>NC_090319.1:380081259-380448301 GCF_040869045.1 Eurosta solidaginis
TTCTGAACACATTAGATGAATAAAAAGTGTACAAATAATTGTTAAATAACAAATACAGACAGTGGTAGTTTAACAAATTCTAAGTGGTGAATGTGACCTACTAGAATTTTGTGAAGCTTGCTTCAAACAATTTTTCTTTCCTGCAACATCTCTATTCTTATTATTGTCTCTGGTACTATGTTTTAAGCGCGTGTGCAACACTTCCTTACTGTAAGACCATCGAAATCAAACGAAAAGAGCTGTCGTTGATTTTGACGAAGTAGCCATTGTACTCTCGCTTATCGTATACATATATGGTCGGTTAGCAGGTGCTAAGCTCACGCCCACCCCTGGTTATGATAGTGTGGCGAATATTAACAGTTTCGATAAGTCACACATTCAGGTATACAGCAAAGCTAAGATCGAAGAAGAAAGAGAAAAGAGACATACATGTAAACATACACACAATGAGAAGACAAACGTGAGAAATAATGAGAAATAAATAAGCAACTGTTGGAGAGGGGTGTTCGTGGAAAGTCTAGACCCTTGAAGAAATATGCGAACGAGGCAACAGAAAATACAAAACTAGCACAAGTTGAAGAATAATCAATCAGTTTGATTTCAAACACGCCATAAGCGAAGTACGCGAGTAATGTAGTTGTGGAGAACTACTAGAAGAGTAGTGTAAATAAAGAACATTTTGCTGTACTGAATTTCTGAGTTATTTATTCTACAGTTCAGAGATTCGAACTATAACGGAAGGTGTAGAATTCATAAAAATCATATTTAACAGTATGTTTTCTTACAAAGATGTGATAGCTCAGTAGATAGAGCAAGGTACTACAATCCGTAGCACGTCGGTTCGAAACCAGGCCACCACGTTTTCTTTATTTGCGCACTCAAAAATGTTTAAAGTTTGGGCTCGAACTTTTAACCGTGCATCAATTATTCATCCTAACGGAAGATCAACAAAAGAAAATTATATGCAAGGACCCAAGCTGTTATTACTCTTTTAATAAAAATCCTTCAGAAAAATTATTTTCGGACTTTTAATTTTTTAGTCCGAAAGAAATTATTTAATCCGCACTTTTATTTTTAAGGGACATCATAAAAGCCTGTCCCTATAACGGCTCATCCAAATGAGACAAATTTTTGCTCATAGAAGATCTTCTTGTTTCAACAGCAAGCGGTGTATCAAATTTCAAACTTTATGGCGAAAAAACAGGTGCAAGCTCACTATGGAGAAGTATGAGTAAATTACTATGAAAGTTGGTTTTAGTTTTTCTAGGAAAAATGTATGATCGTACTACAAAAAAACTTTCAAATGACCATACGGTTTCAAATCAAGACATTTAGAAAAATCTATTGGTAAAAAATTCGTTTCATATGGATGATCCGTTCCATACTTAAAGCGCCGGACTTTTATTTGTCCTTGAAGTGTTGATTTAAAAAAAAAAGTCAGAAAAATAAACAGGATGCATGATTCGTCATGAAAGTGCTATGGGTATCCCCGGGATCCCATGAACTTTCACCTAGGGCAATTTTTCGACGCTAACTTTTTCAGCTCAAAAACAGAAAATACCTATTTAAATGGGTCCCTGCTGATAAACAAAATCCAAGGACTTTAATAAAGGGCAAGTGAACTCACCATCGTCCTTAAAGTATAAATAATTTTTAAAAAAATTATGCAAGGTGACGGGCACTTCTATCTCAGCGAAGATATGAATAGTTATATTTTCGAAATCGCTAAGCTAATTTAGAAAAATTACTAGCCGCCTTCAGTCGTAGTCCTCATACAATGAACTACCGAATCCAGTAGTCGGTCAGTTTTGAAGGAATGACAAGAAGTATGTGTTGCTGAGTGTTTTTGTCTATCCCTAGCCATTATTTATGGCCCTGTCCGTGATGCTGACGGCGAGCATCGAAGGAGGTACATATATAGATGAGCTGTATATGCTTTACGCAGATATGACGATAGTCCAGCGAATGACACCTCAAAGCAACTATAGCTGGCGTGACTTGTTACGAAACGGACAAAATCGCTTAGGCGGTTAAGCGCCACTTAATGATGATGATGGTCCCTAGCCTTTGACTTTTACTTCTCACTCACTCTCTACCACTTCATCTACACCCAACGAATGACAGCCCCACAAGATATTTTGCTATAAAGCGGCTGCTGGTCTCCTTTTAAGATAAAAATAGATGTTCTGTTTAAACTTTCATTTATCAACAGAACTTTAAGACTTTCAAGAATTATATCATAGCTCACTCCCTTTTCTCTTTTTCCACTGCTTGTCGCTTTTAGTCGACTTCTCTTCTCCCTTTCCCTGGCTGCATCTCCCACTGTTTCATAACCCAATCTCAGCATAACCTTTCAACTCACTTTCTCCCCCAAATTGTGATTTATAAATACTCATCGCTTTCAGGGTCGATTCCCGGAAAAATGTTTTATATGACAGTTTATGTTGAAGCAACACGCTAAACAAGTGAGTACCGAATTCAATTAAACACTACAACGATGGCAAATGGTTTGAAAAATAGGTGAACGGAGGAGCAGGATTTCATTCAATATCATTCTATTCGGTTTCCAAAATGTTTCGCATAGTTTCGTTCCTCAAAATTGATGAAATGCAAAATTAAACTTCAAAATGTACATGCGTACATTATATTGTTGTTGTTGTTGTTGTTGTTGTTGTTGTTGTTTCTGTTGTTGCTCGTACCAAAGAATTTTGAGTCTTACTGGTTGTGGATCCATAACGCGCCGATACAATCAACTTCTATTAACAAACTCACTGCCGGGGAACGATTATGGGGTTTAATCAAGAGCATAAGCTTACACTCCCACCAAGCAGGAGTTACAGCTTTGCCCTTTTGCTACCCCTACTGACTAGCTTTGGGAAGTATAAGATATGAAGCTCCACAATAAAGTTAACGCCGAGGGCTTTTACTGCTAAAATGACAGTCATTGGCAGTCGCTCAAAAAGAGTAGTATTCGGTGGTCAAGCCCATTTTTCTCTATGACCCCTGATACAATGCCCTGAATTTGCAACTCTGCCAAAAGCCGCAAAGGTTGCACCGCAAGGCTTTGTTTGGTATCAGCGAGGATCTGCGTACAACAACTATGTACACTGTCATGAATTGCATGCTAAATATATGACCGCTGAAGATTGTTCAGGAATATGAACTTCAATGAATGTCACCACAGCAGCAGGTTTCGAACATGTGCGCCCGGCAAATTGCAGCAAATATTCTTGACTTAACTGGAATGCCAAAACGTGAAACATACACACTAACATTGCTATCGAACAACTCAGTCAACAAAGGGTTAATCGAATGAATAGTCCGAGAGTACTGCTTTTCGAGTTGCTCATCTTACCTTTGACAAAAGCTACTCCGCATCATGGTATAACCAGAACAGAAAGTAAACACGTATTCGAAAAATAAATACCAACAAACACGGCATGGTATAAATGAGCAAAACAAGAAAACATAAAGAGATGGAGCCCAGTGCGAACTAAAGCAACACCAAATTGAATGCGAAAACGTGAAGTAAATAAATATGAAAAACCAAAACAAGAAAATATTGTAGCTGCAATAGGAATATGAAAAAATATGTATTTCAATAAATTGAAGAGTTATTCGTTCCATAATGCACCCGCTACTTCGTCCCCACTCACACGCCAGCAACTAACTATCAAATGCTCGAGTTGCTTTAGGATTTTTTCGGAATTCACTTCTTCCGCTGTTGGTTGAACGGTTGGTCACTTGGTTTGCGTATTGGCTCAATACTGCAGCAGCAAAAAAAAACTAAAATATTAATTACAACAAGAGCATGGCGTGCAGTTAGTTGCTCCTGTTTTGTTATACTCAGCTGAGCAGAGCTCACAGAGTATATTAACTTTGTTCGCATAACGGTAATCTGTAACGGCATAAACTAATCGAGATAGATATAGACTTTTATATATCAAAATGATCTGGGCGAAAAAGAAATTCATTTAGCCATGTCCGTCCGTCCATCCGTCCGTCCGTCCGTAAACACGATAACTTGATTAAATTTGGAGGTATCTTGCTAAAATTTGGTATGTAGGTTCCTGGGCACCCATCTCAGATCGCTATTTAAAACGAACGAAATCGGACCATAACCACGCCCACTTTTCCGATATCCGAATTTTGGACAATAGGCGTGGCACCGCCCACTTTTAAAAGTAGGTAATTTCAAAGTTTTGCAAGCTGTAATTTGGCAGTCGTTGAAGATATCATGGTGAAATTTGGCAGGAACGTTACTCCTATTACTATATGTGTGCTAAGGAAAAATTAGCAATATCGGATTACGAACACGCCCACTTTTAAAAAAATATTTTTTTAAAAGTCAAATTTTAACAAAAAATTTAATATCTTTACAGTATATAAGTAAATTATGTCAACATTCAATTCCAGTAATGATATTGTGCAACAAAATACAAAACTAAAAGAAAATTTAAAAATGGGCGTGGCTCCGCCCTTTCTCATTTAATTCGTCTAGAATTTTAAGGCCATAAATCGAACAAAAATTTACCAATCATTGTTAAATTTGGTAGGGGCATAGATTTTACGACGTTGACTGTTTTCTGCGAAAATGGGCGAAATCGGTTGAAGCCACGCCCAGTTTTTATACACAGTTGTCCGTCTGTCCTTCCTTGTCCGTCCTTGAGCAAAAATCAATATATCTTTACTAAACTTAGTTCACGTACTTATCTGAACTCACTATATCTTGGTATAAAAAATGGCCGAAATCAGACTATGACCACGCCCACTTTTTCGATATCGAAAATTACTAAAAATGAAAAAAATCCCATAATTCTATACCAAATATGAAAAAAGCGATGAAACATAGTAATTGGATTGGTTTATTGACGCAAAATATAACTTTAGAAAAAACTTTGTAAAATGGGTGTGACACCTACCATATTAAGTAGAAGAAAATGACAAAAGTTCTGCAGGGCGAAATCAAACGCCCTTGGAATCTTGGCAGGAATACTGTTACATATATAAATATATTAGCGGTACCCGACAGATGATGTTCTGGGTCACCCTGGTCCATATTTTGGTCGATATCTCGAAAACGCCTTCACATATACAACTAAGGGCCACTCCCTTTTAAACCCCTTACTAGTACCTTTAATTTGATACCCATATCATACAAACACATTCTAGGGTCACCCCTGGTCCACATTTTAGGCGATTTCTCGAAAAAGCATCCACCTATAGAACTATGGCCAATCCCTTTTAAAATACTCTTTAATACCGTGCATTTGATACCCATGTCATACAAGCACATTCCAGGGTTACCCTCCGTTCATTTTCCTGAATGGTGATTTTGCCTTATTTTGTCTCCAAATCCCTCAGCTGAGTATGTAATGTTCGGTTACACCCGAACTAAGCCTTCCTTACTTGTTTTTGTTTGGTTGCATTCTAGGTTTTATAGTGGTATTGGGGTTTGTGATTCAAAGAATTTTATGCTTTTCTTTATTCACATGAACTGACCTTAGCAGTTGCCAGCAAAACAACCAACCATAACATTGACCACTAAATAGCAGCACAAATTTTAAAAAATATTTAATTTTTTATTTTACTATTTCAAATTTAATGTAATTGATGTGGATGCAGAACGTCGTTCGAAGATGGTATTTTAAACTGGAAAAATAGAATAACGTTTAAAGATGCTAGAAAATAGGTAAATATTGGTAAGGGTTAGTGGCTGCCTCTTCAAATCTAGCTGATCTAAAGATGTTACCCTTCCACCTTTTCTTTTATACTGATTTTCACCTTTGATGTTAGACGGCACTCTTAGCTAAAAAATTTGTAAGATAAGACGACGTAAAAAGCTCAGCTTAATGGAATTTCCTGAAAAGTGTTTTTGTTGTTATTGTAGCGCTAAGGACACTCCCGAAGGTTTTGGGAAGTGTTATCGATGTTGATGATCCTTTGCCGGATGCATATCCGGTACGTTCCGGTAACAAGCACCATCCAGGTAGTAGTCCGACCATCTCGGGAATGATTTAATATTACGACATGAAACCTTCTAGGCCATACCCCTAGATTAATGACCAAATTGAGGTCGCCAGAGCCTAGGATGCTAAAGAAACAGAATTCCCCACGGGTAGGTGAGGTTGATAGTTGGATTGGATCCCTTGGAAGCGTTGCGCTACACAACCCCTTGAATTAATTTGGTATTTTAGTCGCCTAAAAAAGGCAGTACCTGAGGGTGCTATTTCTCGGGTGTATTGGAATCGCAACGACGGCAACTCCAAAAACGTTTTTGGTGCAACATTACAAGGACAAAATTGAACATCAAAGATTGCACAACGCCGAAGCCGTATTGAGTGGCCCTTAGTTGACGTAGACTTAGACGTAGACTACGGGACGCCCTTGGGCTTGAACAGCAAGGAGCCACAAAAGATTTATAAAAGTTACGTGGACGTCGGGTTTTGGGATCAAGCCCAGAACAACCTGTCCGATGCAACCATCCCTTGCACGAGACACACTAAACAGAGTATGACCGTCCTAAAAAGATTCTTTTCCGGCAGATGCAGCAAAACCATTTCTCAGGACCGGTGTCAGGAGACGGACCCGGATTGGATTCGATGCCTTCCCGGAGTAAGAGAATATGGAGCAGTCCTGCTGCAAGGAGCTGCTGGGAGGATGACAATTTGTGGGAGGGACGAAACAAATTAGATGGGGTCACACTGAAATGACAGTCCTTGGTCGGGAAAAATCCCGAGTCGCTCCGGTACATAGAACCGACTGCCTTGGAAAGCGATTCACTACTACGTGTTCATTCATTCTAAAATGATTAACATAAGGGGAGCACTAAAAACTACGCCAACAACAGCATTGGATGCCATTCTGCATACATAATATAGCTAGGTCTTCCTTAAAGCTCGCTATTTCAGAAGTTTTTCCATGATTTCAAGTTTATAAACCCTCAACAAATTCCTATACTCTTTCGTTAAAATCTTCTACCTCCCACCAAGAAAGCTACTTATTCCAATCATAAGTTCCATACAAGAAATTTTTTTCGTATTTTTTAGTATTTCAATAATTCTGCATCCAAAGGAAATAAACGTCATAGTCGATCACTTTTTGACAACTGATTTAAAGTAGAATTTGCTGCGCTTATCGAAACCATGTCAAATGTAATAAATAGATGTAATGTATATCTATGTATGTACATTAGGGTGATCCTTATTAATCATATAAACGATGTTTTCCACTCTCATCTGTTCAAACGGTATTAGGAAGGTTACAAGTATCACATAAAAATATTGTTTCCGATTGTATAAGATTAACACCCTCGCACACGGATCAAATTTAGGAGATCTTTATAGATTAGGGTCGGTTGAAATGGCCGGTCAATAAAGAGCACACATAGACTGAATGTGTCTATAGTGTTACCAGAATATGTTTGACGACCAAACGGAAGAACCCCAATCAGGTACCAGGACTTATTTTATAGAATAACGCCATGCTCTTAATCTTTATGGGACCCGAATAATTTTAATTCTTTTCCAATAGTCAAAATCGATAGTGTTATGGTTGGCGATATCACGTATAAATTTTGGTCCGGATTGGAAGCTGGTAATATAAAATACATAGAGTAAAAGCTCAGGTTACGCTATGAAGACTCAAAATATAAAAATAAGATCTTTACCCACTGTGCGACACCCCTTAATCGATTCCCTTATATCTGATATTGCATTCTATAATATAATCGATTTTGGGTATAAGAAAACAAAACATTTTATTTTATTTTTTTGAATCTCCATAGAGAACTCTTAACTTTAACGCCCCTTAATCGTCTCCAATTGGGCCAAAATTTATATGTAATTTCTTTGTCCTTTTGAAGGGGAAATATCGGTGATTCGATTTATAAGGACCACCTTAATATACATACGTATATGTACATATATGCGTGTCTAACATACATGATATACACATATCCAAATTCCATCAGATGTAAGCAAGTCGATACATCACACCAAAGGTCACATGAGTACATGAGTTAGAACAAGAAAGCATATTTTAACCAAAAAAAGTCAACAAATCGTATTGCCACGTATAGACAACCATGCTTGACACCGACATGTAATTAAGTGTCAAAATTATGACAGATGACCTAGAGAAAAAATTGTACTTCTATTTTAAAAAAAAATATGTTCAAATACTATTGAACTTTGAAGTCAAACGAAATACCATTCAATCAAAAATGGCGGGTAGATTTCACATTTGCGATAAGATAAATCGTATCACATATTTACACCCTGTAGGAAAATCTGGAGAACATTTTTTAAGGAAGGCTAAAATCAAATTAGTAGAGCTCTTAACATAGTTGCTTGTGGATCGATTAGCAAAAGTTGTTTAGTAAAGTAATCGTTTATCTAATCGGCTAGTTGTTTGCATTCTTTTACTGATTATCCGAATAGTTTAATACTGTTTTCACACAGAAACTTAATGATCTCATTTCACCTGCTAATGAAATCGTAAATTTTTTGCTTTCACACAGAAGTAATTGCTCGATTAGTATGAACGATGAGACAGACAATCATGGCGGAACGATACAAGGTGGGAGCATGGTGACATACCTACAAACAAAAAATTTCATGTACTTGTAAATTCGATGGACAAATGTCAAAATCGTAGTTGATGTATCAAATCAAATAAAAAAGGTTATAATCAGCTGTTCGATGCGGCCACCTTGTATCGTTCCGCCATGCAGACAATGACATCTACTTTGACAAATGACATTTTTAAGCACTGAACACACCAAAAACTAAGAAGCGGAACGCGGCTAACAGAGTTGCATTGTGCTTTTGACTTCATTAGGCATTCGATTAGCTACTAATGAAATAATTATAGATTCGAATTTTGTAGGGAAGATTGAGCTCAATAAGCGTCTTAATGTAGAAAACTGCCTTTATTATTCAATAAGCCGTCTGTGTGAAATTAGTATAATTGGGTGACCTTTCAATGGATTTTGCGATTGATAAAGTCGCTTTTGCAAGCCATCTGCAGCTCACATATTTTGTTGTTGTTGTGTTACACTGAAGTGACAGTCCTTGGTCGGGAAAAATCCCGAGTCGCTCCGGTATATAGAACCGAGTGCCTTGGGAAGCAGTACTTTAGTTCTTTGGCATTCTTGAACTTAGAAAAGAAATTCTATTCCCAGCTTCGATTTCTGTAAATAATTTAATGATATTAATTTTTATGGCAAAAAATTTAATTTATCAAATTTTTTAATTTTTTGTTTTAGAAAACTTTATTTATGAAACCATCTGTATTCGAATAATGACAGTCCAGCTACTCGACTAATCGACTGGTTGATTCAAAAGCCCTTCTTATCAGGTTTTCTATCCGATTACAGCTCTCTAAGCCCTTTTAGGCAAAAAGCTAGGCTTATTTTGCGAACCTTCTCATCTCTACAAAAAGAATATGAAGAAGAACGGCACGATAACCACATTTCACACCCTTTCCTTCCTATCATTCCTACCGACCATCTACTCGTACAAGTAGATTTTCACATGTGTCAGTTCGCAATAAATGACAAAAGAGAGTTATGCAATATTGGAAGATATGTGACTTTATGAAACTATTTATGATCTCACTTACCGCAACAGAGTTCTTCATATCAGCTACATATGAAGCAAATTCAGTAAAAAGTAATTCAGGTAAATAAATAATTGGCGCTAATAAATCACCGGATTTACGTCCAGCTTCTAATGCTTTGATTTCCCATTCTTCGGAGTTGGTGAGTATGGCTCCGTGTAATTTTCCTGTGGCTACACCCTGCAATAATAACAGAAGTTTGATTTATTAGTGAATTTAGAACATATACTTAAAAACATAAAAAAAATTTTATTGAGATTGCTTTTACTACAAATATCTAATGAAAATACTGAAAGCTTTTATTTAGCATGATTTTCTAGAAATCTGATAGCAGCGTGATTGCGCCCAATTTGGAGAAGTGTGTATCAGATAGCTTACCGTCAAACAACGCTTAGAACTTCAGTGGTAATGGGTAAATGTCATTATGAGTATAACTCGTCGTTGTATGTATGTAAAATTTTTAGTCAGACAGAGCATTTTACTTGAATAAGGCGATACGAGTCATTCCTTTACAAGATATTTCGAGCAAGTATTGATTAATCTGTTATTATGTTACAGCGAATTAAATAACACAGTAAATCGTAGGAACAGCGTTCATGAAATCGCCGTGACTGACTTTTTGTGACGCCATCTGCGTCTCGTTCTCAATCATAATTACAGACCCAATCACAGTTTTAGTCACAGGCAGAATAAGTTGTGATAATGTAAGCCAAATCATATAGTTATTTGTACTGCAACTGCGACATCTAGCGGAAGATAACAGCACAAATCACGGATTGTTGTAAGGTGCGAGTTTGATCATATTTCTCTGTTTTATTCAGTCACAGTCACTTATAAAATCGCTGCGACTGAGATATTACAAATCACGTTGTTCCACAAAAATCACGTTAACTGTCAAGTCTAATTCATGTTTCTGATTGTCATAAGTTATATACGTACGATGAAAAAACCGGCTCTTGTAAATAAACAGAAATCAGGGGATAAAAAAAATTCAAGAAAAAAAATTTCTAATACAATAAATTTTGCCCAACTCTGATTGAAGGTAAGAAAAGCATGGCGGAAAGATACAAGGTGGCAGCATGGGACCACTGATTGTAAACTTTTTATACCTTTCATGAACATGAAATGGTATATTAACTTTGGTCCGATGTTTGTAACATTGAGAAATATAGAAGATAGAATCACCATTAAGTATACCGAATTGATCAGGGCGACGAACTGAGTTGATATAGCCATATCCGTCTGTCCGTCAACGCAACTAGCCCTCAAATTTTGAGATATCTCAATGAAATTTGGCACAAGGATGTATTTTTGTATTATGTTAGACATTTGTCGGATCCGGTAGGATCGGACCACTATAAAAAATGAAGATATCACTGTGACACAATTGCAGATCGTAAAATTGCTTGTGTTGTTTTTTTTAAGCCACCAAAAGACACAGCAGGTAGAATTGAAATTGCCCCTACCCAAAAGTTCGACCCAAAGGGGGGACATCAGAATTCGTTTTAGAGGTATGGTTCCTTCGGCAAAGTTTCTTATTTTGATCCCTAGAATATGATTTTCACAGAGCAATGGACGATTTTTTTGCCTCCCCACAAATCGACCCGGCCTAGTATCGATGAGTTCAATTCATTATTAAGTAGTGTATCAACGACGAATCTTGTAATTTTGGGCGATTTTAATCTGGATCTATTAAGTACAAGCTCTGTACTTAATAATTATAACATGGTATTGTCAGATCATGGGTTATATTCACTTATAAACGAAGCTACTAGACCAGTGGCAGGTACGTGTCTTGATCACGTACTGTGCCGCTTCTTTGGTTTTTCTTGGTCTGCCTGTTCCGCTATTAACTCGGACCTGGGTATCACGGATCACTGTATGAGTGGTATTCTCTTTAAAAACACAATGGTTGAGAAAGACGTTAGAAAAAGAAATAGGCATGTTGTGGAAAAAATTAATTTTGATCAACTAAATATTGAACTTCGCTTAAATATTTGGAGCAATGTATACGCCGAAGAAAATGTATCAAGGGCATACGGCTTGTTTTTAGATAATTTAATGCAATGCATTAACTCCTCAACATACTGCGTTAACAAAAAAGCATCAGAAATCAGACTCAAACCGTGGATAACTAAATGCCTTTTGAATAGAATTAGGTTCAAAAATAAATTTAAAAAAAAGTGCAACAAACATCCATGTGACACCAATTTGAATACTCGTTTTAAGCAAATATGCAAACGAATCAATGGAGAAATTCGTAAATGTCGGGACGATTATTATAATAACTTAGTCAATAAATCCAAAGGTAATCCAAAAGAAGAGTGGAAAGTAATAAATAGGATTATTGATAAAAACACAAAAAGGCAAGATTCTCATTTTGTTTTACAAAAGGAAGGCTTTGATATTTCTGTTCCCATAGAAATAGCTAATGATTTTAATGAATACTTTACTTCAATTGTGAAGTCAAACTTTCCGCCAAATGTGACACCCCTTTGCGATTGTTGCTCTGATTTTGGAGTAGCTAAAGATTCTTTCAGAAGCAACAGCTTCTTTTTTGAGCCAATCTCAGGATCGGAAATTTTAACTGCAATCAAATCTTTGAAAAATAGTAATTCTTCCGGTCATCATGGAATCTCTAACATTATGTTAAAGAAAATCTCATACAATATTGTTGATGCTTTAAAACATATTTTTAACTTGAGTGTTACAACTGGGATTTTCCCAGAACAATTAAAATTAGGAATTGTAATACCGATTCTCAAAAAAGGTAATAAAAAAGATATGGCTAACTATAGGCCGATTTCACTTTTGTCATCAATTACTAAAATTTTTGAAAAAATTGTAAAAGTAAGGATGTTATCCTACTTTGAAAAAATAAATTTTCTTAGTCCTTTGCAATTTGGTTTCAGGGATGGTCTTTCTACGGAAGATGCTCTTTTGGACTTCTATTCAACTATATACAAGGTTATTGATTCAAAAAAAGATTGTGCTGGGCTTTTTGTGGACATTACAAAAGCATTCGATATGGTTGATCATGGCCGTCTTTTAAATAAGCTTTATGATTTGGGAATTCGTGGCTTGTTATACAATTGGTTTGTTTCTTATTTAGGAAATCGAACCCAAAGAGTGAAAATAGGCAACACTCTTAGTGAGACCAAAGTCATAAACTCTGGTGTACCACAAGGATCGGTTCTGGGTGCCATATTATTCCTTATCTATGTGAACTCACTATTTATTCAACCTTTTAAGGGCAAAGTCGAAGCATTTGCGGATGACCTAGGAATTGCATATAACTCAACGGATCCTTTAAATTTGATAGCGGATCTGAACCACGATATACACATACTTCGGTCATGGTTTGCGGAACATAAACTGGTTGTCAGCAATAAAACCAAATTAATGTGCTTTAGTCCAAAACTTCAAGAAGCACAAGATCTTAATATAACTTTTCACAGTGCAATATGCAAACGTAATATCCTATATAGTAACAAGTGCTCCAACCATCGTTATCAGTATTCTTTTCAAAATAATACAGCATGTGACTCTAACTGCTTTGAAATTGAAAAAGTGAATAGCTTCAAATACCTAGGAGTCACAATTGACAGTAATCTATACTGGAATGAGCAAATCGCAACTGTAAGAAAATACTTACTTTCAACCAATCGTATACTTTACCGTCTTAGAAAATACATTCCAAACCATCCACTGAAAACAGTTTATTATAGTATATTTCATTCAAAATTAGAATATGGAATAAGTTGCTGGGGTGGTGCTCACTCCAATAAAATAAATCAATTAACTGTACTGCAAAAATGTGCAGTAAGGAAAATTTTTAATTGTCCACGTCGGACTCACTCCTTTGACTTATTTAGAAGATCAAAAATATTCCCAGTTCGGCATTTGTTCTATTACAAAGTTTTAAAAATTTTTTACATGAGAGGTGGCTATTTGCAAAATCCCACACGAGGAATGTACAGCCTGCGTAGTAACCATAGCACACTTGTTTCTTTACCAGTTTTTCGAACGACATTGTTTAGAAATTCCTACACTGTATTATCCTGCAAACTTTTTAATTCCCTTCCAGAAAACATACGAGACATTAGATCCAGATCTGTGTTTTTAAAAAAAATAAAAACTTGGTTTCTTGAGTTTGATACCAACCAGATAGAAATTTTGATGCACTACGTTGTATAATATAGTCTTTAATTTTATACATATATGCATTGTATAGTTTTGAATTTTCTTTTTGCTGTTTTTCTTATGAGGAATTCTGTAAACTTAGCTTTTGTATTCTTTCTTCAAATTGTTTCATGACTTAATTTAGTCAATTTATTTTTGAAATATCTTATTCTCATTTTAAATAAATTTTTTTTATATATATCTTGTATTCTTTTTTTGTTCACCCCACTACTACTATTTATACAATGGAATTTGTTAAAACATGATGTGACATACAACACTATTTTTATTATATAAAATAAAGATGTCACTAACTATTCTCTAAGTAATGATATTGTAGACATGTAAAATTAAGCTATCGAATATGTACATACGCTTATGAGAATAATGAAATAAATAATAATCTAATCTAAATCTAATCTAAGTCTTCGGCACAGCCGAAGACAATCCCGTCCTTACTTGTTTTATTTGATTTGATACATCAACTTCCGGTGCAGGACGATTTTGACAGTTGTCCATCGAATTTACAAAAACAAAGTACATGGAATTTTTATTTATGTTTGTAGGTATGTCACCATGGCTGCCACCTTGTTGTTGTTGTTGTAGCGATAAGGTTGCTCCCCGAAGGCTTTGGGGAGTGTTATCGATGTGATGGTCCTTTGCCGGATTAAGATCCGGTACGCTCCGGTACCACAGCACCATTAAGGTGCTAGCCCGACCATCTCGGGAACGATTTATGTGGACACATTAAACCTTCAGGCCATTCCCCCCTCCCCACCCCCAAGTTCCATGAGGAGCTTGTGGTCGCCAGAGCCTCGTCTGTTAGTGAAACAGGATTCGCCGCGGATAGGTGAGGTTGCCAATTGGGTTCGGAGAAGCTATATATTGCGCTGGCAACCTGAAGGGTTGCGTTACACAACCCCTTGAATCTGGTATTTTAGTCGCCTCTTTCGACAGGCATATCTACCGCGGGTATATTCTGATCCCCTAAACCGCAGGGGCGCTGCCACCTTGTATCGTTCCGCCATGAAGAAAAATAACACAGCAAATAAATTGGAAAATCTAATTAAAAGTAATAGATGGAATGTAGAATCTTTTTTGCATCTTTGTATGTAGGTCAGATTTAATTGCAAGGTAAAAGAAAAATTTACGAACGTTTGTGTCAATTGACAGTTTACAAACAGGAATTGCTTACAATCAACAAGTGTTTGTGTGTGTTGAAGGATCTAGGAACACATTGATAGAAAGAAATAAATAAAACGTCCCCGTCGCATTCTTAATGAGTGTATAGTTCAAATAATAGCATACGTTTATACAAAGGTACATGCGAGAGGACTAATAAAAATTCGCTTAGTTGACCATAAAATTGTGTATTTTCATATTTACTCTTAATTTTCATTATTTTAAACACTCCCCATAATCATCAACACGCTTCTAGTTTTGCCCTTTAAGACTTACTTTTAAGAACAATCCACATAAAAGTAAAGACCTTTGCATTTAAAAATCCTTTAGTTTTATCAAATTATCCTTAATAACAGGAACAATATCCAAGAAACATGATTTGTGATATTCGATAGGACATAGCTATCGCACATAAATTTTGTACTCCATAGAGAAATTTTAACTTTGACCCCTGTGCTACACCTCTTAATCGTCTCCAATCGGGGCCAAAATTTATGTGTGATAGTTTTGCTTTAGCTATAACCGTTAAAAGGGGGTGAGGCTGGCATTGAGACTGGAATGGATGTTCGTTAATGAAGCTAGTAGCCCCGTGTAAAAAGGAACAAGTAAGGAAGGTTAAGTTCGGGTGTAACCGAACATTACATACTCAGCTGAGGGATTTGGAGACAAAATAAGGCAAAATCACCATTCAGAAAAATGAACCGAGGGTAACCTTGGAATGTGTTTGTATGACATGGGTATCAAATGGACGGTATTAAAGAGTATTTTAAAAGGGATTGGCCATAGTTCTATATGTGGATGCTTTTTCGAGAAATCGAACCGGGTGACTCTAGAATGTGTTTGAACGATATAGGTACAAATTAAAGGTACTAGTATGAGTTTTAAAAGGGAGTGCCCCTTAGTTGTATATGTGAAGGCGTTTTCGAGATATCGACCAAAATGTGGACCAGGGTGACCCAGAACATCAGCTGTCGGGGATCGCTAATTTATTTATATATGTAATACCACGAACAGTATTCCTGCCATGATTCCAAGGGCTTTTGATTTCGCCCTGCAGAACTTTTTCATTTTCTTCTACTTAATATGGTAGGTGTCACACCCATTTTACAAAGTTGTTTCCAAAGATATATTTTGCGTCAATAAACCAATCCAATTACCATGTTTCATCCCTTTTTTCATATTTGGTATAGAATTATCGCATTTTTTTCATTTTTCGAAATTTTCGATATCGAAAAAGTGGGCGTGGTCATAGTCGGATTTCGCCCATTTTTAATACCAAGATAAAGGGAGTTCAGATAAGTACGTGAACTAAGTTTAGTAAAGATATATCGATTTTTGCTGTAGTTATCGTGTTAACGGCCGAGCGGAAGGACAGACGGTCGACTGTGTATAAAAACTGGGCGTGGCTTCAACCGATGTCGCCCATTTTCACAGAAAACAGTTATCGTCATAGAAGCTATGCCCTTACCAAATTTCACAAGGATTTGTAAATTTTTGTACGACTTATGGCATTAAAAGTATTCTAGACAAATTAAATGAAAAAGGGCGGAGCCACGCCCATTTTTAAATTTTCTGTTATTTTTGTATTTGGTTGCACCATATCATTACTGGCGTTTAATGTTGACAAAATTTACTTATACATATACTGTATAGATATTAACTTTTTGTTAAGATTTTACTTTAAAAAAAATTTTTTAAAGAGTGCGCGTGTTCGTTATCCGATTTTGCTAATTCTTATTTAAAACATATATAGTAATAGGAGTAACGTTCCTGCCAAATTTCATCATTATATCTTCAACGAATGCCAAATTACAGCTTGCAAAACTTTTAAATTACCTTCGTTTAAAAGTGGGCGTTGTCAGGCCCATTGTCCAAAATTTTGCTAGTTTTCTATTCTGCGTCATAAGGTTAACCCACCTACCTACCAAGTTTCATCGCTTTATCCGTCTTTAGTAATGAACTATCGCACTTTTTCGGTTTTTCGATCTGAGATGAGTGCCCAGGAACCCACACACCAAATTTCATAAAGATACCTCAAAATTTACTCAAGTTATCGTGTTAACGGACAGACGGACGGACGGACAGACGGGCATGGCTAAATAATTTTCTTTTTTCGCCCAGATAATTTTGATATATAGAAGTATATATCTATATCGATTAATTTATGCCGTTACAGGGTACCGTTATGTGAACAAAATTAATATACTCTGTGAGCTCTGCTCAGCTGAGTATAAAAATAAATTCTTTCATTAAAAAATTGTTATTTCACAAAATTTCTGTGTGAAATTGGTATTACAAACTATTTCGACTGTTTGGACCTACATTTTCTAAAAAATGTGTCCTGGCAGAGAGCTAGGTCGCTAAAAACCGATATGAATCCGGCACCACCATCTTCTCGTACCAGGCTGTTGTTTTAAGCCTAGAACCTTGGCTCAAAAATCCACACCTCGGTCGATTCTCCCTCGCCTTTTTGTGTTTTAGCTGGGATATTGTCTGGTGGCGGAAGGGATGTTCTGTCGCCAGGGACTTGGGTATTGGGATAGTAAACTCCCTCCCTATATACTAATGAAAATAAGTTTTCCCTTCATCGGTTATGAGGTGCAAATTATCTTTCCTGCAGTAACGTTTATTTCTTCTTAGTCGGCGTCTCTCTTTGCCCTTCGTGTGACATGTCCGTGAGTACCCTGTTGTTATGCCTGCCTTCGATAATGTATGAATGTGAGTTTAGGATTCTATTACTGTGCAATCCGAGTACAAAGAGCCTGCGTTATCGTACGTGAATGCCCTATTGCGTTAGATGCATGAAACACACAGGCAAACAAACATATGGCACAAATAAATCAAATTAAAACAAATTGAAATGGCAAGAGTAAAAAATGTGAATGGCAAATGAAATAAATGTCAGTGGAAGTTGATTGAGACAAAAAAGGAAACAAACGCAAGACAAGGAAGCACAAAAGGAAATCACATTTGAAAGGAAACTAGCATTTTTACAAGCGGTTTATTGCCATTTGCTGTAGCAAGTAAATTCGTTTGCGCAAAAGTGCAGTAAATTAAATTAATAGGTACGGAAGCAATAGTTTTTATAAATTTTTTATTTACTTTTTTACTTTTATTATATGAAGTTAATTATGCGAGTATTAATAGATATGAAGTGCACATAGCAATTACCCGGTGTGTTCCTGCCACAGAAAAGCGAATTTCATAAAATGGTATATATTTGAAAAGGCTATTTTGTTACGTTACAGCTTAAGAAGCATACTATCACCGTTCACTCCTACTTTTCTCTTGAGTTCTCCTTTCTCGCACCTCCTTTTCACAATTTTCCTTATACATCTCTCCCTTCCGTCTCCCCTCGCCATCTCTCTATCCCCTCCTTCCCGGTCTTCTATCTACAATCCTTCTGGTCTGTCTTTCCTTTTCCGAGTTCCAGTCCCTTCCCGTCTCTATCCATCTCCTTTTCCATTCACATCTCTTCCCTGGTCCCAGTATATTTCCCAGTCCTTCATCATTTACTTCTTCCTACCTCGCCCATTGTAATGCCCTGGGAAATTTTGGAAATATAATTCTGTACGCATGCCGTCTCTGCATACCAGGGACCAATCGCCACAGTGTCTACTTGTGGGACCAAAAACCAACTATGCAAAATGCAACCGGGCATCAGATAATAGGATAAGACAAGAATACAGAGGCAGCACGAATGGAAACGAGATCGCAGACTGGAACGACGACAAGTGTAAAGAGTGTGGCCTACCCCAACGGTAAAACACACAGATCAGTGTCCGTTGCTTACCGGCCCAACAAAGTTGGTACCAATGGATTGAAATGAGCTGTTAAGGCCTATCTATACCCTTCCGTTCCATTTCTAGATAAATGGCACCCGGTTGCTGTTGTTGTCGTATTAACGATAAAGACAATCTTGTCTTGTTGATGATCCTATCCGGTACGTTCCGGTAACAAGCACAATTAAGGTACTAGCCCAACCATCTCGGGAACAATTAATATGACCGCATCACCATATGAGTGAGCTCTACCCACATTTGAGGATGAACCACAGCCTCCGCGTTTCATCCGAATCCCAAGGCAAGTGTTAAGACCTGTATTAATGATACAATATATAAAGACCACACCTGGTTGTTCCTGCTCCCCGCATATCAGCGATATTTAGATAAATAGCTGGAAAGTAATCGGAGTTTTTTAATGGCTATTTAGGTCAGGACCTAAATATTTTTATGCTGCAAACACGGCCACTCTAATACATAATTTATTAGTGCAATTACATTCATACAAACTTTCATGTACTGCACACCCACATGCATACACATTCATGTATGTTCACATATATGCAACACTAACACGGGTAACTGGGAGGGTGGAGCCGTGTGTAGAAGTCCACGAAAGTGGGGAAAGCTTCTGACCGCCATTCACCTGGGAATGGCCAGAGCGATTCTTTTGCATGCGGTTCAAGCAGCTCACTACTGCCGGTCACTTGCGGCCAAGTATCCTCTGGGTAGCCACTAAACATCCGTTTAGCGGTGAGCTAATGTGAGAAGGCGACAACCTGGCTAGGCCACTCTGACATAATCGGTTTAAGGGCTAGCCGGGGGAGATCTCATCGGCAGCGTCTGTACACCTCTAGGTGCGGTTGCAAGCGGGCGTCTGTCTTGGAGCAAGCTGCTCGCTATATAAACGTGCAAGTAATATTTACACCCCCGCTGAGCGGGTTGTGCGCTGGGCTTGGGACCAGCCACGTAAAACCATACTCCAATGAAATATACCAACAAGCTTCGGATAAATACATTCTGTATTGATGACAAGCATGGCAAACGTTTGAAGGACAATGAATTGAGGGCATGCACCTGGAACGTCCGCTCCCTGAATGGGATTGGTGCAGATGCCCGGCTGGTTGATGTCCTCGCCAAAGCAAAATCTGACATCACCGCCATCCAAGAAATGCGTTGGACGAAGCAAGGAAGAAAGAAGATCAAAAATTGTGACATCTATTGGAGTGGCCATACGAATAAATGCAGTTTCTGCGTCGGATTCGTGGTGGGACAGAGACTTTGTCGCCAAGTGCTGGCGTTCACGCCTGTGGACGAGCGTCTCGCCGCTATCCGAACAAAAGCAACATTTTTTAATATATCATTCATCTGCGCCCGTGCGCCGACAGAGGAGAAAGACGATGAGGTGAAAGACACTTTTTATGAACAATTAAAACGCACATAGGAGCGCTTCCCCCGTCTGACGGACTGAGGCTGATTGACTTTGCCGGTGCTCGAAACATGGTCATATCCAGCACGAGGTTCATGCATAAAAAGATACATCAAGCTACATGGCTGTCTCCTGATCGAAATACTCGCAATCAGATCGATCACGTTGTGGTAGACGGACGGCATGCCTCCAGTGTTTTAGATGTGCGCACGATCCGAGGACCTAACATCGACTCGGACCATTATCTCGTTGCAGCCAAAATACGAACCCGCCTCATCGCGGCTAAAACCAAGGAACAAAAAACATGAAGGAATACAGGAGCAGTGGGAGCATATCTCCAAAGCACTACGTACTGTCGCCGAGGAAAAAATTGGTTACCGGCGGCCACGGAAAAACAACTGGTACGATGAAGAATTCCGCGTTGCAACCGAAAGAAAAGACGCTGCCTACAGGGCTACGTTAAAAGCAAGCGCGACAAGAGGAGTGTGTGAACGCTATCGTGAGTTGAAAAGGGAAGCGAGACGCCTTTTCAGGAAGAAAAAAGCAGAAGCAGAAAGGCGTGAGTGCGAGGAGCTTGAGCTGCTAGCCACCAGGAATAACGCCCGAAAATTCTACCAAAAAATACGGCGACAGACGGAAGGTTTTAAGACCGGGGCAAACTCCTGTAGGAATGAAAACGGCGACCTTGTAACTGATGTCCAGAGAGTGCTTAGATTATGGAGGGAATACTTCTCTGCTCTCCTAAATGGAGGCAGCAATTCACCGCGCAGAGATGAAGAACCCGATCCCGCAATCGATGATGATGGAATATATGCCCCCCGCCCGATTATGACGAAGTTAGAATAGCAATAACCAGATTGAAAAACAACAAGGCCCTGGGCGCTGATGGATTGCCCGCGGAGCTATTCAAGTACGGCGGCGAAGAGTTGGTAACGCGCATGCAGTGCCTTCTTAGCAAAATATGGGCGGACGAGTGCATGCCCGACGGTTGGAATCTAAGTGTTCTTTGCTCAGTCCACAAGAAGAGTGATACTGCAAAATGCACCAACTATCGTGGAATCAGCATTCTTAATATCGCATATAAGGTCCTTTCAAGTGTATTGTGCGAAAGATTGAAGCCCACCGTGAACCGGCTGATTGGACCTTATCAGTGCGGCTTCAGACCTAGTAAATCTACCATCGACCAGATTTTCACAATGCGCCAAATCTTGGAAAAAACCCATGAAAAGAGAATCGACACACATCACCTCTTCGTCGACTTTAAAACCGCCTTCGACAGTACGAAAAAGAGCTGCCTATATGCCGCTATGTCTGAATTTGGTTTCCCCGCAAAACTTATAAGGCTGTGCAAAATGACGTTGAGCAACACCATCAGCTCAGTCAGAATTGGGAAGGACCTCTCCGAGCCGTTCGAAACTAAACGAGGTTTCAGACAGGGTGACCCCCTATCGTGCGATTTCTTTAATTTGATGCTGGAGAAAATTATACTAGCTGCAGAACTTAACCGTACTGGAACAATATTCTATAAAAGCGTGCAATTACTGGCATATGCTGATGACATTGATATCATCGGCCTAAACACCCGCGCTGTTAGTTCTGCTTACTCCAAACTGGAAAAGAAGCGGTAAAGATGGGTTTAATGGTGAATGAGGGCAAAACGAAGTACCTGCTGTCATCCAGCAAAGAATCAGCGCATACGCGCCTTGGCAACCACGCTACTGTTGGCAGCCATAATTTCGAAATAGTAAAAGACTTCGTTTATTTGGGAACTAGCATCAACGCTAGCAACAACATCAGCACTGAAATCCAGCGAAGAATCGATCTTGCCAATAAATGCTACTTTGGACTAGGTAGGCAATTGAAAAGTAAAGTCCTCTCTCGGCGAACGAAAATCATACTCTACAATTCACTTATCGTACCCGTTCTGCTATATGGGGCAGAAGCATGGACCATGACAACAGCAGATGAAGCGGCTTTGGGAGTATTCGAGAGAAAAGTTCTTCGAAAGATTTATGGACCTCTACGCGTTGGCGATGGCGAGTACCGAAGAAAATTTAATGATGAGCTGTACGAACTATACGCAGACATCAACATAGTCCAGCGAATTAAAACGCAGCGGCTGCGCTGGCTAGGCCATGTTATGCGAATGAAAGATGCTGCTCCGGCCAAGAAAGTGTTTCTATCGAAACCCGCCTATGGAAGCAGAGGTAGTAGGCGGCCCCCACTCCGTTGGAAGGACCAGGTGGAAAACGATTTAAACTCCCTTGGTGTGACCAATTGGCGCCGGTTGGCGGAGCGAAGGAGCGACTGGCGCGCCTTGTTGGACGGCCATAACCGTTTAGACGGTTAAGCGCCAATTAAGTAAGTAAGTAAGTAAGTAACACGGGTAACTGAGTTTTCCATCGAATAACAAATATCCTTTGGAAAACCCCCGCACGATCTCCGGTTCGACAACACGGAGATCACTTTCCATTTTCTGTTCAATTTCAACCACGAAGGAAGAAGGTCAACTGCTGCTGTCACGCCACATACCAAAGGTAAAATATTGTACTAACTTGACAAATAATAAATCAATTATTATACCATACTAATATTGAAATTATTTGTGTTTTTCCTTTTCTTCCAATTACGTATATTGGACCTCCGCGCACCGAGCGTTCTGCGAAGCCAAAATGGCTATAGGTGGGTACTATTTCAAAACTGCCTGAACATTAAAGTTCCGCGTCCTTTTCATAATCCAAGGAGAACAAAATGCCAAAAGTTTGTCAAAGGTTCGATAACCTTTCCTTAAACGAAATTTCATCAGAGGAGAGCCTTAAAATTAATAATAGCTGGAGAGGGCCTTGGAGTCTGGTCTACGGCTAGCTTATCTAACTAGTTCAAGCAACCAAGTATATTCTTCCTGGGGGGGTCCCAACCTTTCAATCTCAGCCGTTCTACATTGTACATAGGATATGCACCCGGGTAGTCTTTATTTCAATGGTCAACAAGAGACGTCATGCAAGCCCATGAACTTCAAATCGACTAGAATTTTGTGGTGTGTTTTGAGAGTTTAAAATACTACTGAACGTCTGCAATCGCAGTAGGGTTGATACCCAACGTTTTTATCTCAGGCGCCATGATGAAAGCAATAGAAAATGCCTCGATGCCCCGGGTATTCAAGATCCTATTGTACACTGGAGTGGGTCCGCTCTGTGGTCCAAAATGATTATTAGTCGACAGCTGCTAAGGTCACAGTACATCCGTGGAAAGGGACTCCACAGGGCTTTGTCCTTCTTCATCCTGCGTACCTAATAAAAAAAGTAACCCCTGTTTGTATATAGACACATATATATATATATACATATATAGAACATAAATAAGTAAGCACCATTATCATATTTCAGACAAATTGCAAAGATAATTTGCGAACGTTGTGACGTTTCGAAGTGCAGGAAAACAGAGTACCAGAAGAGCTTTCACATACAATTAAGTTTTTCGATTGCTTTCTTTCAACACCGCTGCCACCCTTTTACCAAAGTAGTACATGTATGTGTGTATGTAAATCTGATAGTTTGTTGTGTCAAGTGATGTTGGTGACACTGCTGCTGGTGCTATTGCAACAACAACAGCTAGCTATCGATTTACAAATTATAACCAATTAACATTATGACTTTATATAACGTTGGATGAATTTTATATATATTTGTTTGTATCTTAAAAATAACCCAACAAGCCAGACAGATAACTGGTGACTAACCAACCGTTGCTGCGATACCAAAGAATAGCCAGTCAATGAGCCTGTGCAGTAAGCAAAGAAGACAAGTAACATAAAATAAAAAAGTTTTACTAAGACTTTGTTGTTTAATTGAAAAGAGCGACAAAGATAAGTGGGACTTCGGTGCATTTATTAACGAACAGCTCGAGCTGAAAAAAAAAATTATAAATTTCACAGCATCATATTTTGTTTAATGCGATGAATGAACTGAAAATTTAAAGCGTAATGAAAAAGACTATTATAAATGGGAAAACGGTGTTCTAAAAGAAATAGTAGTGTATATGACGATTTATATCTGCCCAGCAAACAGGAAAAGCAAATTTAAATTTCAATCTAGATGCAGCCGCTCCTCCGGCCATATTTTGCATCAGAGTGGCTTGAACAATGCGGTGGAGAGTCTATCGTTATCCGACGCCTTCTTATTTGTTGACTAGGGTATTGCCTATTAGTCTGTAAAAAAGAATGGAGTATCGCGTTCGTTGTTGTTGTTGTCGCGTTCATCATCTTCATTGCTATCTACCAATTTGGAGCAGTGTTTCTTCCATAGCTTAAGCACGCTTTCGTTGGTTATGAGATCGCCATTAATATTTCTGCAAGAATGTGCTCCGGTTTTGAAGCCCTCCGCCATTATTCAACGTCCTTCGAGCTCACGTTTCTTTCCTCTTGTGTCAGGGTGACGTATAGGCACCGTCCGTTTCCGTGGCTGGAAACATGCGATGCGTAGAGATGTTTCTACAGATCGAAAATTGCCCTCAGTGATCTGATGTGAGAGCCGAATGTTAGTAGGTTTTTCCTCTTGGGGTTAGATGGGGTTACACTGAAATGACAGTCCTTGGTGGGGAAAATCCGGAGTCGATCCGGTACATAGAATCGAATGCCTTGGGAGAAGAGGTTTTTCCTCTTCTTCAATAGCTTCTCGACGGCAAGCTTGCTTTAGGTTAGAAAACGATTATAAGACGAATCGAATTCTAATGTATTTCTCTAAGGTAGAAGGTTAGAGGACGATTTGCCAAACTGTCGCGAATTATAGCATTCTCGACAAAAAGGGGCCTTCGTTCTCGATATCGAGGAAATGGTTAGAATTCTAATCGAATTCTGACGTCAATTTCTAATGGGTTTCTAATGAGAATTTTGAAGTGATGCGCAATTAAGTTCAATTATTTAAAATCAGCGAAATTTTCATTGTTTCATTATATCAAATAATTTTATTTGGTTATAAGCTTATGTATTAAGAAGGATCATATTTCAAAGGCATTTTCTATTATAATAAATTAAAACCGTACATAAATATTGAGCTCAGCATTTCCAGTGTTATTCGAATCGTTTTACAGTCGATTTCTAACCCAGTTTTCGATTCGAAATGCATTAGAGAACTACATTAGAATTCTAATGTAAAATTACAATATTTCTCTAACATTAGAAACTGTGTTTGCTGGGATTTTCTTCGTTGCACAGAGTAATTTTCGTATATTTGCAGCCACAAAGTAATGGTTTGAGGATATATTTGAGCGTGGTATAGTACGCACATTCAGGACGCTGATGCTTTCCCTGAAGCCGACTTCGTTTCGTGCTCTTCGATCAGTAGATAGCAAAACCCCAACCTGTTGATAGATGATATATCCTAGGGCCGACCTTTTTCGACTGTTCGGCCAAAAACCCCTGCATTGATCTCCCTGACTATAAAGTCGTCAAGCATTATTTTGAAGTCATCTCGGGGGAGTAATCCTATCTCGCATCATCTGTTGGTGTGTAATCCCAGAACAATGTTATGTTGCAAAACTTCTTCTTGATGCGGTTTACGTCGAGATGATTGTTCACAGCCAGGAATAACAGTACTTGGCGGCGAAGTCTCCTTCTTACCATAAAACCAACACTGTGCCTTCTGCTAACCTCCTTATGACCACTGTAGTAAATGCTGCCAGCCTCTTTTGTCCTTCTGCCTTTCTTCGCCCATTGGAAAAAGATCTTATCATAAAAAATCGTTCCCGAGATCGTTGGGCTAGTACCTTAATGGCGCTTGCTACCGGAACGTCATCAATAACAACCCTATATTCCACAGTTAACTACAGACATATATTTTAATTTTTTATATTTAACTAATTTTTTACTGCCCAATGTATGCCGTGGTGTGATGGTAGCGTGCTCCGCCTACCACACCAAAGATCCTGGGTTCACGCCCCGGGAAACGCACCATCAAAAAACTTTAGAATCAAGTTTTTTCAATTAGAAGAAAATTTTCCTTGGCAAGCACTCCGAGTGTTTTTCTGCCATGAAAAGCTCTCAGTGAAAGCTCCTCTGCCTTGCAGATGCCGTTCGAAGTCGGCATAAAACAAGTAGGTCCCATCCCGCCAATTTGTAGGAAAAAAGAGATAGGAGCATGACGCAAATTGGAAGAGAAGCTCGGCCTTAGATCTCTTCGGGGTTATAGCGCCTTACATTTATTTATTTGTTTAACTGGAGTTTAAGCAAGTCGACATTATTGGGTGGTTAAACTTAAGTCAACTCAACATGAAAATCAGAAATTGATATTAACTGTGGAATGTGGATAAGTTCACTAGCTACCGTGAAAATGGCCACGAGTGACATATAAAAAAAAAAAAAATAAATGTAAGGCGCGATAACCTCCGAAGAGATCTAAGGCCGAGCTTCTCTTCCAATTTGCGTCGTGCTCCTCTTGATTTTCCCTACAAATTGGCCGGACGGGACCTACATGTTTTATGCCGACTCCGAACGGCATCTGCAAAGCAGATGAGTTTTCACTGAGAGCTTTTCATGGCAGAAATACACCCGGAGTGCTTGCCAAACACTGCCGAGGGGCGACCCCGCTTAGAAAAATTGTCTTCTAATTGAAAAATCTTATTTCTAAAATTTTGATGTTGCTTTGCCCGGGAGTTGAACCCAGGGCATACGTTGTGATAGGCGGAGCACGCTACCCATCACACCACGGTGGCCGCCACGAGTGACATATGCTATGATTTATTAATAGAACCTGTGACCGCTAGTGTGACTGCCCTAGTTTGTGGACATAGAAATGGCTATTGACTGGCCTTTAAACTTTAAGAGTAAGCCATCGAAGCTCAATGAAACAGTTCCAGGGTAATCAAATGCTCCCTTGAAATAAAAAATACATACAATATATCATACGCACCTGAGCACCAGTCAACGTTGCCATATCCAAGATAATATTAGCTTTTAAATCTTTATTTGCATAGCTAACGCCATCAGCTAATACAAGACGTCCCTCGGCATCAGTGTTATTAATTTCAACAGTACGGCCAGAATACAAGGTATGAATATCGTCAGGACTGCCAATATAGAAAAAAGGTACACAGATCAGTACTGAAGAAACATACATAAATCCGCGAAAAACAAGTATACGGCTGCGTCTACTACACCCATCCGCAAGATTTTTCATTTTCAAATATTATTTAATTACCAATAACTAGCCTTAAAATTATGATATTTTTCCATAAGTTGGTGGGAGGAGGGTGTCTACCAATTTATTATACTTAATAAAAACTTACCGTGTTGCATTTGGTCCCACAGCATTCTCGGCTAAACATAAAACTGCATGTAGATTTTCTTTAAAACCACTTTTCACAGCTGCATAGAAGGCACCTAAAATAGCTGCAGCACCACCACAATCCCGCTTCATTCCTGGCATTGCAGTTTTTCCTTTAATACTTAAACCGCCAGTATCATATACGATACCTTTGCCTACCAAAGCAATTGTATTCTGTGCTCCTTTTGGCTCATGCGATAAAACCACCAAAGCCGGCGATACAGAAGCTGCTTTGCCCACACCATAGATACCACCAAAACCACGTTCACGTAACTCTTCGCCACGTATTACAGTTGGCCGAATGCACAACTCCTCAGCCACAATTTCAGCTTCGTTCACGAAATGGCCGACATTCATTTCATTGCATGGCATGTCTACCAAACGTGCAGCAAGACGTATTCCACGTGCGGCTTCCTCAATACATCCAATGTCATCTGCAGATAATGGTTCCTCGCTAATTTGGCCATCACTTTCGATAACAACAAATTCAACATTTATCTTTGGGCTAGTATTATCATTTGTACCAACATCGTTCATATCAGCAAACGTGCGAATTTCTCCTTTATTATGACCACTAGTTTTACGTGAATATAATGGAAAAGCGCGTGCTACAGCACAAGCGCTAGCAAAGAGATCAGTACGATCGCATACAATAACAATATTCTCTTCATTGGCATTCATAATGTGGGTCTTGATGAGACGGGTGATGGCATGAGAACGAGATGGTGTGTTGTGTCGTGAGCATTTGAGTGGTACAGCAGCTACAGTTGCAGAATCCAAATATAATGAACATTTGTCAGTTGGCGAAGGATGTAAACATGAGATGGCATTTTTAAACGTGCTCTCATTGACACGTGGCTCCAATTTGCAAGACAAATGAGTAAACTTTAGTAAATTTAAATTGCGCAATTGCCCAATGATTAGCACAGGCTTGTAATGTGGATCGGAAACAGTTAGCGCATTATTGAATTTAATTTCAGCAGCCATCTGAAATAATAATAAATAAAATTATTAAAATTTAAATAAATCAAAAAGCCGAAGACGTTCCCAGCTGAGTTCTAACAAACGAAGAGATCCCAGCAAGGAAACGCTTGAAGCAGCTCCGCCTCCCAAGCAAATCTGCACTGGATATTGTTAAGCTATTACTTATCCAGAATAACTTTCGGCAAATAGCGAGTGATCCATAGACTGAAATATTATTTGGTAGCGCTAAGTTGAAAATGAAGTGATTCAAATGATTGGTACGTTATCTTGTAACCGATCTCAGCATAAGCACTTACAAGCGAATCAAGTCTATTTAACATTCTGTTTTAAACTCCTGCTTTGGCTAGCTTAGGAAAAAGTGAATTTAATTGTTATATGGACAATCTTACTATTGCAGCTAACAAAGTACCAATCACAACTGTTTTAGTTAAAAGCTGAAAAGCTTGCAGAGTATAAAATATTGTTATTCCACAACGATCTGAATATAAGATTTATGATTGTTAATAAACAAATGTGAACAAGCCATAAATCATACCTTATCAGTCAAACAATTATACGGCCGGCTATTTTCTCATGTACATAAGATTAAAAAACTATATATTTACAACAAAAAATAACCTAATTCTTTGAGTCGTTGCACTCTCGATATACTAGATTAGATAGAGCGTCGTTTGAAATTGTATCATTTCAAGCATGGGAGCATAAAATACCTACATTGAAATAATCGTATATTTCATTACATGGACTATAGGATCTTCCAGATTTACGAGTTAATTCCTGTTTATAACTATACTATCCCTATCTGTGTTTTCTATTATATATTTTTTTAGTTGTATTCATATAAATGTAGTTCTATTTTTTAGCCACCCCCCGATCTCCCAGGAAATTATGTTCGACTATCGAAATCTAATGTGGCTTTGTTTTTTTTATTTATATGTAAAAAAAACAAAAAATAAATAATTGTAAGGCGTGATAACCTCCGGAGAGAGAAGGCCGAGCTTCTCTTCCAATTTGCATCGTGCTCCTCTTGATTTCCCCTACAAATTGGCCGGACGGGACCTACATGTTTTATGCCGACTCCGTACGGCATCTGCAAAGCAGATGAGTTTTCACTGAGAGCTTTTCATGGCAGAAATACACCCGGAGCGCTTGCCAAACACTGCCGAGGGGCGACCCCGCTTAGACAAATTTTCTTCTAATTGAAAAACCTTATTTCTAAAATTTTGATGTTGCTTTGCCCGGGAGTTGAACCCAGGGCATACGGTGTGATAGGCGGAGCACGCTACCATCACACCACGGTGGCCGCAGATGTATATATGGTGGGTAGAGCCGTGTGTAGAAGTCCACGAAAATTGGGAAAGCTTCTGACCGCCATTCACCTGGGAATGACCAGAGCGATTCTGCGGTTCAAGCAGCTCACTACTGGCGGTCGCTTGCGGCCAAGTATCCTCTGGATGTTTAGCGGTGAGCTAATGTGAGAAGGCGGCAACCTGGCTAGGCCACTCTGACATAATCGGTTAAAGGGCTAGCCGGGGATCTCCCATCGGCAGCGTCTGTACACATCTAGGTGCGGCTGCAAGTGGGGGTCTGTCTTGGAGCAAGCGGCTCACTATATAAACGTGCAAGTAATATTTTCACCCCCGCTGAGCGGGTTGTGCGCTGGGCTTGGGACCAGCCACGTAAAACCATACTCCAATGAAATATACCAACAAGCTTCGGATAAATACACTCTGTATTGATGACAAGCATGGCAAACGTTTGAAGGACAATGAATTGAGGGCATGCACCTGGAACGTCCGCTCCCTGAATGGGATTGGTGCAGATGCCCGGCTGGTTGATGTCCTCGTCAAAGCAAAATCTGACATCACCAAATGCGTTGGAGGAAGCACGGAAGAAAGATCAAAAATTGTGCCATCTATTGGAGTGGCCATACGAATAAGCGCAGTTTCGGCGTCGGATTCCTGGTGGGAGAGACTTTGTCGCCAAGTTCTGGCGTTCACGCCTGTGGACGGGCGTCGCTATCCGAATAAAATCAAAATGGTTTAATATATCATTCATCTACGCCCATGCGCCGCCAGAGAAGAAAGACGATGAGGTAAAACACACTTTTTATGAACAATTAGTACGCACATACAAGTGCTGCCCCGTCATGATATAAAAGTCGTGCTTGGCGACTTTAACGCTAGGGTTGGCAAAGAAGGTGTTTTATTGACTTTGCCGGTGCTCGAAACATGGTCATATCCAGCACGAGGTTCATGCATAAAAAGATACATCAAGCTACATGGCTGTCTCCTGATCGAAATGCTCGCAATCAGATCGAGCACGTTGTGATAGACGGACGGCATGCCTCCAGTGTTTTAGATGTGCGCACGATCCGAGGACCTAACATCGACTCGGACCATTATCTCTTTGCAGCCAAAATACGCACCCGCCTCAGCGTGGCTAAAACCAAGAAACAAAAAACACAAGGAAAGCTAGACGTCGAAAAGCTTCAATCACAACAGACTGCCAATGATCAACTCGACTTTCACACCTGCTCTCTGAGAGCACAACTCAGCCTGAAGGAATACAGGAGCAGTGGGAGCATATCTCCAAAGCACTTCGTACTGCCGCCGAAGAAAAAATTGGTTACCGGCGGCCGCGAAAAATCAACTGGTACGATGAAGAATTCCGCGTTGCAACCGAAAGAAAAGACGTTGCCTACTGGGCTACGTTAAAAGCGAGCGCGACAAGAGGAGTGTGTGAACGCTATCGTGAGTTGAAAAGGGAAGCGAGACGCCTTTTCAGGAGGAAAAAAGCAGAAGCAGAAAGGCGTGAGTGCGAGATCTTGAGCTGCTAGCCACCAGGAATAACGCCCGAAAATTTTACCAAAACATACGGCGACAGACAGAAGTCTTTAAGACCGGGGCAAACTCCTGTAGGAACGAAAACAGCGACCTTGTAACTGATGTCCAGAGAGTGCTTAGATTATGGACACACTAACACTTCTCTGCTCTCCTAAATGGAGGCAGCGATTCACCGTGCAGAGATAACGAACCCGATCCTGCAACCGATGATGATGGAATATATGCCCCCCAGCCCGATTATGACGAAGTTAGAATAGCAATAACCAGATTGAATAACAACAAGGCCGTGGGCGTTGATGGATTGCCTGCGGAGCTAAGTACGTCGGCGAGGAGTTGCTAAGGCTTCGTTCTGGATACTGTAACAGGTTAAACTCTTACCTATCCAGAATCAACCCCGACATACAAAATGTATGCCCCGCTTGCAATGTGTCCCCACATGACACCAACCATCTCTTCAATTGTAATGTGGAACCAACGCCTCTAACACCCTTTTCCTTATGGTCCACCCCTGTTGAAACGGCAAGTTTCCTTGGACTCCCGTTAGAGGATATTGATGACAATTTGTGATAGGTCGCGGCTATTAGGTGGGGCGAGCATTGCTACAACAACAACAACAACAACCATCAGCTCAGTCAGAATTGGGAAGGACCTCTCCGAGCCGTTCGAAACTAAACGAGGTGTCGGACAGGGTAACCCCCTATCGCGCGATTTCTTTAATTTGATGCTGGAGAAAGTTATACTAGCTGCAGAACTTAACCGCACTGGAACAATATTCTATAAAAGCGTGCAATTACTGGCATATGCTGATGACATTGATATCATTGGCGTAAACACCCGCGCTGTTAGTTCTACTTACTCCAAGATGGAAAAAGAAGCAGTAAAGATGGGTTTGATGGTGAATGAGGACAAAACGAACTACCTGCTGCCATCGAGCAAAGAGCCAGCGCATACGCGCCTTGGCAACCCCGCTACTGTTGGCAGCCATAATTTCGAAATAGTAAAAGACTTGAGGGCAGAAGCAAAGACCATTACAACAGCAGATGAAGCGGCTTTGGGAGTGTTCGAGGGAAATGTTCTTCGAAAGATTTATGGACCTCTATGCGATGGCGAGTACCGAAGAAGATTTAATGATGAGTTGTACGAGCTGCGCAGACATCCACATAGTCCAGCGAATTAAAACGCAGCGGCTACGCTGGCTAGGCCATGTTATGCGAATGAAAGATGACGCTCCGGCCAAGAAAGTGTTTCTATCGGAACCCGCCTATGGAAGCAGAGGTAGAGAGCGGCCACCATTCGAAATGGTCCCACGAAAATCAAAAGAGCTAGTTTTGTCAGGGATGGGCCATAGAGAAGTTGATGCAGCGGTATTGATTCCACATTACAATTGAATTGGTTTGTACAAGATAAACACCACATGACAAGGGTGATTCTGTAAAGGTAAAAGTTTAACATCTTACGAAGTCTTTTGTCGAATTTGAACCAGGGTTACGCTCGACATCCTCGGAAGTGTGTTTCTTTATTTACATTCAAATCATCTTTATTGATGAAATTTTTGTTTGGATTTTTTTATATAGCCCCATTATGCACATGTGAGTGCTTATCACCAAGCCCTTGAAACAAAAAGTATACATCAAATCGAATGAGATTAACGCTCAACAATCCAACAACCCACATATCTTTATCGTGATTACAACTACAACATCGCCTCACAAAATCCTACCTCCATGTGAGTTAATATGCGATTATTTTTAGACTTGCAAACATATAAGTGATAACGTCCGACTCTTTTATTTTTTTAAGTTTGTCTCCCGCCGTTTAGTGAGTGAAGACAACACTAAGGTAGTCGTCGGTTCAACACCCAGCATGCGCTAGCCATAAACTTCAGAGGGCTTTTGACGACGAATCCAAACATATTCAAGATAAGACAGAGGCGACACGTGGAGGTTACATTTATAGAATCAAGACTTCCTGACAAGCTTCGTATGTAAAAAAACAGCGTAATCTGCATAAGCAAATGGAATCAAAAATGTTTCTAATAAGATGACATTTGCACATTCAAGCCATGTCCACGACGGAATTTTGCACGTTCTTTCCATTAAAATTGCTTACCGTTGCTGGTGCTTCTCGATGGCAAATCGTTGTTCCCTGTGGTTATTTTCGATCGTATTACAGTGAAAGTTAGTTGGCACGATGAATAAATATGTTTAAAGATTCTTGCTATCTGCAACCCCTTCACGATGATATGCATAAATTTTGCAACAAGAACCAAAATGGTTACCGGCTCATGTTGGATTAAAAATGAAATGTCATTTCGCAATTGCTTCCCATGACGTTTATTTGTTTAAATCACCAAACTCATGCTACCAGACTGTCAACCAATTTAGGGTTGATTTTGTTAAGGGTTGCCAGCCAATAAAAAACATTTATAAGGTAGTATCGATTCTTCAATACTCCAATTAATGCGCGAACTGCAACAAATTAGGGCTTAGTAACACAGCACTGTGCTGTGTTATTATGTTAACACTCAGTAATGTGCGGCCATAGTGTACAAGTACAAGTGTGTTGACTTATCTGTCAAGCATTCTGACAGGCACTCGCTGGATTCGGAATGACAGCGAATTCAAAATGGATACCATTACCGAATGCTCCGAATGATTGAAAAATTGAAAAAGTCCATACGATTGGTAGTCAAAAATGTTGTCGTTGAGACCAAAAATGCGACTCTAGACCTGAGATTTCCATCAGGTGAGCGAGGCTGTTTGTAGTTTTGACGTTTATCGCTTAGTGAACACACTTGGTATAGGTACACTATGTGTGCGGCACGCACACGCACATTTATCGATTAATTTATAACACAGTGGCACACTCGATGGCACAAGCTGACTGTTTCTATAGCACAGAGAATGACACTCAGATCGTAAGTGCACATTCATACATACATAGTCCATTGTGCTTGTGTTTTGCTTGTGTGTTGGTTGTACTCATAATCTTGCCTGTGTATTACGTTTAGAAGATGTGGGCACAAAATGTATACTCAAAGTTGAACATGGGAGTATGAAAGAAAATAGATGTTGCCATGATTTACTTTTTCTAAATGGCGTCAAACGTGGCGTTAGAGGTAAGTAACACAGTACTGTGCTCTGATATTGTGCCAACACTCCTATCGACTTTCGATAATCAGTTATAACACAACTGTGTCAACACAATGTGTTAACACTGCGAAGTGTGCCTGTGCTACTGTGTTAACACTCAAAAAATAGTGTCATTACCCACCACTACAACAAATATCTCAAACTGGAGATTGAAATTTCACAAAGCAGCTAGTACACAAATTACAAAATTGTTATTATGATTATGAACACGTTCGCTGTTGCCATCTATTCGATATATATATAAAAATCAAATTCTGTGTGTGTGTGTTTCCTATGCAAACGTATTTCCCACTATTCAATCAGCACAAATTTTGGCTATATGTTCCTTCGATCAAGACGAAGGTTTTTCATATTTCAGAACTAAGAATTTTAAGTAAATTTTTTTTTTTTTCAATTTCACGTGCGCTAAAGGGTGGTGCGACAAATTTTGTATGTCAGCAAAAGTTATTCATACGCCATGTACGTACTTAAGTGCAGAAGTTTTTTTTGGTCATAGCATTGAATTCACAAAAAGTTTAAGCGATTCCACTGAGTGATTTAAAGGTTTTTATTAAATTTAAGCTTTCGATTGTAAAAATAGCTGTATATATGAGATGATAGGCAGAAATTGTGCAGCTAAAATATTTTGATTATTTTGAGTATGAATTGTGTGTGACAAAATAAAATTAGAAAAATAAAGCAAAGAATGGTAAATTAGAGGAATGAGGGACCTAAGAAAAAAGGAGATAGGTAGAGGGTGTACAAAAAGAAGAGGCAGAGATGAGGAAATTTTAAAGGATACGAATGAGAAAAATTGGGAGATACATTTTGAAGAAGATCAATAAAATCTTATATACTGTTACGAATATTAGCAACACTAAGGGGACTGCCATCTCTAAGCCGATGCTAGGAAGTGACTTGAAGCACATCAATAATTCAATCATTATGTCTACACATATGTACGTACACGCAGCGGAGAAGTAACGCACAAACACATGCAGATATCTTATCTGAGATATGCAATATAATTGTGGATGTGTCGCTCACAAACACACGCACATGATCTGTGAGAGAAGCTATAAAAATTGTGCATCTGTAGTTATAGCTGAGAAACTTATAGCAGATAACCAACTAGTAGATTCTAGAACAGAACCACCTAGAAATGTCAACAAGTAAACCAAACAGTATAAAAGGCGACACCAGTAGAGGCGCGAGAGCCAGTTTTGATTAAGCACGCTATCTGTCGAGCAATAGTAGAGTTATTGAAAGTAGTCTAATAGACTATTTTGCATTACTGAATAGTGGTGTTATTTACTCAACAGTTTAGTGATTCGAACTTAGCATAAGGTTGCAAATAAGAGAATTTGCTGTAAATTCGTTACTATTGATATCAGTTTTGTTTGTTGAATAAATTCCGAAGATTGGGAATACAACTTGGACATGGCAAAATTGAGTGAATTGAGGATCCAGCAACTGAAAAAGGAGTTGGAGAACCGTGGATTGAATACAACCTGAATTAAACTCGAACTCCAGGCACAACTACGAGAGGCAATGGAAGCAGAAGGAATTAACGTGGAAGAGTGTGTCTTTCATCTTGATGTCGACGAGACAACAACAAAAATTGAAGAGAAAAACGAAACATCGCAGACAGTTACGAGCACAGACTTGAACATGATATTGGCTGCAATAACTTCTCAAACATCGATAGTGGCATCTCAGCTGAAATCGCAGGAGACACGTTTAACATACAAGATGGAAGCACAGGAGGCACGCATTTCAGAAATTTCGTCACACATGTCATCTCAACTGGAATCACAGGAGACACGCATAACATCCAAGATGGAAACTCAACTGGAAGAACAGAAAACATATATGGCATCTCAATTGGAATCGCAGGAGACACGCATAACATCGAAAATTGAAGCACAAGAAACGCGTATTTTAGAAATGTCGACACAGATTACATCAAAGATGGAAGCACAACTGAAAGAACAAGAGACACGCATAACAGTACAACTCGAAGCGCAAGAGGCGCGTATATCATCAGAACTCGAAGCGCGCATGGACGAGAAAATAACGCAGTTTGAGGAAAAAATCGAGGCCGAGGTGGATGCTTTGAGAGGTCGTATACTGGAGTTGCAACTAAATCGGCCAGCTGTTTCAGCAAGCAATACGAAGGTAAAAACTCCATCTTTTGACGGCTCTGTTCCTTTCCAGGTGTTTAAGATTCAGTTTGAGAAGACCGCAGCAGTGAACAACTGGGGTGCTGAAGATAAAGTTACTGCACTATTCGTGGCATTGAAAGGATCTGCTTCTGAAATCCTACAGACTATTCCCGAGGGAGAGCGGAACAACTACGAAACATTGATGAGCGCTCTAGAGAGGCGATACGGAAGCGAACGCAGGAAGCAGATACACCAAATAGAGTTGCAAAACCGCTACCAAAAAGCTAATGAGACTTTGCAGGAGTTTGCGTCAGATGTCGAAAGGCTTGCACATTTGGCGAATGCCGACGCACCCGTGGAATACACCGAAAGGGTAAAAATTCAGAGCTTTATAAATGACATACGGGACGTCGAAACGAAGCGAGCCACATACGCAAACCCAAAGCCATCATTTGCAGAAACGGTATCACATGCATTGCCTCAGGAAACCGCCCCACTATTGAGTAAACCGGCATACAAAGCTCATCGCGTGGAAGTGGAAAGACCAGATTGGGTAGACACAATTTTGGAAGCACTGAAGGGATCACAACAGAAAAATGCCGGAGTTATTACAGGTTTCAAGTGCGGCAACCCAGGTCATATTGCACGACATTGCAGCACCGGTCCCAATAGCTCCAACAATGTGGGTGGCCGTAAACGCAGAGCTGAAGGAGATGAGCAAATCTCCAAGTCCACGCAATCTTTAAACTAAAGCGAGTCAGCCGCAAGGGACGACAGCTGGCTCCCTCAATTGAATGCCCCATAATCTCTATCTCGCAAATTGGAAGAAGGTCAAACAATCTTACTGTCGGAGGACATGTGGATGGAAAGGAACGTTTGCTGACTGTAGATACGGGTGCATCTCATTCCATCATTCGAGCGGATTTAGTCAACAAGAACATAAGACCATTGCATGGAGCAAGATTGCGTACAGCCACTGGAGAAGACACCACGGTTCTAGGTGAAGTAGCATGAGAAGTCGCAATTGGGAACGTCACGGTAGTACACAATTTTATAGTGGCAGAGGTTGTTGAGGAAATCATAATTGGAGTGGACTTCTTAATCGACCAAGGCATCAAGATCGATATGCAAAGCAAGACGATGCGATATAAGAACTTTGATGTGCAACATTGCAGCAATAAGCGAGTGCTGGTGGAAGAGAGTCAGCGAATACCACCAAAATCCGAAGCAGTCATCTGGGCGAAGGTTGATGGAGATTGTGGGACAAACAAATTGTGGGTTATCGAGGTAGCAAAAAAATCAGCACCGAACATACTTTTAGGAAAAACCTTGGCTATAACAAAACAGGATGGATGTTTCCCAGTAAAAGTACTCAATGAGTTCAAGTCACCACTCAAACTGATCAGAGGAGCTATTTTGGGAAGATACCAAGAGGCTGAAGTAATAATCAATTGTGAACAGCTCCAGGAAGAGGTTTCAACCAGCAATATTGATCTTTCAGATGACATCATGGCATGGACAGAGGGACTAGAGGGAGACTAGCAGAGTAAGGCAAAGCAACTGCTCCTAAAGTACGGGAACATATTTGACCAAGATGGCTCCAAACCAGGCCGCAGCAACCTTGTGAAACATCAAATTGACACTGGAGATGCGAGGCCGATACGTCAATCTCCACGTAGTGTAGTTTTCCACTGGCGAAGCGGGAAGTTGTGAGTCAAATCATACAAGAAATGAGCGAAAGCGGCGTAATCGTCCATGGAGCTCGCATGTGGTACTTATGAAGAAGAAGGATGGGAAAATGAGGTTTTGCGTGGACTACGGCAAGTTGAACGACGTCAGATAAAGGATACCTACCCATTGCCAAGAATTGACGACACCCTGGACTTGCTCTCTGGTACGAAATGGTTTTCCACACTGGACTTGAAAAGTGGCTACTGGTAAGTGGAGGTGAAGGAGGAAGACAAAGACAAAACAGCCTTTAGCGTCGGAGATGGTCTTTGGCAATTTACAGTAATGCCTTTTGAACTTTGTAATGCACCAGCTACTTTTGAGGGACTCATGGATCAGGCATTGAAAGGACTGCATTGGAAAACATGCTTGGTATACCTGGACGACATCATCGTATTCGGCAAGAACTTCGATGAACATCTTAAAAACTTGGAGGAAGTTTTCCAGAGAACAGCTGGCGCTGGTTTGAAACTAAGCCCCAAAAAGTGAGCGCTGTTTAAAAAGGAAGTAAATTATTTGGGTCACAAGGTAACAACAGAAGGTATCCGTACAGCGAAGGAAAATATAGAGGCAGTAAAGGATTGGCCAAGACCATAGAACTTGCATGAATTAAGAAGTTTCCTTGGGCTGTGCACATATTACCGGCGATTTGTACCAAACATTTCCAGCGTAGCCCATAGCCTCCATGAGCTTACAAGAAAAAATAAAGCTTTTGAATGGAAGAAGGAGCAAAAAGTGGCTTTCCAAACATTGAAGGAGCGTTTGTGCACTGCCCCAATGTTGGCATATCCGATTCCAGGAGCAACATTTATTCTAGATACAGATGCGAGTGGATGTGCTATAGGAGGCGTTTTATCACAACTGGTCGATGGACAGGAGAAGGTAGTTGCATACTACAGCCGTTCGATTGGAAAACCATAGAGGAACTATTGCGTTACACGGAGAGAGCTGTTGGCATTGGTAGAGTGCATTAAACATTTTCACAAATACCTCTACGGCCAGCGATTCCGTGTCAGAACGGAACTTTTCCATTGAGCATCGGAAAGGTAGTACCCATGGGAATGCCGATGCAATGTCACGAAGACCATGTAGTTTGGAATGCAAGCACTGTTCAAAGGCCGAGGCTAAAAAAGACATTATAGATGTCCGGCTAATGGGTATAACGTGTACGGATGAATGGGACAAGGAACAACTAAGAAAGTGTCAGCTAGAAGATACAGATCTGTCACGTGTTATGCAAGGGCTCGAACGAAACAACAGAGTCAGCAGAGAGTCCCATTGCGAAATCATGTTGGGCACAGTGGAAACGTTTAGAATTGATATCCGGTTGCTTACATCGAGTATGGGAGAGTGATGGTCAATGCAAGAAGAAGCTGATAGTTGTTCCCAGAAAGAGGATTCCTGACGTGCTCAGCGAGCTGCATAATGGTCCAAGCGGGGGTCACCTTGGAATCACGAAGACGGTCGAGAAGATTAAACAGAGATGAATGGAAGAAGAGCTGAGAGAGATACACGATCTTGTAAGGCAACGATCAAAGATTATGAGTGACAAGATGAAAGTGAGATACGATAAAGCAATTAATTCAGAAGGGTTTCAGGAAGGAGATTTGGTGCTGTTATACAACCCACAACGAAAAAAAGGTTTGTCCCCGAAATTGCAGTGTAGTTGGGAATGCCCATACAAAGTTGTAAAACGGATCAACGATGTAGTGTACCGTTTACAAACCATTGGCAAACCACGAACCAAAATGAAAGTGGTTCATTTGGAAAGGCTGGCAGTGTTTAGATCGAGAGATTTGTCTGATCGGGACTATCAGACTTAGGTGGAGGGCAGTGTTACGAATATTAGCAACACTAAGGGGTACTGCCATCTCTAAGCCGATGCTAAGCAGTGACTTGATGCATATCCATAATTCAATCATTATGTTTACACATATGTACGTACACGCAGCGGAGAAGCAACGCACAAACACATGCAGATATCTTATGTGAAATATGCAATATAATTGTGGAAGTGTCGCTCACAAACACACGCGGATAAGCTGTGAGAGAAGCTATAAAAATTATGCATCTGTAGTTATAGCTGAGAAACTTATAGCAGATAACCAACTAGTAGATTCTAAAACAGAACCACCTAGAAATGTCAACGAGTAAACCAAACAGTATAAAAGGCAACGCCAGTAGAGACGCGAAAGTCAGTTTTTATTAAGCACGCTATCTGTCGAGCAATAGTAGAGTTATTGAAAGTAGTCTAATAAAGACCATTTTACATTACTGAATAGTGGTTTTATTTATTCAACAGTTTAGTGATTCGAACTTAGCAGAAGGTCTCGTGGGTTTTATTTCCATTTTTTGTTATATCAAAATATGTGTTCCCAACGTTAAAGAACAAAATACTTGTACAGCAGTTTTCCTGTAGTACTGCTAGATTTACTGCTGCTTAATTTTTTTTTTTTTTAACACACGTGCAGTTTTATTTACTGGCAACTCTTCCAGCGACTTATGTAAAATTTTCGACACTGGGGGTCAATTCACGTTCTATGAAGTGATGAAGTGAAAAAAAAAAAATCATGCTCGCTGAGAAATAAATTTTTTCATTTTCTCACATCACTTTGTCATATTAGGCGATTCGTGTTCTTTGCAATACTCGTTGTGAAAATCTAATAACGAGCACTGTGGTGAGTAAAAAAAATTATATTTTCAGTAAAAAAAAAATAAAAAATTTTATTAATGAAAGTAGTAAATATTTTCAACTTTTCAATAAGAAAAGAAGAAAATGCCCAATATTCGCCTCTTAGTTTCTTTGAATTCTCATCTCCCTCTCGCGGCTGCATCGCATTCCATCAGGATGTGTTCTGCAGTCTCATCTTCGCGATCACGGAATCGACAGAGGCTACTAGACGATATACATATGTACCTAGTTTATCCATGCGGCTCTTTAGCATGCAGTGATCTGTGAGTATGCCTGTTAAAATTCTAAGAATGCTTTTTGGGAGCTTAATCATGACTATATATCGCTTATCCTCCTATCCTGGACTTGCGCGCCAGTGATGTTTTCTGAGGCACGCTTCTGTTTGCCTGAACTCTTCACTTATTGTGTGTGACACTATCGGTACGATTGGCTCGGGTCCTATTAGCTTTTCCGCCGCCACCAACCTGGCAAGCTCATTACCATCCACTCCTCTGTGTCCAGTTACCCAGGCTAAACGGATGGTGTTATTGGCCCCTAGACTGCTTAACCTCTCTACGCACTCACGGACTGTTGATGATTTAATCTAAACTGAAGATAGCGTCTTGAGCGCAACCTGACTGTCGCTGAGTATAGCTATTACCTCGTTTGTATATCCCCGCTGTAAATTTATCCCTGCACACCGGCTCGTGGCGAAAACTTCGGCTTGGAAGATGCTCGGACACTTCCGATTGGTAGGGACATTTTGGTTCGGGGGCCGAATATCTCCACTTTTATTCCCTCCGGTGTCTTCGAACCGTCGGTGTACCATGCTATAGTATGTTCCTGGCGAAGCGCTTCAATTCTGGAGGTAACCTATGTACACTTGTTCCCCAGCTCTATTTTGAAGCGCTTCTCAAACTTAATTAGCTTCCTCGTCTCATCACTGGGAAGTTGGATGAGTGGAATCTGCTCCTTCAGCTTCTCCATGTTCCGTGACTGTATCACTTTGCCTCTTCCGCAACCCACTTTAGCTATGTTTACTGAAGTACTTCTGGCTGACTGCTCAATTATTATGTGTAGAGGCGTTAACTTAAGCAGCACCTCTATTGCCGCCGTCGGCCATGTTCGCATAGCTCCCATCCATGGATGAGTCCTCTTCCCCATTCCTCTCCCGGGGAATGACTGGGGTGAAGGTGGCACAGGGAGCAGTTATCGGCACACAATAGTACGTCCTGTCAGGGATAAAGTCGAAGGCTAGAGTGTCCAAAGTCAGAAAGCCCATAGCCCATATCAGTGGATCCCCTAGTAAATAATAAACAACTTTTTAAAGATATTTTGGGCATTAAGCATCTCTTTAGCCTAATTCTTATGGCTCTTCCTCTTCTCTATCTATTTATATCCCTCCCTCTCATTCTCCTTCCCCTCGGTCTCCCCTTCTCCCTCCGCCTTTCCTCTCCTCTCCCGTTCTTTTCCCTCTTCCTTCCCCTTTTACTTTTCTGTTCCGTTTTTCTTCTCCTTTCTTTCCCCTTCTTTTCGTTTCCTTTTTCCTTCCCCTTCTTCCTTCTCTTTCCTTCCCCTTTTCCTTTTCGTTCTCCTTTCCTACCCATTTTTTTCTTCCCCTTCTTCTTTTCCCTTTCTTCTCTTTTATATCTCCGTCCCCCTCTCCTTCTCCTTCATCTTTTTATCCCTCTCCTTCTCAGTCTCTCTCATACTCTTACTCTCCCAATCTCTTACTCTTTTCCATTTTCCTTTCCCTATTTCTTATTCGTCGGATAGGGAACATTCCCAAGAAGTGGGTTTACCTCGAGTGGTATACATCACTACTCTATATATATTATACTAGCCTTTACCCGTGGCCTCGTCTGCAAGGAGAAAATAAAATATATGTACTATTCACGTTATCCTGCTTATCAAGTTATTTGCTTTAAAAAAATTATCTGTCTAATATATTTCATTATTGTAATAGAGTAAAAAAAAAAAAAAGACTAAATGAGCTGATAACCTGATAGGATCCCCAAATGATCTAAATTATCCAGAAAAAGCCACGAAATAACCCCGACGGTATCGCGGACAGATCCCGAAAACCATCCAGAAATGCTCCCGGAAGGGTCTCCAAATGGTCGCAGAATAGTCCCAAAAAAGTCCCGAAATGGCAACGACGCGATTCTAGACTGATCCAGATAACCACACAGAACTGATCCCTGAAGGGTACCCAAATGATCCCGAAATAGTCTCGAGAAAGTTCCGAAATTACCCTGATGCGCTTCCGGATGGACCGCAAGCACCATCCGGGAAAGGTCCCTAACTTACACCGACGTGATCCCGTACGGATCCCGAAAACTATCCAGAAATGTTGCCTGAAGGATACCGAGAATGTACCGAAATAACCCCGACGTGATCCCTGATGGATGCCTAAAACTATCCAGAAATGTTGCCTGAAGGATACCGAGAATGTCACGAAATAACCCCGACCGGATTCCAGATGGATCCCGAAAACCATCCAAAAATGATCCCGGAGGAATCCCAAAATAACACCACTTTCTTTTATATATACAGATTTTTCACAGGCAAATTCAACGGTGAAAAAATATTCGTTAAATGAAAAAAATTTGACAATAAATATCACTTTTTTTTTTTGAAACTGAATCGCATATCAGATGAAGTGGTGAAAAATGATTTCATAGAACGTGAATTGACCCCCTGGTTTTCAAACGCACTGAATATTGAACTTTTTAGCCCAAAAGAAATTTTAAAATCCATTTAAATGAGTAAAGCAACCAAAATAACTCAAAAATATTTGTTTAATTGGCATGTTGTGTTGTGCTTGCTCGGAATTGTTTCGGTTTTTTGCTACCCAACATTGATTTTAGGTCATGCCAGTTCATGTAGTACACTCCTTAGAGTGCAGAGATATATGTGTTTTGCGTGGTGTAAACCTGCGCAGTAATTTTGCACTTATATTTTGAGCATAAAATTGGCAAATTTCAATTAATCTTTCCCCGGCGGTGAATTACCAACGCCCGATTTGATTGTTCGTTCTGTAAGCGGTTATTTTATCAACATTGCCGCTCATAGGCGCGCCGCGTAGTGCTGGGGTCGCTAGATGTGAATAGCCTCATTAAAATGCATGCAAAGAATATTTTGCCGCGCAGTGTAGTGCAGCGCAGTGTGTCCTTTGCTTTATTCCGAATGTTGCAAGGATTATTATGTTCCGGAGTATCGTGTAACGGAAACCCGCGTCCAGTCAATTTATCCTGGCCTACACTTTTATGCTGTCAAAAAACAAAGGTGCGCAGTTGAAACTAAATGTATTAATATTGTTTGGAAGTTCGTGTTCAATCAAATATTTATCAAAAACGTACAATTTTTCGTGGTAACAAGACACAAACAATAACAAGAGCTCTGGAATCCAGCGAGGAATCACTCTTGCCAATAAAAGCTACTTAGGACTAAGTAGGCAATTGAAAAGTATAGTTCTCTTGCGGCAAACGAAAATCATGCTCTACTAGTCCTAGTTCAATACCCGTCCTGCTATATTGTGCAAAAGCATGGACATGGAAGTAGCTGTGGAAGTGTTGGAGAGAAAGGTTCTTCGAAAGATTTACAGACCTCTACGATTTGGCGGCGGCGAACACCGAAAAAGATTTTATGATCATGATATGAAGACATCAACATAGTCCAGCGAATTAAAACGCAGCAGCTAGGCTAGCTAGGCCATGTTATGTGAATAAAAGGTGAAGAAAATATCTTTATCTGAACCCGCCTATGTATTTGGTATTATTGTTGTTTATAGGAGTGAGACTGAAAAAATCGGTAGTCTGATTAATAAGGACCACCCTAATGTACATTCATAAACATATGTTGGAATTGAAGTGATTCATAGACACAATAAATAACTAAATAATTTCACATTTACCTTTCACCTTTCTACTGCACATACATACATGGCAAGCTTGCAACGGTTGATTGACAGTTCGTGCAACACTTGAGAACATTGCGCTTTTTTCTCATTAGCACTGCAAAATTCGCATGGACAAAACAAGTATTCAATGTTTTTTAATCGTTTTCAACATTTTCAAATGGTACTCCAGACTTTGAGACATAAGCATGCTTCTGTTTTATACAACCTAAAGATTATGTAATTAAACTATTTCAAATATGGTCATATGGCAGCGCATTCACTTCCTTTATGAACATAAATATGTACACGTTGTTGTTGTATATTTTTAAAATTATTTACGTTAACACTAATTGGCATATAACGTCGCTAATTACGAGAAATTCTAAAACAAGATAATCAATAACGATGTGACACGTTAGAAAATGTTAATAAAACTTGGGTAAAATTTAGTAATTTTCCTTGTTATGGACATAATTAATCGATTAATGAAAACCGTGTTTACGAACATCCGGCTATGGCACCGAAAACATTTTCAAATGCATTTACATACATAGATTAATTAATTAAAACATAAAAACAGTATAAGGTCGCATTGCCTCTAAGTACCAGATAGTCTTAAAATTATTTAACAGAACCCACCATTTGTCAAAGCTCTCATACTTAGTTCGAAGATAGCTTCTTTCCATGCAGGATAACCTAAAAATAATAATAATAATTAAGAAAAAAGTTAATGGCTTCATGCATCTTCAGTGGAATGGTCCTTATAAAAAAAATGTTTGATTTTTTACACCTTTCGGCGTTTATATCTGCGGCAATAATATCACATAAACATTTTGGTCTCGATTGGACCAGGCGTAGGCGTGTTATACAAGGATCCAGGCTCAGATTATCCTATATTATATGAACTTCAACCATTATGCTACAGTTCTTAACAGCCTTCAAACGTGCCGAAATGTATATGTGATACTCTAGAACTAGGACTTAACCCCAGAAGGAGTGAGGCCGAAAATAAATCGTTTATTTGATCACCTTAATCGATATGCACTCGTTTTACTAACAAACCAAAGACTTAGCAAACGAACCTGCTAGTTTTGTTCTCAAAAGGAAAGTTGTCAAGCGCTTCCACTTATAAAGAATTATTCATTTATTTATATATTTAATTAGCAAAGTTTATCTAACTAATACGCATACCTAAAAGTTAATCACAGTTGCTTAGAAGAAACATTCAAAATACTAAAATAAATCGGTCCTTAGAAAAAAATTAAGAGCTGAAGCATATTTATTTAAGTTTACTTATGTCACGTGAGAGCATAGATTGTATACTTGGGCTTAAATTATCACCATAAGATGTATAGAAACTCGGAGGAATATTAAATGGAGGAATATTAAATGGAATCCTATTCAACAAGTGTGAACAGTCAATGAAGCCAACCAAAGTATTGGCCTACGACTAGGAAAAGCTTAAAGTCATAATAACGACAGGGAATGGATACAATTCATGCTCCGAGAAGTTCAATGGTCGAACAGGATGTTTTTGTGTAAAAAGTTATATTTATAGCAGTTTTGCAACTTAATCACCATATCGGGAGATCGGGTTGACAGCCAAGGCAGAGAAGAATGATATGGTCTCCTTAATTAAGAGGAACAAGGTGCGAAATCGGACCAGGCCTTAGCTAGAGGGGTAACTCTGCAAGAGAAACTTTGCACAAATTATCGAAGAATCATTCATTGGACATTCACAGTGATGCAGTCTTTGGTTGGTGGACAGCCACCCCAGTACATTCAGTACATTCACCCCTATTTCAAAAAATTAGAAGGTGTAATCAGGCTATCAATGCTGACCATTAGGGAAGCCCTTAAAACAGCTATGACGACTGCACTGTGTACCATTCTGCAATTTCCACCTGCAGGCCTGGTGGCAAAGAACTTAGCGTTAACAACTGCAACGAGGACCGTGCCTCGGGACAGCTACAGCGCAGACCAAACGGCCATAAGAGTAAAGCGGCATCAAAACAGGGCAAACAGACTACCTCGAAATTCATATCAGACATATGGTCCCATGGACAATATTACTCAGTATGACCCATAGATTCAGAAACTGGATGTGCCTTTTCAACAATAAATTTAATCCACCCTGATATAAATACTTATTTATTTGAATAAACATAAACACAGGGGCGTGTTCAGTACATTCACAGTTCTTCCATTGCCTTAACCGATGATTAATGAACCCTTTTAAATAGAACCTTTTCATTATTTAAATTATTACTTGTAAATGATGCGAAATTGTTTATAATAAATGAGTCGTGTGATGTGCATTTGTTAATCACGTTGCCGGTTTAATAAACATAAATTAAGTAGGTGTTTGGGAAATGTTGCACCCTCCCCCTACACGTTACCATAATTGAACATTTTATCATGCAATTTAACAAATTATTACATTAGGGTGTCGCGCCAAAAAACTGCGCTTTCAGCTGGAAGGTTAAAATTTAAGAAATACATTTCATAAACAAGTAGGGGAGTCTATGCTCGGGTGTAACCAAATATTTACTAAAATTTGAGCTCCCGTCGTAGAGTTCATTTCGTGAAGTTTTTTGACACTAAATATAATCAAGAAGGGGCGTGGTTATAAATAGATTATGCCATGAAAAAAGGATGGTGCTAAGCCTAATAATTTTATCGTTTGTCTTCTTAGTTTCGATAGTTTTAAAAAAACATTATATAACAGTAGGCGTGGCTATCGTTGATTTTGCTCATTAAAATAGCGATGAAATATGGTTGCCAAGAAGGTTAGGCAAGGTTAAGTTAAATGTCAGTTTTCCAGTTAAGGAATAATACCAAAGTACTGAACCCTATGAGATAGCACCAGCTGTATTCCCCATAATAGGGAGTAAACAAAACGAATTCGGTTTTGCAAGGATCGGCAGCTTATCCTCCCTGTGGCGTGCCCTTGTCTTAGCTCACAAGGGCCCTCTTATAAGTTTGATAACTGAATGTGGAGCTGTTTCCGTAGATCTTCACTTACAATAGAGGTGTTGAGATGCTAAAAATTGCTCACGAGGTATCTTGCTCTTTCCGTAAAGATTAATGAGGCGTTCCAGCATTGGGGATAGGCTAATTTGTTGAATAGGTGCCCAAGAACATACAACACATTTGCTATAAAGTACCTTAAAATTTATTCAGTTAGATTGCTCACTGACGGACGGTGGGACAGAAGAGCGGACATGGCTCGAAGAATTTCCTTCTTCATTAATTTTTAAAGTATAGAATTACTCCCATTAAAAAATATATAAAATATTTTTGCTTGAAAGGTGGGGCAATCTAATGTACCTACATGTAAATATTTGTTATACAAATATGTTCCGCATATGCCACAGTTAGCAATTAAGATGAAACAAGTAAGTAATTATGCAAAAACTACAAAACTACAGCAACAAATCGTACAAACACACAGTTTAGTTCAGATAAAAAAGTAAAAGCTCAATTGCGCTTGGCCAAAAACAGATGGCAACAAACACAAACATACATACTTATGTATATACGAGCAAATAATAAGTGACGGTAAATTTGTGATGCTGCAACAAGCTACACACATACTTACACAAAAGAGAGGTTTTTATTTGTTTGATCATTACTAAATTGTCTGAATAGCATACTGAAGCGTTAGAGTGAATTCGTGAACTTGCCATTGAATATCTTATAAAGATTACACGTGATCATGCATTTAACTATACTGTATGTTCACATTATTGTTTGTGGGTTTACTGACTGATCACATCCGTAAGTATTATACCAATCAATATACATACAGCAAACAAACCCATAAATATTTGCTTCTAGCATCTGCTAGTGTGATAGATTATTTTACTGAATTGCAGATACATTCGAAGCTTCATATTTCAAGTTCAAGGTCACTCATGACATAGCAACATTGAACGAGTGAACAAATGAGCGAGAGTAGCTAAATTTGTTGAACTTATGCGGGCAATTTTTGCTGACAAATGCCAAAAAGCGGTAGCATTCAAAGATGTTGGTTTCTGTTTCGGAGTTGTTTTTAGACGTATTATGCACATTGAATATATTTAGAAGTTGTTTGTGTCAGTTAGCTGGATGGAGATTTTTCCGATGAATGGTACATTTGACTGTTTTCATCTCACGATTGTATAATTGGTAGCCGGTTTTCACTTCTGCTGCACTTATATAGTCAAACCTAGCACAATGCGTCTTTCTCTTCACCCTGTAGCGATAACAAAAATGAACTGGTAACTTTTCCAGAGTCAGCAACTTTTTAGGATCGGGACATATTTTAAGAACCGGGTTCTCTTTAAAGTTCGCCTACTAAAGCACTTAAAGTGGTGGGAGATACTAACAACCAGAATACACTAGATCTAAGTCTAAAGAAGAATTACGTACTCACAGGGTAGATATCCATCACTGGCCTCTTTTGAATTCCGTACCAGCACCATCACTATAACCAGGGCAAAAATTCTCTAATCGGCGCTCCTGTTTGCTAGTCATCTAGGCGGGTGCGGCTTTCCAATGATAAAGAATGCACTTACACTATTTTGACCTTGAATAAGTCAGAGACTTCGTCCCCGGAACGGGTACTCACTGCTCTCTGCTTGATAGATACTCATGCCGTTACGATGGGCATCGAGTCTTAAAATTACTGCCCCAGCTGCAGTTGTATTGAAGAGAAGAAAATCGTGCAGCATCTTGTGGGCAACTGTCCCGCACAAAGTAAAAGGAGGTTCGTTGCTCGTTTGGTAGACAAACTGGGACTTTTAGTACATATGGAAGGCACGCCACTAATGTTCAGCAAATCTTTCAGTCAGCTAATGAGATCAGTCGTTGAGTATAAAACTGATCATAATTTGCCAAGAAAAGTTATCATCTAGTTTACTAGCTTGCATACACCACTCGGGATATTACAATGAACAAAGTTATCCGTTGGGTTATTATTATTATATTATTTTCGTTATCTAAAAATAGTATATACACATATAATATATAATTTCCGATTTTTCAGCCTAATCCCTTCAAACGCTAAGACTAATGTCTAAAATATCTCATTTTAATTTTGGCCCCTATCGGAGATGAGTAAGGCGTGTTCTACAGGCATCCAAGCGTAGATACGTATTAAAATATGTGCTTTAACCGCTGTGCCGTACCCCTCAACCCATTTCAGCCAGTACCAAAATTTATATGTTATATCGCTTACCATAATATTATCGATTTTGGGTATTATAAAACAAAAATATTAATTTTCATGTTGAGAAATCTTAACTTTAATACTTATACGACACCTCTTAATCGTCTACAACCAAAATTTATATGTGTTGTATGCGTTGTTTGTACTACAGTTTTATGGGGTGACACTGCAAAAAATCCTTTATTCGTATAATAGGGATCACCCTAATATATAAATAAAATAAATGTAAGGTGCGATAACCTCCGAAGAGATCTAAGGCCGAGCTTATATTCCAATTTGCGTCGTGCTCCTACTGATTTTCCCTACAAATCGGCCGGACGGGACCTACATGTTTTATGCCGACTTCGAACGGCATCTGCAAGGCAGATGAGTTTTCACTGAGCGCTTTTCATGACAGAAATACACCCGGAGCGCTTGCCAAACACTGCCGAGGGGCAACCCCGCTAGAAAAATTTTCTTCTAATTGAAAAACCTTTTTTCTAAAATTTTTATGTTGCTTTGCCCGGGGTGTGAGCCCAGGGCATACGGTGTGGTAGGCGGATCACGCTACCATCACACCACGGTGGCCGCTAATATATACTGTGACGAATATTAGCATCACAAAGCTGCTACTAAATAAATGCACAACAACAATAAAGCAGTCACTCGTATGTAGAAGGTGACGAAGAGATATCTCACACACACAAATATGTAATCATCAGCCGGAGTAGTTATGGGAGAGGTGTGGACCACATATATACATGTATATAGATGGTAACTAACCAAGCATGAGATACCACTGTTTGCGAAATTACTAGACCTTTGGAGAAGTGGGTGAACGAGGAAACCGAGAATATTAAAGCAGCGCTAGCTGAGTAATAACTAATCAGTTTTGATTTTAACACGTATTAGGTGTGAAGTATTCTTGTGAAGTACAACTCCCAAAGTCATCTAAATAAAGATCAGTTTGCAGTGCAATATTGGAGTGATTTATTCAACAGTTTAGCGATTCGAACGTTAGCAGAAGGTACATAATAATCAGAAATCAGCAGAATTCGTTACAATACATATACATACATTTAACTTAAATATTTTACAATTTCCACTTTATAAAACCGAATAATACGCAAAGGTTAATAGCCTTTATATCTACTCACTGTGTATTTACGCCGAATAATTTTTTAATTTGATTGATTATGACAGCTTTTATTTACCACTAGCTTATTGAAAATTGTCATTAAATATACTGGTCAACACAGGTTTTGTTGCATGGGACTTTATGCATGATAGTTAAAGTATTTTTTACCATGATACCCTTTTATGAGTTCATTCATGAGCAGTACTGTGAACGCTCCAGCAGTAATCAGCTAACATGTGCGTGCTCCAGTGTCCTTGTTATTGCTCTTTTATAGTGCGGAGGTCGTGGCGAAAACGCTCACCCTGCTCTTCAATGAGTTGAACTAAGTTTTCAGGAAAATGCTGTAGATGGCTTTGGAGAAATTGCAGCTTGATATTCATGTTTACACCCAGATGTTTAAAGTTTAGCATCAGTTGGTCTATATGCTCAGAGAAGTTAGGTAACTTCCTGTTTCCTAAACGTTTTTTACAACCCAAACGAACTGGTCCCATACAGATTTTTCACCTGCTTTTATGCGGCAAGCGAACTCTGGATTACAAATTAATTTTATAATAAGTTGACCATCCAAAATGTCAACTTGCATCTTTTCAAAATTCAGTTTTGGAAATAATTTAGAAATTTATTTCACCACTTTTGTCTAAGGCCTTTACCTATTGTTTCATAAGACAATTTGATATGTAGCGGATGTAATATTACACGCGAGCCGTCCAGTGTCAGTAGGTTGGGATAAATCTATTCAGAGTGATTTCTACTTTTTATTCCTGTTATGTTTACCACACAGAAATACCAGACGATGTGACGAATAAAAAATGTGTGCAAGATTTGAAGATTTGGTTTTTGTGATTTCTCTCATAAAAAATGCAGTGTGTTTTAAATTAAAAAAACAAAAACAACACAACAATAAAAACTATAATAGGGATATTCATGTCAGACTGCTTATCATATTATATCTGTTTATACATAATTTATTTCTGGTGTATTTTGTTTTTGTAACAGAGTAGAATATATAACCACATAAGTTGATAACCTGATAAGCATGCTTACGTGAATAGCCGTAACACCGTAAAAAAATTAAATCCCGATTACTTTTAGGAATGACTTATACATACAAGTATTTTTGCATAAAGAAACCCCTTATTATATTATTTATAAAAGTTAAGTTTTTTGTTATTAGTGATTTTGGGCCAGAGTATAGTTTTTATTAATTTTTCCAAAAGGAGCTTTTCGGGCGATAAATAAAAAGACAAAAACTTTTGTCTTTTCTTATTCTCCTACGCGTTTCGATGTTTTTTATAACATCTTCATCAGGGAGTCTGGTTTATTCTAATAAAACATAAAACGAAAAAACAAACATTAAAAAGTTATTAATAACTAACATCAAGCAATAACATATTTTCCAACAGTTCACTTAAATTTAACATAATACAATAACATTTGAACTGCAATTTAGTCTTCAGACGTAACATTTAACATAAAACGTTTACCTTTAACATAAAATGTTTCCTTTTTACATGTAACATTTATTAACAAAAACGTTCATTCAACAACATACATATATATACAAACTAGCACAATTAAAATTTTCGACTGCGTCCATTGCCTCGTCCATTGTATTTGATGGCAGTTTTGTATGCGCCGTTTATATTATTTACGTCTTCTTTGAAGTTTACCGTCTTCTCTATTTTTTGTTGTATGCGTAACCCTTCGAGTGTTAGTCGCGTCCTCTCTCTCCTCTCTATATCTAAAATCTTAACATTATCGAAGTCCGCTGTATGGCATTTGTTGGTTAGGTGCTCAATGGCAGTAGTCGTTTTCATATTTTCTGCATCTGATTTGTGCTCACTAATTCGGATGCCCAATGATCTCTTCGTTGTACCAACATAAACTTTTTCGCACACTTCTCCTTCCTTTCCGTTGCATTTTATTTCGTAGACTACATCGTGTTGTTGTTCCTTGTTAATTTTGTCTTTTGTTTGTGTAAATATTTTATTTACAGACCAATTCTAAATATTCTCGCGGAATTTTGTTCTCGCGGATTTTTTTATTCCCGCGGAAAAATTCCTCCAATTCTGTTCTCCTAGGTAGAACAATAATTGTGGAATAGGAATTTCGAATTTTCGAAGTCAGCTGTTTTGTTAATTGAAATTTCGTTGCACATCTCTTATTTTGTTTAAAAAATTGAAAAGTTTAATTATTGTTGCAAATTTGTTGGAAATTAAGAAATAAAATATAAACATTGCACAGTATTTATTGCATTTCATGTGGTATTCACTGAAATGAGTAATGAATTGGTGCCACAGCAACATCAACAGCGGAACATAAGAAGAAGATGGCCGCATAACACAAATCTGCCGGAGTTGCCTGCTTTCATTCAGCAAAGCAATTTTCTGGCGGCCAAGTTGAGTTGAATTCGTCCTTCATCATATGCCAAAATCTATTTAAGCCTTATTAAAAAATCCTTGCGCAATTTCTGGATGGCTGCATCAAATTTGTATACCAAGAGCTCTACCGTTGCTTATGATATACTTTTCAACTTAAAATAAAGAATATTGTGGTTGTAGTTGTTGTTGTATTAGAAGTGAGAATATTGTGGTAGAATATAAATACATCTTTTAGCACAAATTTGTACAAATAAGTGTTCTTTCTTAAAATAACCAATTTCCTTTAACTATTTTGATGCATTCCCTTTAATTTAACAAGTGAAAAAACTCCTATGAAATGGCAGAGAAATCTCCCTCTCCCTCACATTCATAATACCTACTTTTCTCCCATAACCGGTTTCCGCTTTTTCGAACATTGTTCAAAATAGGAGGAAAGGGAGAAGTGAAAAAACTCACAAGGAATTTTTATTTAGAATGCGAGGAATGGGAGAAGGGAGAAAACTCGCACGGAATTTTCGTTTAGAATTGGGCTGTTAGTGTTTGGTTTGGTTTATGTGCTAATGTTATGTTGTTGTTTCGCATAAAATTTTCCATTGATTTGTTGTCCGTTAGTCCTGGTATGTATGTTACACCTGTATATAGTCTCTTATTGTTTTCATTATTCAAATTTGCATTGTTGGTTACATTGTTAGTGCTGATTGTTTTTGTTGTTGCCAGCCATGTGTCTATTAGTTTATTAGGGTACGCATTTTTGTACAAAATATTTTTAATTTTTCGGTTGTTTTCAGTTATGAACTCCTGATCACTTAAGTCGCGTACTTTCTTTATAAAGTTGATTGCCGTGTTTCTTTTTTGTATCCATGGTTGATTAGAATGATTGTTAATTATTAGCGACGATGCTACAGCTTTTGCATACCAATTCGTTTTCAACTTTTTATCCGATTTTATTATTTCCATATCTAGGAAGGCCAATTTATTTTCTTTCTCTTTTTCTACCGTGAATTGGATTTTTGGGTGTTGTGCGTTAAAAGTTTTTAAAATTTCTTCCACGTCCTTTGTTTTAATTATTGCAAATATATCCTCTACATACTTATTTATGTATTTGATATATATATCCCTGGATTTGAACTCGGTGATGCTGTCGTCAAGTATTTTGTCTAGCACTATATCTGCTACTGTAGGTGATAGGGGGTTTCCCATAGGCATTCCGTATACTTGTTGGTAGAATTTGCCGTCGTATGTGAAATAATTGTTGTCCCTCAAGCAGAATTCGAGGCAAGTTTGAAACTGTTTATTTGATAAAGTAGTGTGTTCTTTTAGTTTTTCCCATTTTCTCATTATTGTTCGAATGGCTAATAGTATGGGAATATTTGTGAAGAGGGAAACTACATCAAACGATATTAGAATTTCATCTTCCGCTATGTTAACTTCTTGGAGGTTGTGTTTTAATTGGAGGGAATTTTTGACATTGAGGGTACCACATATTATGTTTTTTAAGGTCTGTCCAATGTGTTTTGAAAGTTTGTAGCATGGTACACCTACAGAAGATGAAATCGGTCTAAGTGGAGTTTGTTCTTTATGGATCTTGGGTAGTCCATACAATCTTGACGCTGTAGCCGCAGTGCAAGTAAGTTGCTTCTTAAATTTTAAAGATATGTTTCTCTGCTTGTAAATGTCATTTATGATGTTGTTGTTTTTCCGTACTAGTTGTTGTGTAGGATCAGTTCTTATTGTTTTGTATGTGTTTTTGTCACTTAGTAGTTGTTCCATTTTTTGTTTATAGTCTACCTTGTACATTAGTACTGTTTTGTGTCCTTTGTCTGCGGTTGTAATTATTATATTGTCTTTATGTTGTTTCACGAAGTTCTTAGTGTCCTCAAAAAGTTAAGTTTTTTGGCTTATTTGATATATGTATGTATGTAGATATATCTTACATGCGATTTTTATTATAAGTATAGGAAAACAATTATTGTACCTGTGAATTAATGAATTAAATATATTTCAAATACCAAAAAGTGTTCTAATTTAACATGGAGGATAGTGTTAATTTAACATGACAAATCGTGTTAATTTAACAACAATTATAACGTTAATTAAACATAATAAAACGTGTTAATTTAAAAGAAATGAGTGTTAATTTAAGTGTCACGTTAATCGTATTAATTCCATAGGGAAAATAGTCTTAACTAACATTGAAGATAGTGTTGATTTAACATGAATTACTGTTAACTTAACAAAAGATAGTGTTGGTTTACCATGAGTTCATGTTAACTCAACCACTGTATTCATGTCAATTCAGCATGAATTTATGTTAATGTAACAAGAATTTATGTTAGTTCAACGCGATTTGATCATGTCAAATTCACACTATTCCTTCATGTTGATTTAACATGTGGGAACAGTAAAAAAGTTTATTCATGTTAGAAATATATTAACCCGAAAAAGTGTTAAATATTTTAATATGTCAACTGAGAAGTGTTTTTTGTATAATACGCGTATTTAAACTCGAGCTGCTAAAAGAAATTTTAGCGACCCTAAATTAGTGAAAAACAAAACAAAAATCAGACAAAAAGTGTTATTTTGTTCACCAGTGTTGCTATAGTCTTCCAAAGAAACCATACGTTTGCAAAATTTGTACATATGTATGTATATCTTTAAATATAAAATTAATATTGAAATAATTGCACAGCATTACATTCAAAGTAATTGTTGTCTCAAAGAAAGCGACTTCCGAGTTCTTTTCTTAACTTTGACCTTAAATTTGTCAGCGATAACAAAACCGTGCGAAAAAAAGTGGACAAATCATTATGAAATAATTAACTGTGCAATAAAATGTTAAAAATGTCATTTGCTAAAATATTTAAATGCTTTTTTGCCTATTCTTATGTTTGGTTTGCTTGTAATTGATTCCTAATCATAAAACTCCATTAGCACTTACCTTTCGCGGTTAGGGTGTTGCACCTCGTGCCAAGTTTTTTTTTTTTTTTTTTTTTTGAATTTATTGCTTCCTCAACTAAACCATACAAAATAGTGCTTTAAGTACCTAAGTATATGCTGCAAATAGGAAAAAATAAAAAAGCAAAAAAACAAGTATAGTAAAGAGTGTAATTTTGCATGAAGGCAAAAAAAAGATATCAGTTTGTGGTTTAAAAGCAATCAAATAGATTTTCAATAAATTTTGTTCGTTGTTAATGAAGTTATTAATAAGGTTATTGGTTGCATAGTTGATTAGCTATGAGTGATTTCAATTTTTTGCTTTTTGCTAACTTTTATTTCATTTTTTTTGTAATTTTTTGCTGCAAAGAGAAGTCTGAATCTTATAATATATAGTTGTAGTGCGATTATATAAATAATTACATATTTACATGCAACTGGTATATAATTTGATACTTTCAAGATTTTCAAGTTCAAAAATATTTTAAATTTGTTATGTAATTGAATAAGTAATTGACTTTTAGGGCGGAATTAAATTTAAAGTGACTTACGTTTAGCATATGACCTTAATATGTTGAGCCTGCCCTTCAATTTTTTTGCTATTTTTATAGTTTTTCCTGTAAGTTTTCTTGATTTTATTACGTTATTGTTGCTATAACTTCTATTGGTGTTGTTTTTGTTGGTAATAATTCAACTAACCTGCCGGACGAATAGGAAAATAGTTTTTCATTCGGAATATCCTTAGGGAGTTTCCGCCAATATTTTTATATAAGAACAAACAAAAAGTAGGCTAAGTTCGTGCGAAAATGAACATTATGTACCCAAGGTGAGTTCTCATACATATATATAAAATATATAAAGAATACATTTAAGGAGGAATGCAAGAACAATAAATAATATGCATGCAAATATCGCCAGCTTAAGCAAGAAGAAGACATTTATTTACTTACTTGTTTGGTGCTTAACTGCCCAAACGAATATGGCAGTCAAACAAGGCGCTCCAGTCGCTTCTTTGTTGGGTCAACTGGCTTCAATTGGTCAAACCAATAGAATTTAAATCATTTTCCACCTTCCTGCGCTGAACTATGCTGATGTCTGGGTAAATCTCATGCAGCTCATCATAAAATCTTCTTCAGTACTCGCCGTGGCTAACGCGTAGAGGTCCATAAATCTTTCGAAGAACTTTTCTCTCGAACACTTCCAGAGCCGCTTCGTCTATTATAATTTTAGCCAGTTGAGGTCCTTCCAAATTCTCACTGAGCTGACGGTGTTGCTCAATATCATTTTGCACAGCCGTATAACTTTCGCGTGGAAACTGCTGTCGAAGACGGCTTTAAAGAAGAAGAGGTAGATCGACATGGTGAGGTCTAATCAGTCGATTCACTTGACGAACCTTATATGCCATATTAAGAAGGCTGATTTCGCGGTAGTTGGCACAGTTTACAGGATCCTCTTTCTTCAGGACACTTAGATTCCAATCGTCAGGCATGCAATTCCCGACCATATTTTGCAAAGAAGCAATCCATCAATGCCCGCGGCCTTGTTGTTTTTTATTTGGTTATTACTACTCTGACTTCATGAAAATCGGGTGGCGGACAATAATACCATCATCATCGATTGCGCGATCGGGTACATTAGAATGGTGTTCCCTCCTTTTTTTACTTTGCACCAACATATCTATAATGGTAATGATATATATGATGGTAGTGCGCGATGCCTCTCCAATTTTCCAAAATTTTACCAGGTTTCTATTTCTTATCTTAACCCATATATCAAGCTTCATCAATTTGTCAATCTTTGGTTATTAATAATCGCATTTTTTCCATTTTTCGAAATTTAGATATCGATTTTTTTTTAAAGTTCGGCGTGATCGCCCAATTGATTTCCCTAATTATCATAAAGTGAATCCGTAATAGTAAGGATAAAATCTCTGCCAAATTTCAACATTATATCTTAGTGGCTTAGGATTTAAGGGTTAGAATATTATCAAATTTTCTTCTTCGAAATAAAGGCGGTGCAACGCTCATTTTCCAAAACTTTATTTCTTAAAGTCTACCCACACAACAAGTTTATTAGTCTTTGGTAATGAATTATAGCATTTTTTCTATTTTTCGAAATTTTCGATATCGAAAAAATTGGCATACAGTTCTATGCTGCGCCCAGATAAGCCAATAAATATATCTGAATTTTAACTCAAATTACATGTTAACGAACGAACGGGCGGGCGAAAGGAAGTATGCTGATAATTTTGATATGTGGCAGTCAATATATATCTCGATTCCTTTATGCCTTTACGTAATATCGTTAACCTATCAAAGTTATAGTACCCTTTTGTACAACGTTGGGTATACAAAATTTTAAATTTGACATTCATAACTTCAATTGATTTTGGTGGCATTTGAAGGTGCCTAAGCCACAAACATTTTATCTTCTTCTATGTTATTATGCATTGCAAACCATAATGCACACTTAGGGCCAGATTACACATGTGTTGCAGTAACTCACATTCACAGTCACCATTACATAATACCAAAAATTTCATAAAGGCATTCAGGTTTGCAGTTACTCACTGAAGTGAATGAATGCTCTTTTATGATAGGCATTTTGGTTCTCTCTAGAAAAAATTACTCATTGCGTTATACGTAATACGCCCCTTGAACACAAAACATACAGAACTGAATCTTGCAGATAAAATACTAACAATTTTTAGAAGGCAAACAAGTAAAGATATCAAGGTCATATTACAAATTACTAAATATTACTTTCATATTATAATTACAACTACGTCCTTAACTAAAAAAAGCACACAAACAACAATTGCATGATTACATATAATTTTCACATGCAAATTTATTTTCCTGTTTAATACAAATGTGAATTTAGTAAGCAAAATAAATGTGAAAATTTTGAAATTGTATAGAATATCTTATATGTACACATATGTATATGCATATATTAAAATAAACAACAACAACAACTAAGCAACTTTATGTTAATATGTATGAGCAAATTTTTGCATAAACCCAAATAAGCAAGCAAAACGAGCATAAGCAGTTTGTCGCTTAAGTCTTTCGTTATTTGTCAACTGCGGAAGTGAGATCAAATGCTACTAGTTATGAGCCGTAAGAAAGTTTTATTTTTGTATTTTTATTTTGCTATTTTTATACCCAGCTGTACTTGTACACAGGTATTATAACTTTGATTGGATGTTGTTGTACAGTAGGCCGGGTCGATTTGTGGGGAGGCAAAAAAATCGCCCATTGCTCTGTGAAAATCATATTCTAGGGATCAAAATAAGAAACTTTGCCGAAGGAACCATACCTCTAAATCGAATTCTGATGTCCCTCCCCTTTGCGTCGTAGGGGCAAATTTTGAAAAATCCCAGTTTGAAATGCATATGTTTTTTCTTTTTGGAGTTTATTTTTCTCTTTAGAAATTTATTTAGTCAGAACATATGTAAATGAAAAAATGAATTTAACTTAGTAATAGAAAAGAAATTAAAAAAAATTATTAGAAATTAGCGTTTTTACAACCCCCTTTCAAAACCAAGGCATCACTGTGACACAATTGCAGATCGTAAAATTGCTTGTGTTGTTTTTTTAAGCCACCACAAGACACAGCAGGTAGAATTGAAATTGCCCCTACACAAAAGTTCGACCCAAAGGGGGGAACATCAGAATTCATTTTAGAGGTACGGTTCCTTCGGCAAAGTTTCTTATTTTGATCCCTAGAATACGATTTTCACAGAGGAATGAGCGATTTTTAAATCGACCCGCCCTATTGTACAGGTATAAAGGAATCGAGATAGATATAGACTTCCATATATCAAAATCATCAGTATCGAAAAAAAATTTGATTGAGCCATGTCTGTCCGTCCATCTGTCTGTTAACACGAACACTTAAGCAAATATCCTCACCAAATTTGGCACACGGGCTTAACTAGACCCAGAATAGAAAGGTATTGAAAATGAGCGAAATCGGATGATAACCACGCCAATTTTTTATATATATAACATTTTGGAAAACACAAAAAACCTGATTATTTAGTAAATAATACACCTAGACTCTTGAAATTTGACGTGTGGACTGATATTGAGACTCTTGACAAAAATTTTGAAAACAAAAATTAAAATGGTCGTGGCACCGCCCACTTGAGGTTGCCTTTACTATGAGGAATGCTTTGAAGAAAAATTAACGAATTCGGTTAAGGACCACGCCCACTTTTTTATAAACGATTTTCAAAAGGGTCGTGCACGAATAAAATAAACTATATCTGTGCAAAAAAGAGCTTTATATCAATGGTAGAAAGCTTTATCACAAGTGGATTTGTAACAATAGGAAAAATTTCAAATTTGAAAAATGGGCGTGGCACCGCCCCTTTTATGACTAAGCAATTTTCTATATTTCGGAAGTCATAACATGAAGGAAAATTAGTTCATAATAGAACCATATTGTGACAAATATTAGCAACACTAAGGGATACTATCATCAGTGACTTGTATGCAACTAAACAAATCAATCATTATGTATACACATGTGTCCATACAAGCAGCGGAGAGAAATGCACAAACACATGCATATATCTGAGATACTCCGAAAAGTATGCAATCATCGGTGGAAGTACCGCTCACATATACACGCGAATATGGCTATACGAGGAGCTATAATCGTGGACCTGTAGTTATAGCTGGTGAGCTTATAGCTGGTAAACAAGTAGTAAATTGTATAAACGCCTAGAAATATGCAAACAAGGAAACCGAAGAGTATAAAAGCAGCGCCAGCCGAGGCAGGGCAATCAGTTTGATTTAAGCACGCTATCAGTTGCGAAGTATAAGTGTTATTATGGAGTATTTTCAAAGTATGTAGTCTAATAAAGACGATTTTGCACTATTGAATATTGGAGCTTTGTTATTCAACAATTTAGCGATACGAACGTTTGTAGAAGGTACAAAATAAGTGGAGTTGCACTAAATTCGTAACAATATGTATATGTATATGTATTATTGCGCAGCTTTGTAACACTATTAAGCACATAAAACAAACAAGAACAGCATTTCAAGTGTACAATTGGGTATGTAATGTTCGGTTCCACCCGAACTTAGACTTCCTTACTTTTTTTTTTTTTTGTATGTAAAATAGGAAAAATAGTAATGATAGTATTAATTTGTGGAAACCAAAGTATTTTTAATTCAATAAAATTTCAATGTCAAAAATCACAAGGCCTATTTCATATTCGATTATATTTAAACTTCCATTATATTCTCTAATACTACTTAAACAACGTTAGCTTTGTTTAAATCATTTTTAAACAAATTTATGACCATTTTCACAATTACTTTTGTATGCCTCTTAATAATAATTTCACGCAAACCTCAATTACCTTCCAAAAAGCGGTAAAAAATTGATGTTGTTGTTGCCATTTATTCACACATATAACTTGTTAACTTAAAGCTTACTAAATATTCAATAAAATTCCTTTGATCATTCAATCAATTTTCGCTTAAACTATCATCAACACAAACAGACACATATATTTTATTGCGGTAATAAACAAAGTCATAAATTATATTTTTAGGATTCATAATTGAACGTGTTTCATTGCGTTCTAATTAATTAATATTTGCTTACATATTTTTACCATAAATAAGAGCACAGCTACTGTTTAGCTAGAATATGCTAACATGTGATTAAACTTGTAAATTATTGCGTGTATGTACATGGATGATTAAGCATTCAATTATTATTGACAATAAATGCAGCTGCATCAGAACTTGGCACCATTGAAAATATACTTCCGTATTGACTCGCGGCAATGCAGCTCAAAATTTTATTTAAAATACAAAGAATAAAATGTAGGTGGGCTAATGACTCATAAGTGCATTCTGTAAAACAACAGGAAGACAATCGAAAAGGAAATATAAGAAATTGCCTTCAAATGTGATTTACATATTTATTGCATTAGACACTGAAAGCATTAATGGTTTATTTTATCCCTAATGGCTTCACTTCAGTCGATTACATATGAATGTTATTATTTCAAATTAGAAGTACTTTCACTGAGTCATCTTGATACTGAAATTTGAGTAGTAAAATTAATTCTAGTTTTGTATTGTTTTATAAACATGAAGGACATTCATGTGCCAAGGGGGCTAAGATATCATGCGTGGTTCCAAGCTCTGGATCAGTAACTTTTATCAATCTTAGACCGCCCAAATAATGACGAACTGTCACGCGTGATTATTTATCACGTCCTGTAGGAGGTGCCCCTGCTTCTACTGATAATGGCGGATCTAGAGAGGACAACTCGATAAAACCCGCACCTCTGAGTCATTGTGCTGAGCTCAGGGGTGGGAGGACTCTGTTAGGTGTCAAGATCGGTGCACAAAGGTGACGAACTGGATTTTTAGGGCTTTTGATTAATGAATTTGATTTTTGATTTGATGACTTTGGGCTGGTAGGTGTGGTATTCTGCCACCTTAGTAGGTCGGGGTGAAACCATACCGAAATGCCTGGTAGGCTAATGCTGCACCTGCCCACTTCCCGTTTAAACCGTGGCGGGCCTTAAGGTACGTTCCGGCTCCGTCACCGTTAATTTGCTGGTGTAGGTGCGGTTGAAAATTTCCCCGCTTTGCGTGCGGTCTGGCTCTGAACGCATTACCCATAAGGTATTGCGTCAACAGTCGCGTGACCTCCCTGCGTAGCATAGATAACCACGAGACCGTTGAAGGGCGACAACACAATCGCCTCCGGATAGCGGCCTTGAAGGCGGCTTTTTAGAATGGACAAAACTAACACGAGTCCGCCAAGTGTGGGGCGTGGAAGAAGAGCAGGTTTGATGGAAATTCGTCAAATCAATCTTCAGCACTCTAAGACGGCTTCCGCAAATTTGGTGCTCTGCCTTGAAAAAGGCGGAGTGGATATAGTCCTTGTCCAGGATCCGTGGCTGAGTAGTAACGGCAGTAAGATTTCTGGATTAAGGACTGGAAAATTCAACACCTTGGTGCATCGGGAGGGGAGGCAGGTAGGCCTAGATCCTGTGTGCTTGTTAAAAAAGAGATTAAAGCTTTTATTCTCAATTGTTTTTGTTTTATCGGCCTATTGATAAAGAATTAAAGGTTTGAAATGAGCTCAAGACCAGAACAATAGTTCTTTTCAATGATTATTGTTTTTTTAATTTTTCTTTAATTGAAAAATTGTATTTTGTTTTTGGAATAGCAAGTAGAGAATTTTTCAGACAACCTGCCATATATAGTGGGTTAAGAGGAATAGAAGTAGCAATTTATCAGTCAAACCAAACACCGATGTATAGCTAAATGGTTAGCACAGCATGCCTAAAGCATACTGATGATGAAGGCTTAGTATCCTTCGAAATGGATCTATCTGCGCAGCTATGGCAGGTTGTCTGAAAAACTTTCTACTTATTATTCAAAAAACAAAATACAATTTTTCAAATATAGAAAAATTAAAAACACAATAATAATTACAAAGAATTATTGTTGTGGCCTGGAGCTCGTTTCGAACCTTGAAGCTTTTATTCTCTCTAATTTCAGCAATGCTGACGTAACCACGGTCTGCCTCGAGCGAGGCAATAATGAAATGTGGGTGGTCTCAACGTACATGCCCCACGTGGACGTAGCGGGACCACCACCTGTGATACTGGGCGAAATCACCGCTGAAGCAAGGCGGAGAGGTGTTGGCGTGATCATCGGTGCCGATGCAAATGCCCACCATAGCATCTGGGGAAGCTCGGATACCAACACTAGAGGTGAGTCTTTATTTACTTTTATTGTAGATGAAGGACTTTGTATATGTAATAAAGGGAATGACCCGACTTTTATTACTGCGCTAAGGGAGGAGGTCCTGGATCTCACCCTGGTTAGTAGAGAACTGGAAGGTGGGATATCTGGCTAGAGGGTTCTCAACGAGCACTCCTTCTCTGATCACCGAACGTGAACGAAGGACGTCCCGGTAAAATATCTTTTAGGAACCCTAAAAGTACTAACTGGGACTTGTGTTGTAGGAAGCTGGGAGAGCTATTGCCTGCGGCACCTACTGTTAGTTCGGACCTGTCCGAATCTGAGATAGACGTTCTGGTGGAAAATTACCCTCGGACTGGGAGTTCTATAAGTTGAGTCTGGGGATTTATAAATACGAAATAAGGATAGCCAAGCGAGCGAGATTCATGGCGAAGCTTCTGCGAAAACGTAGAAGGCTGCAATGAATCCAAGAGGCTTAGAAAAATACCCTCTAGGAATCCCGCCCCTCGGGCGTATCTGAGAGGTAATGGTGGGGACTGGTCGATGAGTAGGGAGGAGTCCCTAATGCTTTTACTGGACAATCATTTTCCCGATGTCCCATTTGCGCAGGGATCTTCGCCTGTCGGCGGTCGTTGGCCATGCAGAAGTGCCTGCCATTGCAATACGGGAAAGTCAAATAACCTGGGCTATAGGGTCGTTCAAGCCCTATAAGTCTCCAGGCCCGGGTGGCATCATTCCTGCGCTACTTCAAAAGTCTTTATGGATTCTCTGCTGCTGGTTGGAGAAACGGCTCTCCATTCGATTGTAAAGCAAATATAGGGGTCCCTAGAACACAAAGAGTTTGCTCTGGGTGCCTTTCTATACATAGAGGGGCTTTTAACAATGTCTTACCGGGGGCAATCGAAAGAGCTCTGGTAGGTTTAGGAGTCGAGGCGGCTCTGGTTGAATTTATTAGCAAACCTCTTTGCGGCATAGTTGTCGCAGCGGAGTGGGGATGGGCCATAATTAAGAGGAAGGTGGGCAGGGGCACGCCACAGGGGGTGTCCTTCCTCCTCTGCTCTGGGTAGTGGTAGTCAACGAGCTTCTTGTGGAGCTGGAAGCCAATGGGTGTCGAGTGGTTGCCTATGCAGATGACCTCGTCAGAAGCAAATTTCAGGGCACCCTGCGCGATGTTCTCCAGGGCTACTTGGATACTGTGGCTAGGTGGACTGAATCATGTGGATTGGCGGTCAACCCGGGAAAAACGGAATCGGTTATGTTTACAAGGAGATATAAGATGTCCGATTTCAGAACTTCCTCGATTGGAGGGGTACCGTTGGTACTTTCTGATACGGTTAATTATTTGGGGATTGTTTTGAACAAGAAACTGTCCTGGAGACCCAATGTGGGAGATAGGGCCAGGAAGGCCGCGGTTGCCTTGTACTGCTGCAGAGAGGCTATCGGAAAGAGATGGGGGCTCTCGCCAGGAGTAGTGCACTGGCTTTATGAGATGTTGGTCAAACCGATTCTGCTATATGGGGTGCTGGTCTGGTGGAAAGCACGGCGAGCACCTCCAAAATGTTAATGTCAGTACAACGGACGGCGCTGATCGGTATCAGCGGCGCTCTCAGAACAACACCTACCTTGGCACTGAACGTCATGCTGAACATATATCCAGTAGATATTGCGGGAAAGGCAGCCGCGGCAAGGTCGTTGGTCAGGCTTCGCGATATGCGCTTTGGGCTTTCTGACTTCGGACAATCTAGCTTTCATACCAGTTTCGGCTTTATCCTGGACCGAACAGGCTATTGTATGCCGATAACTGCTCCCTATACAACCTTCACCCTAGTCATTCCACCGAGAGAAGAGTGGGGAAGAGGAATTATCTGGGGCATGGGACCAGTTAACTTGTTCACGGATGGGCCAAGAGCTAAATGTAAGCGGTAAGTTTAAGTGGGCTGAGCACTGCAGGGTATTCCAAGCGGAAGTTGCTGCGATTAAGGATGCGGTGGCTGAAATGCTATCCAGTGCTACTACGGTTAGGGAATTTAACATCTGCTCTGATAGCCAAGCGGCTATCAAGGCCTTGAGCTCAACTACAGTGCGATCGGGGGTGGTCTGGGAGTACCTGACCTCGCTTGCGATTGCATCGAATTATTTTACAATTAAGATTATCGGAGCCCCGGGCTATAGTGATATCCCGGGTAACTGTCAAGCGGATCTCTTAGCCCGCATTGATACAACTAAACCGGATGGAGATGGCTGTAGGGATATCGGGATCCCGCTGGCCACCTGAGGATTGCTCCATATCTGGGCCTCGAGTCAGCGCAGCAAACGTTGGCGAACACCACATCTTGCAGGGTAGCAAGATCTTTCTGGCCGAAAGTGGATGGCAGGAGGTCTGCTGAAATAATTGGGTTCACTAAGGCTCACCTATCAATAGTCATTGGGGTTTTAACAGGGCACTGTCCCATGGGTATCCATGCGGTACGTCTCAATATACTGGAAACTCCATCCTGCTGCAGCAGAATGGAGGATGATGAGGTGGAATCACCAAATCACTTTATGCTTGATTGCCCAGCTTTTGCCAGAACTAGGCGAAAGTACTTTGGTCGCGACTCACTTGGACCTACCGAGGATTTATCCAAAGTTGAGATCGGTATCATTCGGAACTTTATCGTTGCTACCCAACGGTTCTCTAAGTAGCTAGGTCTAAGTCACCGTTATTTTTGGTGTATGTGGTATCACAACGGACCTGCGTGTTGTCCAAGTGAGCTATCCTTATCAGGGCAGCTACCACCTAACCTAACCTAACCTAAACATGTACCAATACAAAATTCAAACCTTGTCTCATATATTTTCTTCAATTGGAAAGTGACACATGGATGTTAACTTAAATCTATTTTTATAAGCTTCAGTTGTGTCTTTGTATGTATGCAACTCCTTCGTACCAAAAACTAAAATAGGACAACGTTTCAGTTTCCTACACAGTCCAAAGTAGCACTTGTTGACAAGAGTAATTGTTTGTTTAATTTATAAGTTGGCATTGTTTTTGCTGTCAATAGTGGCTGTCAGATAGGCGAAGACCTGCACTTTATCCAATTTATGTATGTCAACAATTACGTGGCATCTAAGGCGTTTATGCCTAAAGTCTTACTTTCATGACAGGACCCACATTTTTGTCTCTTTATCTAAGCTAGAGCAGGCAGAGTTTGCGACGTGCTGTAGGCTCTTGTTATAGATTGCACGGGGGATTATAAATAACTGGTAAACAAAATTTCTAAGCGGCACCCCTCCGCAGTGATTTGGCAAACGCTTCGAGTGTATTTCTGCCATGAAAAGCTTCTCAGTGAAAACTCATCTTCCTTGCAGATGCCGTAATGGCATAAAACCAATTTGTAGGAAAAAATTAAAAAGGAGCACGATGGAAGAGAAGCTCTGCCTAGATTCTCTTTGGAGGTATATCGCGCCTAGTATTTATTTATTTTTATTATTTCTGTAAGAACTTAAACAACTTTTTTCTTAATTGCTTAGCTATATATATACTAATCTCTTTAACAAAAGTAGTATTTATAAAAAGTACTAAGCTATAATAAAACAGAAAAATTGATGTTATTTTCCGAGCGAAAAATAAAACTCAGGTTATACTTTAAAAAAAGCGATTTTTATAACACAACTTATAACTGTTACCATCCTTTAACTGCGGTTTAGATCTCCATCAGTTAAAATAAATCTCACGCCAAGGAGGCGTCTTGTCTGAAGCCTTCTTTGGTTTCGAACGGGTGGTGGTATTGCTTGTCGTTATTTGGAGGGGCCTTATTAGGATTTGAAGCCGACTGGGCGATAGTGGTTTAACCGGGCTCCCTACCCGATTACCTCTGCTACAAGAGCTGATTATAGTGAGCATCAGCTACTTTTTGTTAGCAGCTTTTTGACAGCAGACTTTTCTTGAGACACTGAGTCGTTTTCGTACTGGTCCGCGTCAATATTTGCGACTCATACTTTGTGCACATCTGAGAGACTGGTTCTATGCATGTTTTCGTTTGTTTTTATGTTCTTCAACAGGGGACAGTTAAGCAGCTTGGTGTATCTTTTTATGCTGAAACTCTATGTTGCAGATGACCGTGTGGAAGGTTATAAAGTGGATGCTGATTTTTCCAGTTGTATGAGACCAAACAGCCCTTCCTTGTCCACCATGGTGTTAAAGTCATAAACTCTTTGGCAGACAGGGGCTGTAACTGTATACATTTTCTGGTTTCTCTTAGAAAGAGTCTTTATCCCTTGCATCACTGGTCCTATTTAATCCTATCCTATCCTTTTAAAGCAAAAAGCCAAAAGCGTTGCATAGAGTATCTGCATATCGTAAGGAATAATGAACTTTCCATACAGGCAGCCTAAGTGCACGCTGCAATGCCATGTGCTTTTCAGAAAGGTCATCTGTAATACTGGCCATAGACACATTGATGCCAACGAAAAGCCGTGCGAACTAGCAATAATAAGGATAAAATTTCATTTAGTGTCAGACATTTAAAAAATTATGTTTAAAGGTCATCGAATTGCTTACTCATAACTTTTAATTTTAAAATTTTCTTATTTAAATATACTTCCTTATAGTGCATATGGAGAACGTGTTTTTGACGTATTTAAATATGTAATTCCGTATTTATTTATGAATAACTCAAGTCTTAAATTAATGTAACAAGATTTTAGCTCAGCTTAATTGCAGCAGTGACAAACCGCTTATGATGATTCATTACATATTTACAATGCACGCACTGCAATATTTTTAAAATCAATATTAGCAAAACAACAGCAACACACATTGTTAAATGAACCTTAAAACAAGAAAAAGAATATATGGGGAGAGGTTCTAAAAGCGCTTGTCATGCTTGAGCTCGCACGCACATGTAAATGTGTGTATACGCACGTCAGGTGTAAAATATGAACTCAATGAAACGTACACACTTTTTAATAATTAATGATTAATATAAATTTATTATTAATAAAATACAAATGCACTCGAAAATTTTTGAAATACTCAAACGCGCAACGGTTAATCACGTAGGCATTTGCCCGCCAAACAAGGCATGGTTGCCACTTTGGTTCATTTTGACAAAAAAGGATGATTTTGATTGAGGCAAAATTGCTCTCTTTTAAACACTCTTAGCGTAAACCTGAGTCTTTAAAAAAATGTCTGGTTATAATTCTCACCAATTAGTTTAGTTCGAGCTTCATTTTAACTGAGGGAGGAAACAGGGGTAAATTTCTTTAATTCTCCATTTGAGTTTACAGACAGCCCTATATTGAAAAAAAAAAGAAATACAGTTTATTAACAAAATGTTTTAAAGTTGCAAATGTATGTTTGCTGCACAGAAAACTAAACGGCACTGCATTCTCGTATGGTGAATAATTCAAACTCCCATTTTCCCTGTTAGGTCACTGTAACGTTTTCGAGGTAAAAATGAAAGTCTTATCACAGCTGTTTAAAGTTTTTTTGGTAAAATTAAAAGAAGTCCCTTATTTTCGACTTTTAGCTAGCTTAGGTCTCTACTAAATTAGACCACAAAAAGAACTACTATACATTCAGTTCATTCGTAGAATAAAACAGAGCGGTTGATTACTTTGGTTCCTTTAGATAAAAACGCGTTTGGCTCATGAAAACTCCATATCAAACAAATCACAACATGGACCAAGTGTAATCATCCAATTGAAAATTATGTAACTTCTTGGAAATGTCCCAAATGTAAACTTGGTTTTGAAATTTCTAATGTAAACAAACGTCACATGGTAATTGAAAAGCCATAAGTCGTCCTCAAGAACGCAATCCTGAATATCAGTGAAGAGTACCACGATTTTTATCACGAGTGGTAAGGCTCATTTCCATCTCAGCGGCTACGTGACTAAGTTAATTTAATTCCGTAGAGTACTGTTCACGCTGCAGAAGTCTTAGCATAAATCTATAAGGTATCATTTCTATATTAGCTTAAAGTGCAGCGAAGCGTTTAAATGTTATTAAGTACATTTTGTAATAAATAGATGTAAATCCAAATTTTAGTTTTCGAGTTTTTATGATACTCTCAAGTATCTGCCTGGTATATAGAATATTACAAGGAAGCAAATTGACCCGCACAGTTGTCTTTGAATCTCATTTTAATCATAAGGCTGTACAAAATAATACAACTTTGTTTGCGTTGTCGCAAAAACTTTCATTTTTGAATTGCATTTCTTTACCACAAAACGTGTGGTATTTATATTATTTATTTTTTATAACGCCACCTGAATTCAAAATTATTGCACTTATTTTATTATTTTGTTCGTGACCAAAATTATTGTGAGATCATGAATAAAAATGTAGTGTGGCAACATTCATCTCAAATGACAGTCACGCAAAATGCACTCATTCACTCGAGCGCACTTAATGAGTTGCTCAGCACTCACGCTCTCAAAATATAGGAATGAGTATGTTCGCATGTGATTTTACTCAACTTCGAGAGTGAAACTTAAGTTAAGCATAGTGTTTCGTGTTTTATATAAAACCAACTAAACATATTCGTACGAATTCATTAAGTGCCTTACTTCAAGTCTCTTAATACCTCAGAAAACCCATAGTCGACTTATATGTAAATATAAACAAATAACAGTACAACTTGTACGATCAAACTTAAAGCCAGCAAGCGCCTAAGCAAACAATCCGCCCAAACGTACAACCACCCCACCATTTTTTTGTATTTGTAATTCATACAAGAATATTACAATTTTACAAAAGGAGTACAACACAAATTTAGTGATTTTTATAGATAAAAGGCAACGCGCGCGCATTAAATTTGTTATCTAAAAAAAAAAAACAAAAAGTAAAAAAGAGCGAAACCAAAAAATTACGTATCACCAAATACGCAAAGGAAACAAAAATTTTGCTACAAAAAGTGCAACTGGGCTGTGTTAAAGCAAAGTAAAAAGGCAAGAAAAAGTCGTCGAAAGTTAATAGCAAAGAAATTAGTGGTGTTATAATAAAAGTGTAACTAATTTGCATAAAAAGTGCATATAAGTATTTTGGTTGTGTTGTTGTAGCAATTGTTTTTGAGAAAATATTTTTTATTGCTATTTTCGTGATTTGTGTGCATTTTTTGTGTGCAATTACTGCCAAAAAACGCTTATAGCGACTGCAAATTTGCAAAAAAAAATTAAAGCAGCTTTAAGAGCAACAGAAAAAACAACAACTAAAATGAAATTTGTAAGTATCTATGTATGTAGCAATAAGGAAGTTTATATAAGAAGAAAGTAAATAGCTTTGCAGATGTGGGTTCATTTAGAAATGTATGGACTTATTTGCAGCAATAAATGCTTACAGTTTGACAAAGTGTGGTGAAGTCTTATGAGGATATAAAGAGGGAAGGGAAAAAATTGCAGCAAACAGCCATTAAAAAGGATTTTGTATAACAAATTTTTGTTAATATTTTTTTCTTTTCTTCTCTTTTATTGCAACCCAATAGAGTAATAGAAATCTCGAAAATTGTGTATGATTAAAGTTAGATTTATGTTTGTTTTATATTTTTTCTTTTCTTTTTTTATTATGTCGTGGACCCGATAATAAACGGTAAACTAAATTTTTGTTTTTCTGTTTTCGAGTGATTGTTTTTGTAATAAGTGTGTAAGACGTTAAATAATATTTGAGGTTGAAATTTGACCTTACATAATTTTAAAAGGGTTAACTTAGCTAAAACTTGAAAAAATGTTTTGAAACTTTCTTGTAAAAATGAAAATTTTACTAGTGTAAACGCGTAACATCTGAAATAAAAAATTGCATTCTCTTGTCTTTTGAAAAAAAAACTGTTCGTAAAAAAAAAAAATAGCAAAAAAGTTTTTTTAAATCTGCAAACATTTCTATTGAAATTTCCGGTGGAATCTGAACAGCCTAATATATATTTCAAATCAAAAGTCGCAATGAGACTACTTTAAACATTAGCTGCAGTTTTATCAAGTCTACATTGTAGATATTAAGTTAGAATTGGCCGAAAGTTTTTCTTCTTTTTCTAGCTTGCGAAAGACGTTTTTCAGAATTTTTTCATCCAACTCAAAAAAAGTTATGAATTTTAAAAAAAACCCCGTTTTTGTTTTCAAAATGCTATAACTTTTTCAAAAATTGACCGTTTGGGATCTTTTTTTTTAACTTTGTTTTTAAATGTACTTTTCGGAAAAAATACAAAAAAATAATTAAAGTATTTTTTTGTAATTTTTCAGTTGTTCGAGATTTTTCGAATTTCGCCATTTTTTTTTTTTCTCATAAAAACTTCAATCAATTCTGCAATCATCCACACTAATCCGGGAGTGGGCCGATTTTTTTTTTTATTTAATTGAAAAAAAAAACTTTAAAAATTTGTTTGTATTTTTTCCGAAAAGTACATTTAAAAACAAATTTAAGAAAAAAAAGATCCCAAACATTAAATTTTTGAAAAAGTTATAGCATTTTGAAAACAAAAACGGTGTTTTTTTAAAAATTCATAACTTTTTTTGAGTTGGATGAAACAATTTGAAAAAATTCTGAAAAACGTCTTTCGTAAGCTAGAAAAAGAAGAAAAACTTTCAGCCAAATCTAAAGGGGTCGGGTTCAAAATTGGTCGAAATGGGATGGAATACCCCATATATGTATATATTTTTTTATAAATTTACAAATTCTTATGGTGATTTTTTTAAATTTTCGAATTTTTTAATTTTTTCGAAAACGTTTTTGAAATTTATTTATATAATTTTCCTTACGAAATTCAAGGTCATAATTATTGCAAGAAATAAAACGTCAAACTGTACAAATAAATTTTAAAAACGTTTTCGAAAGTCTTCGAAAATTTGGGAATTTTATATTTAAACTTCTCGAAAACATTTTGTGTGTATACCTTTGCAATCCAGCCAAACTTTGTCGAAAAAACTACAAGTTTGAACATTAGGAAATCCGCGTGAGTTATCAATTATCTTTCTGAAAAAAAAAAACAACTCTGAAACACTCCTCGCAGAACATTGCTATAAACCGATTGAATCGAAAGACTTGAAAAATTTATAGTTTTACAATACAGCATGCTCAAAATCCTTCTGTAATTTTTAAGTATAAACTTTAAAAATTTTTCCAGATTTTTTAAAACCTCTAGGATTTTCGAAATTTTTTAAACCCATTTTTGAAGTTTGTTTATATATTTTTTGTTTAAAAACTCAAAATGTGTTTTATTTCAAACAAAACAAAAAGACAAAAACAAAGTATTTATAACAATTTGAAAAATTAAAAAGAAGATAGGAAAGTTCTAAGAAATCCGCACAAACATTTCCAAAATTTATGCAACGCAATTTTTTTGGATTCATAGCTTTGTATTTCAGTGAATTTAAGTCTAAAAAATTACACGTGCGAAGATTTTCAAAAAAAAAGAAAAAAAAAACAATTTATATATTACAAAATTACATACTAGAGACATTTTCAAAATTTCGAATTTGTTCGAACAAAATTTTTGAAACTAGCTTACATATATTTCGTGTATAACTCACGAAATTTCTTATTACTAATAAAGAAAATCAAATTATTCAAATTGTTTGCTAATGCTGATAATAATAAATAATTTTCAAAAATTAGGATCACTCACCTCAATCCTAATTAACGTTATAATTTGAGTGTTATATATTCGTTATTACTTTATGACACCTGGCAAATGCAGGTTCACTAACTCAAACAATTTTTTTTACAAACACACGAGGGCGTAAGGCAAGCAAATTAAAATGCTAATGCATTAACAAAAAAAAAATTTAATATGCAATAAAGGAAATAACGAAAAATTCTAAGGCACAGGACAATGGCAAAGCAAAGTCAAAAACGTGCAAATGCAAACGCACAACAAAATGGTTTAACATATTTTTAAGGCTAAGGTTTGTTTATTGGTAAATTATTATTTTTTTTAATAAAATTTTTGTATATTTCAATTTATGTTTCTATTTCCTTTGTTCTCTCTTCTTATCTTTGTTTTGCTTTTTCTACTCATTCACTGTTTCCTATGCTAATTTTATTATTTTGGGTCATTGCAGTTAAGTGCAACATAAATTTTTTGATATGCGACTGACGTGTATTTAACTGACATGCAGTCAATTTGTGGAAACCTTTTGAAGTGCTTATATTTGAAAACAATGAAACCAAAAATGATATGAAATAAATATGTAATTAGAATACGAATGTGTAAATCAACATAAGTTAGACATGCTATGTGATACACTTGTTGTTGTTGTTGTTGTACATATAGTTAGATATTTGGAACTTTGGCAGTGTATTTTTTACCTCATATTGGGACAAGGGAGTGGGCGTAACTGTCGTAACGTATAAGGCAATCGTAATAATAATATACATAAATAAGAAATCGTAGTGAGCTTCGGAAATGCAAAGTTTCATGTGTTGTGTTAAAATTATAAAAACTGTTTTATGCATTTACATATGTACAGCTGCGAGCGCGAAAATAGTAGTAGCAATAATTTAGACACTTTGTTAGCTATTTTTAATTTTGTTTAGTTTTATTACAATTAGAACAATGCGTAAGTGAATTCTATTAAGGAAACTCTGCAAACTTATTCAAAAACATTTGAATTACAGGATAGTTTCAGAAACATTTTGGGGCATGTAGCTTTGCAATACAATCCACTTCAGTCTAACAAAGTGGAGGTTTGAATTCTCTTAAAATTCACACTGATTTTTGAAAATTTGTTTTCCCTAAATGTATTTTGAATATAAAATGTTTGTGCCGTCCATAGCAAAAAGGCTGTAAAGTGTAAAAAATGAAATCGGAGCAAATCGAATTTTTATTCGGGAAGTTTAAGATTTTTTAAGTAAACTTCAAATTCAAGACTTTGTTTTATCTGGCACTGCGAATTTTAAATGACTATTTATTTAGTTATTGATTAAATGGTAATCGCAGAAATTTGTCGGTATTATAATTCCCAAAAGGCAGTACATGCATTTTACTGGTCTGGAAATTTACATGAAAGAGTTCACAAAACAATACCGATTAGACTAGAAATCAGTTTTTCATAAAATGTGTATGTTTTTAAATTTTATTTTTTAGAATTTGTTCGGAACAATTTTCCGCCATCCACTGTGCCCCGGTTTTGTTCTAACGAAATTGAACACTGAAGAGGGCACAACTCCGAAGTCAAATATTCTTCAAACCGAAATTGACAAGCGATGAGGGAAAATCGTTCCAAAATTGATTCTAACTCTTACCCTGTTGGGAAAATCAACTACAAAGCACATTCGTTGTTACTTTTATCATAAAAAATCTATTTTTATTCATTTTTCTATTTTTATAATAAAATACTGGTTTTAACTAATATTTTTGACTATCATAACAAACGCTTACTTTGTGATTTTTATAATAGAGGGCTACTTTTAATTAATAATTTAACTTATACAATAACAGTTAAATTTAAGTTCTTATATTTATTTTTGGAATAAGAGTCGGCATTTGAAGAGTAATCCAAAAAACCAAACGTGGTAAGCGCCAATAATAACTTTTCAGGAGAGCAAAAAAGAAAAAAGATCTGGGTCTCTTTTTTATTTGTTTAGCTTATCACAAACTAAGTTGTATGATGGAAAATATGTGCTGGTCGAACTCATATTTGAGTAAGGAAAGAGGTCAATAATAACGGTTATCTGCAGAAGTCATTGCTTGCAGGAATTAGTGCTTGCAACGTTTTTCGCGATTACCGTTCAATTGATTATTAGTTTTGGCTTACGTTTTTTTGAGTCAAAGATCGATAACAAACCGTTGAAGCACTACGTGCGATTAATCGGGTATCGATATCGATTATTTTTTACATATCTTGAACCAAGATTATTTCGCTATCTGCTTTGAGGTTAGTCAGCAAATTTGATTCTATCACAAACAAATCAGTGTTACGTTCAAATAAAAGGTTACCGATACCCGAAATCTATTATTTGTATATATCTCGAACCAAACAGCATATTAATTTTTTTTATTGCATTTTAGCTGTTAAATTTTGCTTATTGCTTTTGATGCTTTTTTATATTAACAACACTGAGTTTCCAAAATGTGAAAACTTTTGACGGATTTCCACGTATCCAAATAAATAAATTAAAAAATAATAAATAAATATACATAACTCAGAAAATAAAGGCTCTATACTTTGCTATTAACTTTTTGTACTTATTAATGAACAAAAAACAAATCATTTGTGTTAAAGAATTTCGCAACTGTCAATGGCGTTTAAAGTTGATGAGGAACATTTTTGACTGCTAAAAATTATCTCGACAATCGCATGCATTTCAAGGCATAGTTCAATACATGATCTGTGAAAGAGTTCACTAAGTTTTAACGATGCAATTTTTCGAGATTTTAGCTAACGATTTTTTGTTTATTATAACTATTGGGCTATTCACTAACTCAGTTTTAACATGGTAAACGAGGTGACCATTATTATTAGTTTGAATGATAGAACAATGAAATAAAGGCTTGTGCCGTTGAGTTATCCTCCATAATTGAGCAAAAAAAGCTGATCAAAATTTAACGAATTCCTATAAAAAGTGGTTACCAAGTACCAAAATCGTCATAATGTTCCATTTGCCAATATATCGATCACGAAATTTGTTTTAAAATTCCAATAGTGGTCGTTTTGTTATTATCGGATTTATGTATGGTTAACATAAACACATTAATAATATCATGCGTATCAAAATGTTTTGGTAAGAATTGTCATTTGCATTTAACACTTTATAACAGCCTAATTTTGTCGATGCAATCCACAATGCATAACTGAATGACCCAACATTAAAAGAATGCATAACAAATTCGAAAATTCCACATTTTATTTATAATTGGAAATTAATAAAAAAAAATGTTAAAACATAGAAAACAAATTTAATAATATTAAACTTGCACAGCTGTTAGCATTTTTACTTTCCCTAGTGGGGTATTAAATTTCTTAATGAAGAAAACAAAACAAACAAAAACTAGACAATTCAAAAAGTCTCCTATTCGCCGTATGCGGTATGCTTTGACCAAATTTTATATTGGAAACCATAGACATAACTCAAATCTTAAAATATTGCATGAATACGACACTCTTGTAAATTGCCCAAATTATTGGCCTAAGTATCTCACCAAATTTCAAAAACCAATTTATATTCGTAAACAAAGCACATTTCTGTGCAAATATTTTTGATTCAATTTCTCTATTTCATGCAGCATCTGGCGCTTCTGATTTAATCTAAGATTATACAAAAAATTTGCGTTGCTATACGAATGACATTAAAAAAATTAATATTTGTTAATAAATCGTCACTAAATTGCCATAAAAAAAATAAAATATGCACACTGTCATCTCAAATGGACGTCCAACATAATTGGCCACGGCTAAACTTTCGTTTAGTCTGACAAAAAATTTGCGAACCTAATCGAATAATAAACGCGATAACAACACCGTGAATTGCTTCACGTTAATTAAATGCGATGTCATTGAGCGTAAATGCGCATGCGCCCCTTCATGCATGGAGTTTTAAAGGTGTCAACTACAAACTTTGTTGTTAATTTCTGAAACGCTGAAGTTTACTTTAAGAAAAACATAAATTAATTAAAACAGTTTGCTTGAATGGTAGTTAGATACATACACACACATACCTTTCAACATTAGGGTGCTTCATTTAAAAGAATACCTCACTCTTACATCCGAAATTTGACTACTCAATGTAAACTAAATCAAAAGCATTAAGGCTTATTTAAAATTGTAAAAACAGCTTAAGAGTCGGAACCATAAATGAAAATGAATGTGCTGTTCCCTGGCAGGCCTGTATGTGACTTTGCTTTCACTTGCTCACTCTTAGATAGTTGCTAATGAACTGCTATTGTCGACACACATACATATGTATGGGCAAAGGAGGTATTTTTATGCTTTTGTTTAAACTTTTATTCAGCAGATCTTTGGCAAACTGCAACAAGAAAATGATACCAAGTTAGTTGCAAGAGGCGAGTGTGTGCAGTCATAGAAAACATATATGTATTGTTGTATTGTATTGTTTTAACAAAGCAGATCGTTATGGTCTACGATTATGTGGAGGTGTGAAAATTTGCCAAATTCGGATTGTAAGATAAATAAGGCTGCATATAATGAATAGACCAAATTGGGCATGATTTCACACCTACAGATTGTCATGGATAACGACGTTCCCATTAGAAGAGCAGGCAAGCGCCGTCAGCTTTGTGTTCTCTGAGATGAATATAGAGAAAAAGACAGGAAGTCTTGTGATGAAGGAAGGACAAAACGTATTACTAACTGTTATCGAGGAAAGTTAGATAAACCCAAGTGAAAATTGCATTTGCTAAAAATTGGTATTATGGGTCAGGTAAGCAATTGAAAAGTAAAGTCATCGGTGGGGTGACATGAGTTCAACAAGGAAAGGCCATAACCACGAATTTACTGAATTGAGCACAGCACAATCACAAAAAAGCTTCATAGGATGAATTAATAGTAAATATTTGCAAGGGCGAAAAAACAATAGATCATTTGACCTCGTGAAAAAGTATGGGCTGACTTTATAATCATTTCAGAAAAGCAGAATATGCATAACGCAAAAGTTGTTGTAGCTATTTGACATTTGACGTTTAAGCATTTTATATGGTATTAACTTCGATCGACCTTATGGCCATTTGAAGTGGTCTATGTCTTTCTCATGGTCATGCCATCACCACTTCCAAAGCACATAAGGTCAATTAATGTTATTGCTCTTGACCTTATGTCCAAAGTGCGCCCTCTAGGAATAAAAAGCATCTCATTCTTCTCATCATACCTGTTCTAATTTTTGGGTGGAAATCATGGGCAGTGTTGAAAGAACATGAGGTGGCCCTTGAATGAAAATGCTCCGGGCCAGAAAATATTCCTAGTGGCACTTTCACTTGAAGAAAGAGAAAAGAGAAGATCCCACTCAGTTGGGTGATAGAGGTGGATAGAATAAGACTTGGTCTCACTTGGTAATCAAAACACGGATGACTGGGTGGAACAGTTTACGAGCATATTACAACAGACAAGTTTATGTGTTCTAAACTTGTTTAGCTATGGATATGTAAGCTTATCCCAGCTCCCCTACAGCAAAGCAGATTTACAGACTATTGTGATACCACTGAGGGAGAAAGGGGGTGCACAAATGAAAGAGGAGTTCAGGTTAAACTGGATGGACTTGGGCGAACATGTAAGATAATGTTGAGTATCTCTGTCAGGGTGGAGCCAACACCACCGCCAAATATATCTCCACACTCCTTTGGACTTTTTGCAAACGTTTGGAGGTTCGTACACTTGGTAATTGGAAGCCAGCAAATCGAAATACCATTCAATAGAATCAGGTTTCTCTGTTAAAGGAAAATGCGATTGTAGTTCTTGGACGTTTTCTTAATTATTAGAAAATTCGTTACACTCCACAATAAGTTTTTTTCTAGTTTCTTCATATGAGGCACTTTTTTCTATTTAAGAAACATCTTCATTACTATTCATTGAATTTGTCAGAAAATGCAAACCGGTTGCAAAATTCACATAATACAACACATGCGCATGCTCCGCTTATGAATGAAAAATCAAAACTTCAAACGACCGCAAATAAAAACTCGAACATGTTCTTATGAATACTACATAGACAATAAATAAGCAACGCACATGCGTACCTACAAATTGCGCATGCGCTTTTATTTAATTTGGAGTGTGCTGAGCGAGTACAAAAAAGTCAAATTGAGGTGCAAGTCAATATCAATGCGCGTTGCTCGTTTCACCGCCGAGCCATATCAATTATAGACGCCCAGGTGTCTGTGGCGGCGCTGCAGTAAGCGACGGCAATTCAAAACTTAGATAGGCTTGTCCGATTTGTAACATTATTTATGTGCATGCATATGTGTGTGTGAGTGTGTGCGTGCGTACAAATGCGCCTGCAGTTATTTGCTTTTTTTAAGTCGACTTTTTTTTTTTTGCTTGCTGCACTCTTAACTGCCGCTTAACTGATTAATTCACGCAATCGACATTACCGATAGACAGTTAGTTTAGTTGTTAGTGTCTACACTTGCTGTGCCAACATCAGCAACTTTGCAACATTGGCACTTAAATAGTAATAAAATTGAAATTTGTTAACGCAACAAGATAAATGCTTTTGCGCTTATACAAAAAACGCAGAATCGGCAGAAAAAGTTGAAATACTTGATTGCATGCGTCAAATGAATTTGTCGTAGGCCTCACGCGTGCCAAGTTTATGCCATAACCTGCGTGTTTGTATGTCTGTCCACTGGTTGGGTTTGTTGTTTTGTCATTTGTCTTTGAAGACCTTCAACATGAACTTGAAAATATTTTTGCGTTGTGCGTTTAATCGGCTTTGTTAATTTTGTTTTACAAAACTTGCATTTTTGTAGTTTTTTTTTAATTGTATTGCTTTTTTGTCGTTGTGAAATTTATTTGCATTGCACTGTCAGTAAACTCGATGTTGTTTTACAAACAGGCGGCTCATTTGTTGTTCTTTTTATGTTTGCGCATTTTTTTCTTTGCTTTGCTGTCTTACCCGCCACATGTTGCGTATACGCTCTGGGGTATTTTTTGTGAGGTCGGTCATTGATTCCTGACTGTTTTGTTAGAGGCGTGCAAGTTGTGATTTTTTGGGAGTTTTCAGTTGTAGTTGTATTTTTTTTTTGCAAATTTTAAATTTACAGCTCTTTTTTTGCATTTTTTTGCAAGTATTTTATTTTTAATATTTTTAGTTGTTTATCGTTTAAGCGTTTATTGAGTTGGTATTGCACGCGTATTGGCCATGCGTAGGCAATGTGGTTCGTTGACTGCTTTGTACTGTTTGAATTTATTACTACCTGAACTAATCTAGGTAAGCAAGCTTTTTGCTACATATATTTGTATGTGTGTTTATATGTGCTTTGCTTGATTAGGAAACGTTTGCACAAATTATTATGCTGTTAGTGTAACAGTTTTTATTTCTGCACAATTAAGTTCAATGCCATGAAAAAGCCATTAGCCGAAGGAATAGTAAAGCTTACTAAGGCTTCATTAGAAGTGAGAATCGATATGTTTCATGAAGGAAAGCAGGAAAAGTAAGCTGCTTATTTTTGAATGGATATGACAGGTCAGACGGCTCAAAACAAGGGGAAAATGCTCACAGAGGAAGTTCTCTCTCCTTTGGGTAACGAACAACCTACTTCAGGATCTTGAGGGTAGGGGCTGAATAATTGAGGCTTATGCGGATAACCTGAAAATTGTTTTCAGGGGTTACATTCTGAATACAGTGAACGACGATTTACAGAGTTACCTGACGAAGATAAGGATTATTCTTGTCAGATTGCTGCCATCAAAGCTTAATGTGGTGGACTGAGGACTTGGGGAAGAACCTTAAGCCCTGTATATAATACCGCCGATATACTTGAATAGCGAGTAGCTTGCAAGTTTTACGAGTATCTCGAGATTAGAGAATCACGCGAGAAGCCAAGTTATCGTTTTCTCAAGTTATGAAATCTCGCGTCTATACGAGAAGAAATCGTAAGTTCTATTTAGTTGCAATAAAGGGTTAATTTCGGATTTATTTGCGAGTATAAAATAAAAATTAAATTTGCAACTTTCTTATTTCATGTTTATACCGAATCCAATAAACACATCTGCATGTAAACGTATTTTCTGAGAATTGGAAGACTTAGGTTTCCCTTTACGAGGTTTTTCATCATCATCATAAACTGGCGCTTAACCTGCTAGACAATTTTGGCCGTTGAGTAACAAGTCACCAAAGCTTACCTTGCTGCGCCATTATCAAAGCTAGTTTTGTTTTCAAGTTTTCTTCCACTTGTCCCTTCCAACTGGTTTCAAATTCGAGTACCGAAGCGAATAGTTTATGAGCCGTATTGTCTTCTTCCATTATCATAGGATGACCTGGCGTACAAAGCTTCGTTGTACTATACCCATGTCAGCGCAAAGCTTATACCGCTCATAATTAAGTTAACCTTCTATACCGCATTGCCATCACGAACAATGCTATTATTCCTCCGGTGATCTTTACCAGAATAGCTATTTTAGTACGATGAAAGATTTAAGGAGTGTAATTTTTTTTTAGTCAAAAGCGGACTTAACTTCTCAATTGCCTACTCAGCTCAAAGCAGCACTTTTTGGCAAGAGTTATTCTTCTTTTGATTTCTAAGCTGAAGTTGATTTCGCTGTTAATGATAATTGGCTGTTAAAAGAGCTCTCCATAGTCTTGAATTTATATCCATCAAGAGTGACTAATCAGCCAAATTGCGAAGGAGCCGAATTTTTTTGGGTGACAGCAATTACTTCGTCTTTAAGCGTAAGGTTTTTTACCGGAAGGACTTGACGAGACCCGAATACCAAAAAAATACAATTTCTGCATAATAAAAATTGAATCATCTCTTTTAAATATTTTTCTCATAGAAAACTTTGTAAAAAAAAACATGCAGATACTTGAAATCAATTAAGGAAGTAACTAAAAATTTAACTTATTTCATAATTTATAACTTCTTAAGTATAATTAAATTGAAATAAAGCTAATTAGGTTTATAATAACTAAACTTTCTACAACTGATTTTTTTTTATACTAATAAAAAGAGAGAAGTCAAAGTCTAAGGCTAAGTTTTTCAGTGCAAGCTCAAACTCCAATTAAATTTGACTGGAATTTAACCTTGCCATTTTCAGCTTAGCTTTCTTCAGAGTTGGAGTGACTGGCATATCATATTGGACTCAATTCAATGCTGGTGTACTGCATGTTTACTAGTTTTGAACTGCCCGAACTAATGACATTTCACCGAGTGGAACCAAGTTTGACATCGTATACGTTAAACAACACGCCTTTGGAGCGTATATCTGTTGTAAATAATCTAGGAGTCCTTTTTAATCCTAAACTGACTTTTAATATGCATATTTCATCAATTGTAAGCAAAGCAACGGGTATACTAGGATTCGCAAAGCGATGGGCTAAGGAGCTTAATGATCCGTATTTGACTAAGACCCTCTCTACAAATCATTGGTACAACAAATTTTAGAGTTTGTTCGTATGTCTGGTGACAAGGGTATCTAAACTTTATAAAGCATATTGAGGCGGTACCGAAGCAGTTCCTTATGCTTGCACTACGTGGCCGTAACTGGGATTCAAGTGTGCATCTGCCACCATATAGAAATAAGCTTCTCCTTATTAATCTGCCAACTTTAGAAAATCAAAAAACTTCATTCGGGTTAGTGTTCATTCATAAGCGCATTATGGGCGAGTTTGACTCCTCTGATCTTGTTTGCCGACTAAATTTTGCTGTTCCTTTTAGAAAATCCAGGCTCTTTGTGCCTTTTCATTTACCACGTTGCCGGCAAAATTTTGCCAAAAACAATCCACTGCCTAACTGGTGCTCACACTACAACAACTTGTATAATGCATCATCTTTGAATCTTCGTTTCCCGCGTTGCATAATTCAATACTCTCACGTTGGTCTGATATGATTTGAACTTTCTGTCATATGTATGGTTGAATTGAATATATACATTTTTATTTAAATATTTTTAATTGTAACATTAATTTATGTTACTAATCGACCGCTTTGTATCTGTGTGGACTTTAATCAAAATTAAAAAAGTATTAGCGAAATAACTTACTCACTCTTTCAAAAACATATATTTAAAATCCCTCTTATACATAAACTTACACATTGCGAACTTATATTCTTTTTACACCTGCATTAATACAACGAAAATAAGCTTAAAACAATAAAAGGCATCTAATTAATAATTAGTCAGTATCTCGATATAAATAATTGGCTTTTGTCACTTCACAGCTATTTGCAATCAATTGTAGCAATCTCAAATGCACTTGCAACACACTCTCATTTATTTTACAGCGTACATATACACACATACATTCCCATTCACATGGTGGCGGTAAAACGTGTGATTGTGACTTTATTGCATGGCTTTAGTGTTTAGTTTTTATGGCCATTCTATATATCTAGATGTGTAATTTCTTACGCTTTATCAGGGCCTCATTAACCCACTACGGGGCCCTAGGCAACCGTCAATTTGGGGGCCTTTTTTCACGTCCGTTCCCTTCTTTTGTCGATTAAAAAATACAAACTTATAGCTTTCGTAAAAATTGTATTATCACAATGTAATAATATCAATAAAATTACTACCTACATTTTATATATGTCGTTTTCTACATTTTTTTTTGGTAAATATATCATCAATATCAATTTTGTTCTTTTGCTCTTTTGCTCTTGACGCGTTGTAGCTTTTTCAGCAGCTTTGATTCTTTTTAATTGCGAGAAGGATCATTCGGCAGAACAATTTGTGATCATTAATGTTAAAAAAATCCGAAGAGCTATTTCTGTGTTAGGAAATACATCTTATTTGTATCTAGAGTTCACGTAACTTTGGAATTGTTTCATTTCAATGAAATATCTCTAGAATTAAAACGAACTAAGCTATTTATAACTTCATGGAGCTCTCCATCAGTTAGAGAAAAGTTGATGAGAAATGCCAATCACTCTGAAACTTGCATATGTACTTCCGCACGTCATTTGATTTCACTGTGAAAATTGTCGATGATTTCGAGGAAACCTTTGGTCCGAAAATCGTCACGATGCAAAAATTCTACTTCTGGAGCATTTCCGTCATTTGGTTGTTTTTTTCTACGACGAGTAGGTTTCACGGCTTCTGTATAACCTACACCAGGTAATAATTGTTAAGTTTTTTCCTCAGTAATCGGTTTGATTTAACCAGGCTTTTGTGAAATACGCGATATTGAAGTATAATTGTACTAGTCACAAAGTAGACTAAATAAAGACCATATTACAATACTGAATATTGGAGTTATTTATTCGACAATTAAGCGATACGAACGGTAGCAGAAGGTGCAAAATATCAGGGAATCCCCAAATTCGTTACAATGCATTCATTTATTTTTCATCCATCTTTAATCATTCACTCACTCATCATGCTAGTTGAAATTTTCGCTCCTCTGTTCCAAAAATAATCGAAATTTTCAAAATAAAAACAACGTGTACTTTTGGAGATAATTCGTTTTTATTATTCAATATACTCTCCTTTCACTTCAATACTTCTTTGCACGCTCATACAATTTGTCAAATGAGTCGGAAATGTCCTTTTCAGGAACCTTGTCTAGTTCGTCGGTCGTCGCCTTTTGAATGCGGTCAATTGAGTTTTATTTATTTTAGTAAAATTTGTTTTCAGTTCTGATTATATTTTTCTTTCACTCTCTAGAATTGTATGTTTGTAAGAAAATTTTAGAAGTATTTTTCATTTCTTGATAAGCAACTGCCTATTCTGCCTACTTATTAATCCGGCCCTGCTCTTTATATATAATACAAATATGCAAATATGGAGCTGCGTCATAAGCAAATATAACTTTGTTATGTATTACATACTAATGCATATATATATATACATATATAATAACATGGGAATAGTAACAACTTGGGAATTGACAAATTCTGCTAGACTTACAATGCTATTAGTCAGCGAAGCATATTTTTTACTCAAGCCAAAGTATATACATATTTATTTATTTAAATACACTAAATACAAAATCGCGTGTGTACTTAGAAAAAATAAACAAACTTATTGTAATTTTTACAATGCGCTTTTAGTTTATTTACGTCACTCACTTTAGTGTATTAATTAAATTTTATTTTTTTGCAAAATATTTTTGCTACTTTACATGTTTCCTGCAATTTGTTAAACTTGACCAACATTCTAAGTACGCATCGGTTCAAACATATATTCAAACATACGCATTTGTAGATGTGTATGTTATACATAAATTTACTGCTATTTGCCGTCTTTGCGTATTGGATTATTACTATTATTGTTGTTGTTGCATGTTTTGGCGCATGCAATTTGTAATAATATTATTATTGTGCTTTATTATCGCCAGATAATGTCGTTCTATATACATACTTACATAAAAAAAAAAATAAATAAATGTAAGGCGCGATAACCTCCGAAGAGATCTAAGGCCGAGCTTCTCTTCCAATTTGCGTCGTGCTCCTCTTGATTTTTCCCTACAAATTGGCCGGACGGGACCTACATGTTTTATGCCGACTCCGAACGGGATCTGCAAGGCAGATGAATTTTCACTGAGAGCTTTTCATGGCAGAAATACAATCGGAGCGCTTGCCAGACACTGCCGAGGTGCGACACCGCTTAGAAAAATTTTCTTCTAATTGAAAAATCTTATTTCTAAAATTTTGATGTTGCTTTGCCCGGGAGTTGAACCCAGGGCATACGGTGTGATAGGCGGAGCACGCTACCATCACACCACGGTGGCCGCCATACTTACATAAGAACATATATTTATGTATGTAGGGGATGTGTGGTTAGTAGCTTTAGTGTGTAAGCATTGCTTTTTGTTTGTTTTTATGTTTATCAGTAGCCTGACATGTGTGAAAAAAACAATAATAATAATGACCTCATTAGCGCTAAAGTAATAGGTTGTTATATTTGTGCATAACTAAGCAGTTTTAAGAAACTAGCGATATTTAACGCCTAAAAAACTTAAAATCTCTCAAATCAATGTTCAACATACGCAAACATAATGCACACATATGTATATGAATACTTATATATTTACCAGTCGCTCACTTTAATCAGCAGCAAGTTCGTTGCTTAAGTCTTTCATTTTGTTTGTTGTTTTTGGAAGTAGTGTAGTCAAGTTGTCATATATTTGCAGTCTGTTGTTTGTATGTAACTTACGTTAGGTATTTGATTTTTTTCATCCGCTTTTTTATCGCTGCACATGCCTTTTATATGTTTAGATTTTCAATTTATTTTTTACATATGTTCTTGCTAATAAAACATGATTTAATCAATAAAGTATTTTCCCATTCAAACACAGCTGTCAATACTCCACTTCTGTAGATAAAAAAAGACATGAGAGTTTATAAACTTTTATAATACTTTGCTACACAAATTAAAGAAAAACAAACATTTATATGAGTTTAAAATTGAAACTAATTAAAAGTTAACACAAAAAGTAACACAGTTTTGGGGGGAATGGTATTTCTTGTATTACGAACGCTATTATACCACTCGACCGGTTCCCATAGTTATTTAAAAAACACACTCCGGAGTACGAACAGTCTTTATTTTGGTCGATATATTCGCATACTGCGGCATTCATTTTACTCCCACACATCAAATAAATTGCGTTTTGTACGACCTAATAAACTGTTGAAATGTAAAAAACACATGTTTTAGAGGTGGTTCTTTCGGAGTGGGAAAAGATCATAAAAACTGTGTTTGAGCATTCCGTAAAACCTAATTTTGGTAATTTGCAGATATCTCAGCAAAACATAATCCACACATAAGGAAAGTTCTAATAAGACAAAAACAAAACTGCACAATATTCAGCAAAGCAAAATCTCGTCAAAAATAAACACCGACAAGTAAAATGCCATTGGGATACAATTTAGAAAATTTTCCGTAATAATAGTAACTAGCCGGAGCCGTGCGGATCTTGCACAACAAAATGCAAAAGTCTCATATCAAATATCAACAGAAGTCAGCTTTTCTATCAATCAATCATCTACCAATAAAAACTTACATGAGCTTGCGCTGCCATCTGGCGAATGTTTGCAACTGCCGATAATGCAGTGTTAGTTCTAATCAAATATTCACAATAGTGCCATAGTACAAATAGATTTATTTGTGTGCGCACAATCGTTTATTTTTAACCAATTATTTTAATGAAATATAGCTAAACAAAAGCACTACAACCAATAATGCCCAAAGCTCCCTAATAGCACGAATCTCCATCTTTACAGCCAAAACTTGATTTATAGATTTGGATTCTAAAAACAGCAATTAGAAATATTACATAAGATAATAGACAGGGCTTGAATTGCTTACTGAAAAATAGTAAAATTTACAAATTTTTGGCTTTACCAGCAATGAGTTTTTTGTCGGTTTGGAATTTTTGTATACAGCTTACATTTGTATTTGAAAAATATTTCAGCAACAGAAAAAAGCAAAGCAAACAATTTTTTTTTTTTTTCATTTTACTTCAGATATTACTTGAATGGATGCGAGCTTTCGTTGTCAGCTGAAAAAAAAACTTGAATGTTTTACTGTGCTTTGAAGCTATAAGTATTTCATGATGAACTATTTTTAAGTAAACATTTTTCAGTTTTTTCACAGCCGAAATTCTGGTTTTGAATTACTTACTGAAAATAAGTAAAAGTAAATTTTTTTTCAATATTTCAGCAGAACTATTTGATTTTCAAAGGGACATACAAATTTACATACAAATTGTACGATGTATTGATCGTATCTACGAGTAGGTATTTCATCTACGAGTAGGTATTTCTGGTTTTTATGTTTTTTTAACCCCCGACACACATATGTATATACGCATGGTTCTACTGAAAAAAAGACAAATACGTACGTACAAAATCTGCACCTCCACCGGTAGCTTGGTATATGTACTGGAGTCATTCGGGGATTTTTCCGGGACCAAAGCATGGCATTTCAATGTAGCACGACTCAATTTCTCGCGGATCGTTCAAAATTTGTCATCCAGTGAGTAGCTCCTTGTGGAGAGACTGTCCTTCATTCGGTCCTTGAGCCTAGCACTGCCGCGTGTACCGAAGAAATACATATTTATAAAACGGGAACATATATGTCACATGCAAAACGCGATATTTTAGGCCAACCCCTAATATTTGTTGTCGACGCGAATTCTTTAAAACAGGTATGGCTCCTTTCTATTCGCAACCAAGAGCGATTCACGCCAAGTTTAAGCGCACCTCTGTTCCTTCCTCATCTACTTGTCTGATAGCCAGACAACATTGTCGTTTGTTGCTAATTGTTGTAATGAAATTTGTCATGCCGCTACTTTCGAACACGAGTAAGGTTCCTACAAGAAGTGGCCGTAATCGGTATATAGCTACGCAGAGGTTTTATGTACATATATCAAATATATCCTGTAAATTGACTTTTTGATATTTTAATACCTAATTAAGCTATTTCCTTCAAGTCGGGAGCAATATCTTCAGATATTCCTATTCAAGGAGGAAGTGCTCAAAAAAAAAAAAAAAATACAATCAGCAGACAACTACGTCCACTTTTTTTATAAAAATACAAACATATACATATAAGATATCCCTGTAACGAAGAGCTGCAATCTTAAAAATCAAGGGGAACATCATCGTTATGATGACTTAAATAACGTATTTTACAAATTTTAAAAACTGGCGTGGCAACGGCTTATTGGGCCATGTATATACATTTATTCTGACTACCATGACACAATGTCCCTTAAAAAAATTAAAAAAATCAACATAAGGCTTGGTGAGTGATAGCATATGTAGGAAGAGCGGGTTGGAGGGGGAAACGATCGGGCACTTTCTGTGCTCCAGCTAGTAGATGAGGAAGTAACGGAGGTACGCTTAAACGTGACGTGAATCGCTCTTGGTTGTGAACAGAAAGGAGCCAAACCTGTTTTAAAGAAATCGCGTCCACAACAAATATTAGGGGTTGGCCTAAAACATCGCGTTTTGCATGTAACATATATGTGCCCGTTTTATAAATATGTATTTCTTCGGTAGACGCGGCAGTGCTAGGCTCTATGACCGATTGATGGACAGTCTCTCCACAAGGAGCTACTCGTTGGATGACAAAGTTTGAACGATCCGCGAGAAATTGAGCCATGCTACATTGAAATGCCATGCTTTGGTTCGGGAAAAATCTCCGAATAACTCCAGTACATATACCAAGCTACCGGTGGAGGTGCAGATTTTGTACGTACGTATTTGTCTTTTTTTCAGTAGAACCATGCGTATATACATATGTGTGTCGGGGGTTAAAACAACATAAAAACAAGAAATACCTACTCGTAGATGAAGGCTATTACGATCAATACATCGTACAATTTGTATGTAAATTTGTATGTCCCTTTGAAAATCAAATAGTTCTGCTGAAATAGTAAACAAAAATTTACTTTTACTTATTTTCAGCAAGTAATTCAAAACCAGAATTTCGGCTGTGAAAAAACTGAAAAATGTTTACTTAAAAATAGTTCATCATGAAATACTTATAGCTTCAAAGCACAGTAAAATATTCAAGTTTTTTTTCTGCTGACGACGAAAGCTCGCATTCATTCAAGTAATATCTAAAGTAAAATGAAAAAAAAAAATTTGTTTGCTTTGCTTTTTTCTGTTGCTGAAATATTTTCCAAATTTAAATTCAAGCAATTTTGTAATACTGAAAATTATTTCAGCATTTTCACACCCTGAGAATAGGTTATTCATAGAAGGCTGAAAAGTGGTCGGCATTCGATCATGTTTTGATTATGATTGTTGGCGTTTTAGTAATTTCTGAATAATATATTTCGCAGATAAAATTACGAAAAATAATGAACAATTTTCAATGAAATATCTTTAGTTTTGTTTGCGCTTTTGCTAGTAAATTGCGGATTCGACAGTATTTGCTTTGCTTTAATTTTGGATTCAAAAATAGCCTCTATCCCTTACTCTCTTTCTACCTTTCTCACTGGATCTCATTATTGCACTCCCTTTGCCACTACTTTCCTTCTTTCTGTCCCTTTTCCTCTCCTTACCTGTTTTACGCTCTCCCTTTTTTCTATGTATCTCTATCCCTAGCTCTCGCTATCATCTGGCAAATCAACAAACAACATTGTGAATGAAATTTAAACTAAATTTACCGTTATTGCAAAGGCTTATATATAAATAGCAAGTTGGAAAGTGTTCGTATATTTCCTGTAAACTATTTGGAACAATTGTGCACACCTCATTGGCAATTTGAAGTAATTCGTCGCAGGCATATATGATTCCATAAGCCTGCCACAGGTAAACATTTACTTGAAGACTTTTTTAATTTGCAAAGTTTTCACTTAATATTTTGATACTTCGAGTTTCGGTTACTTCCTGATTTATAGGTTCATTTCGCTGAGCTGCCAAATAAATAAAGTCAAAAGTTTTGAAACCAAAACTATTTATTCACCATAACAATGGTGGCAGAACTTCACAATTTAATACAACATGTTAAAACCAAACTGACTCTACATTCCTTAGATATCGCCATTTTTTCTCGTTTAATCTAGACTTTTCGTGAAAAGCCTTCCTGAATAGTTGCTTATTTACTTCGAATTTCCTGTATCTCATATTCGATGTGGCGATATACGTGTGTGTGTAGTTTATGTAATGTCATATACGCTCTTTTTTTGCTGCGTATATGTGTGTGTAGCTGTTTCTATTTCACAATGTATTATTGATATTGTTGTGCAGGATTTCTATACTAGCAGCATAGTAATGTGTCGAGCTTATTAGTATTTGCCACCGAACCAAAAGGTTTCCTCTGTATGTATAGCGAGACTTGCTCATATTGCTTTATACAATTTCTCTAATATCAATAACAAAAGGTTTTCCTCTATCACGCTCTCTTCTGGATGCTTCCATTTCTAAAAACGTTTCTCATTTTTTTTAAATATAATAAAATAAACCTCACTAGAGTTTTGAGGCTGGAAATGTCCAATCGTTTGCCTCGTAGTTGTAAATTTTACGGTAACGCTTTCCTAAGTATTAATGTATTTCTTTACTTTTCTTATGTCATATCTTAGATTTTCGAATTATACCCTTATTGTCCCGTCACCGCTGCCTTGTCTAGTTTAAAACCCAACGTCGCTCTTCTCTGTAATACAAAGCCTATAAACTGATTCGCATGTGGGGCATCCACACGGATCTACCTCATATGCCATTATTTGTAATCGAAGCCGCATTGCTGGAGCCCCAAGTTGGGTGCCAACAAATTTCTACGAACAACCAACAAACATTTACCTAATAAGATATTCTTTCTAACCTTTTTCGCTACCGAATTTTGGGCAGCAGCATAATTCGTTTGAAAGTCAAGGTTTTATAAATGTAAAAATTCTAAAAGTACAATGACTGTTTGTTCATATGGACAGTTTTACTCAAAGGCCAGTAAATATTTGAATTATATGTTTCTGTTTTGTATATTCTAGAATTTTGCAGCTTAAGCAACTTTTATGTTCATTGCTTTGTAAAACTTGTGAAAGCCCCGATTGTCATGTAAATTTATAAAATTAAATATTTATGCGATTTAAATTTTTAATAAGGTAACATGCCTTGTTACCAACGCGACTTTTTATCCATTTACGGCTTACGCCCCGCTCCTGTTGCAAATGTATAAGTAAGCACAGGCAAAAGTTTATAGACACATGACTTTGGCGTATTTTACCATATATTTTTGAAATACATGTGTATATAAAAATATGCATATTTCTCCATATATCTAGCGGAAATGTATATGCGTTCTGTTCCACACTTGACATACATTACTGCTGCACAAAAGCTATTAAAAATAAATATGAGCATTTTCAATAAGTAAAAAATCGCGATCAACAATCATGTAAGCTCAGTTGAAAACATGTTGTATGGGAAAAATAAATGAAAAAAAAAAAATAAGTAAAGCTCACAACTTTCAGAAACTTATAAATTTGCAACTCCCGCATAAACAGTGACGATGACGTAGGCATAGTAAAGGCGATTTCGAACTGAATTTTAGGGAAAAAATTATACAAATTTTCTTGGCATCTTCTTCGTGGGATCTTACTTAACTAAAAATGCGAATTGATTCGACTTCGATGATTGACCTACATATTATATTGACCCATAGGTTTCTTAGTACTGAAAAAAAAGGATTCCATTAAAACAATTCCGAAATGATCAGAAAATTTTCTCAAAACAATCAGGAAATAGTACAGAAATTGAGCAGAAATTGATAAAGAAGTCGGAATGATTCAAAAATAATTTCCATATTTAGGCAAAATGATCGCGATACATGAAGCCTTAAAATGATGCCAAAACAATTTTAAAATTACTTTTCGAAATAGTCCCGAAAATATACTGAAATAGTCCCAAGTCTGGAAATAATGCTGAAATATCCCCAAAATGGTCATGATCATTATTTTTAGAGATGTTCCCAAAATTATACCTAAAATAATTTTGAAAAGCTCAGAGAGCCCGAAGTTGCCCAATAATATACTTAAATAGATCCGGTATGAACAGTACTCGAAAGTTTTAAAAATGATCCCCGTAATTCTCTAAAAAAGGTCCCGAATGCTCCATCCTTGCTTATAATTATACATAACTTAATCTATATGGTCTAGGTACATAGTGCTGCTCCACGAGAAAAGGCTCCTTACAGTAATTCTGCTAATCTTACGTGGCGATGAGGTATATTGAGTCATTTGTGCTGGCTTTCGCATGATGACCCGTATGCGACACAACTACTGTCGACTTTGATTGCTAATTACCCAGAAAGTAATAAAGATATCTCTGGTTTGTAGTAAACCCTAAAAAGAAATTTTTTTCGTTTTAGCGTTCTTTTATTGCTGTGGGTTATGCATATTATTGTAACCAAATTATTTCCTTTGGGAGCCGATGGGTATTGAGAGAAGGTAAGCAGGTCAGCGAACTAACTTACTACAACAGTGACTACCGACTAGAGGCAAAATATAACCCTAGTTGATTTGTATATTAATTGAAACTAAGTATTTTATTCATATATTCAAGCAGATTTTGTTTATATAGCAATCATATTTGCGCTATTCCATATAACCCCCAAAAAGCAACACCCTGTCATCGATATCGATACTTTTTTTCATACACTTGGGTCGCTCTGTAAAGCGCCAAATACACGACACGAACATTTCCGCGAACATTCCGCAATCTTACGAACTTTTGGCCGAACATTAGTTCTCTTTCAGACAGCGATGAATACGGACAACAATTGTGCTGCAGCAATATTGCTCGCTGTGGCAATTAAGCGTAAAAAAATATCTTATATATATATATATATATAATCTTTGCTTTTTACTTGCCACAATGATGCGATACACGACAGAAAAGGTCGCAGAAACATGACATAACGGGAATGTTCGCGGAAATGTTCGTGTCGTATATTTGGCGCTTAACCAAATTAAATTGCTTGGTAAATTTCAAATATATGTTATATGAACGTACTTGGTTTTTTGTAAGGAAATACATTATTTCAGCTGTAGTTTCAAAGCAGTTTATAACTAGCTTGTTAGAAAATAAGACTGAAGCCGAAACTATACAAGTATGAACATCATATGAGATATAATATTTTGTGATAACATTTTTTCAGCCGTTAAGAAACAGTTAAAATGCACTAATGTGCTCTGGTATGCAGCATCTTCCATTATTTTACAAGTTAATGAAAATAGGAACAGTCCTACATTCATCAAATTGGTTTCGATCGTAGCTCTTAGAAAAGCAACCATTATTCCACACAAAGCACAGAATAGCACGCCAAGTATAACAACCCATTAAAAGCTCTGCATCGTAACATAAACAACATACAACTTGAGTCAGAACGCCTTCTCTTTATGTGATTACAGCACCGGCCGTTAGCTGCATAACTGCTCCACCGATCATTCGCTCGCCACGCCGTTCAGATGCACACAAAGGTTTGAACGTATTTATGTCCACTATTCAGTCGACTTTTACTGACTGTTTGGTTAATAATTGTAGTGGCACTATATCAAGCATTTAAACTGGTTGTTGTTGCTTTTGTAGTTAAAAGTGTACTTAATCATGATGTGGGTGGGTGCCTTGAGTAACAAGCAATGTAGTCTGACCAGACAAATCGATACAATACAGTTGTCTATATTAGCAAACCAGACATAAGCGATCATCTGTGTGAGCATTGACTGCGCTGATAATATGCCAAGCAATGAGCGCTGCGCCAATCTAAGCAATTTATCCCAACTTAATTGTCAGCTCAAATTGGTGCAGTATAACAATTGGCGCTGCGCGAAATGCTTCAAGACATAATCACAGCAAGCGATTTACTTCATCACTTCTAGGTAGAACTGGAAGCTGTGAAGTATGTAACAACAGCGCCACTTGCCACTTCATGCAATAAGACAGTTAATGGTAAGTAGTCGTGGGATGGAGGGGGTGGTGCGACTTTACTGATTTACTAATATGTAGTGGTGCATACGAAACAGCATGTAACCGTCCGTAGCTAAGGTCGTTTGCTGTTAAGTAATTTGCAGCGCGACAACGTCACTCAGCCAAACATAAAGAAACGTAAGCTGAGTGAGTTGCAGAGTGCCGATGACAACACGAAAAATTCTAAAAAGATTTTTGTAATATTTTACACACGTTCACATGCATACCGAGACATTTTTTTCGAACATGTGTAAGCTTTTTCGCCGATGGAACATATTTGCAGTTTGTTTTCAGTTGCGGAAAATTGTCGGACATGTTTGCATTTTTATATATTTATGCTTATATTTCTCTTAATAACGGCAAAACTAAGCTTTAATTATGAACAGTGCAGAAAATTAAATCATACTATAATCGCGTTTTGCTGAGTCAACATCTAAGAATTTTCACTTAAAAGTCACCTCCACCCAAATAATATTTCATAATTTTTGCGCACCCAAGAAAGTGGAATGTGGCAATGTATGTATATCTTGCAGTTTATGTGTACATAGTTACAATCATAAATGTTGGTATATAAAGAGCATAGTTAAAATTTATATGTATGGATTTTGCAAAAATTAAAAGCTCGAAACAAAATAAAAAACTGGAATTAAATATATGTAAAAAAGTAAATAACTCCAGGTTCGATTTGAGCTCAAGGCCAGAACAATAATTTACAAAAACAAAATACAATTTTTCAATTATAGAAAAATTACAAAAAAATTATTGTTCTGGCCTTAAGCTCGAATCGAACCTTGAATCCTTTATCAATAGGTTGTTACAAAAGAAATTATGTTAACTAGAAATGCCATAAAAATATGTTATTTTAAATAAATCAAATAAAAAATAAAGTACAATTTCTAAAAAATTATCAATTAAGACTAAAATTAAAATATACAAATCTTAAAAAAAAAAAACAGTAAGGGAGTTAAAGTTTGGATAACGTACCGTCATCGTCATTGATTGGCGCTTAACGGCTTAAGCGATTTTATATTCTCAGCTTTGAGCTTAAGTAACAGTGTTAGAGGTTTAGTCAAACTCAAATATAAATGGACCACGCCCACTTATTTTTTTTTATCAGCATTGAATTACTTATTTATCTTAGTCACTCTTTCTGCCAAATTCAAACCCAAGAACTCATTTAATCTTAGTGATATTGAACTTCAGATTTTATTGGCGCGCCTCTTTGATGCTAAAAAGATAAAGCAAAGCAAGTTCAGACCGGATTCGAATCACAGTAGAAGGTCGAATCAAAAAAGATTGACTGTTTTACTTTAATCATATGGTACAAATTTTTCTAGGAATATCGTAAGAACAAGCAATCAGATAATGACGCGACTTACCCTTGAACTGAATTCGTTGATTGGTTATAAAATAAAAATAAAATATATGATACATAAAAAAAGAAGTGAGTATCAAGTACTCGTGAAATTCGAGGTCTAAATACACAGGTGTACGGCCAGAAAACGAATTTTTTCTGTTCTACTAGAGCTCGTTCAGAGGTTGAAAGTAAATCACAGCAGAGGCAGCTTTACAGGAATAAATAATTTTTAGCTATTTTACAAAGATTCGTCGGATTTCTGTCGGTAATAACCGAGACGGGCAATTTATCTCATTTGAGCGAAAGCGAAGTTATCATCTAGCTATCCGTTTTGTAATCGGCTTCTTAGCGCTAAATCATAGGCGTTTTTTTTTATTCCTTATGGGCCTGTCATCGACGGGTTACAGATGTGTCATCAATTTTATATTGACAATTATCGGTACCTTTCGATAACTTATCCGTAGCACTCTGATAACATATTGGTAATACCTTGATAGCAAATCGATAAGTTTTTGATAACAAATCGATAACTTGTCGCTAACAAATCAACAAATTTTCGATAAAAAATAGGTAAATTTGTGACAAACAACCGATAAATAATCGATAGTATTTATATATTAATTCTTTTAATACAAAATGATAAGTTTTCGAATACAAATCTTTTGATAAAGAGCTAATTACATTTTGACAACATACCGATAACTTTTCTACAATAACTCGTCGATAACAAATCGATAACTCGTCTATACATCGTCGATAAAACACCGAAAACAAACCAATAATCTTTTCTTGACCACTCCCCCGCTCCCCTAATTGCAAGAGGAACTTGGGGCCGCCAGTATATGAATATATTATACACATATTAAGCAGGCGCGGCTCTGGAAATCACAAGCTCCTCATGGAACTAGGGGATGGGAAATGGGATGGCCTAGAAGTTGAAGGGGGGTGTCTTTATGATTAATACAACAACAACAACATACATTCACATTTGTAACAGGTATGATTGACAATTGTTTTACGAAAGCTATAATTTGCGCTTATCAACCCCTTGTATCCCCGGAACCCAAAGTCGGTTTTCGCAGAAAGTATCTCCGTATCGAATACACTAATAATGCCACCCATTAGAATAGTGTGCCCTTGTGGTACTCCTTGATGTTGCCAATTAGCGCTAGTTAACGAAACGTGGACGAAACTGGCGAGCTTTATTAAACGAAAAAATTTCAACTCGATTAAATCGATAGGTTTTTAAGAATCGAATCGAAAAAATTCCGTTTTTCAAACAGCAGTAATCAGCATCACCATTGTTCATATTCACATACAGATATTAGTGCATATGCATATAATAACTGCATACAATATATAATATATGCATTAACCTGAGTCGATTTGTATGGACGAAAGTTAACCGATATCGCGCCGTCGATTTTTCGATAGGATTTGGGCTTAGGATAAAAAAGTTCCACTACGCATACCCAAAACAATAATTTTTGAGCCTGCCAAAAAAAATGGAAAAGCGTTAATTTTTCGACCATATTTTTTTTCAAAAAACTGTTATCGCCAACGTTTCTACAGTTTTTTGAAAAAAAAAAATTTTTTTTGGGTTTTGGGAAGTGTTTTGGTCGAAAAATTGACCATTTCGCCAGTTTTTTTTGCAGGCTCGAAAATTATTTTTTTTTGGTATGCATAGTGGAACTTTTTTTTCCTGAGCCCAAATCCTATCGAAAAATCGATGACGCGATATCGGTTAATAAATCGACCCAGTCTAATAAGCATATATATATTTAGGTATTAAAAGTGATTGTCGTTCATCTCTCTTCATTTAATTTTAAGTCTTTTTATTAGACAATTTCGTCTCAAATTAATCAATCAATCAATGTGCCAATTGAACATAAATAATTTTGACAAATCAACAGCAAATCTTTTTGGTAACTACGGCAGCGCAGCGCGCATTGATTGAATTGAAAAACAATGGCATGGAAAACCCAAAAATAGTAGCAGAGCTAATGCTTAAATAATAATAATTAATGAACATTGTAAACATATAAAAGTAAAAAAAAGGTGAATAAATATGCATTTTGCAGCACGTGATTTTTACTATGCCGTTGTTCGCTCTCGAAATGGCACATTCGCTTTTATCGCCTAACAATCAGCTCAATTAAATGCCGTCGTACCATTTCAAAAGCCACTGTTTATTGGGGTTTATTTTTGTTACAATTGCATATAAATATATCCGTTTGCTTGTCTACTTTCTCGTTGTTTAGCTTATTTTATAGCCCGGCAGCGGGTACACACCTCCATGCCATACCTTACTAACAAGAGCACCCACCAACAAAAGCACAGTCGCTTTGCATTACAAATAAATATTTCAAGGTTTAACTTTCATTGCGGAAGCTCAATTTAGCGGTGTGTCAGCTAACTGCTAAGAGACTTTGAAGTTTGTAATATTTTTTGCGCTTTTGTTTTTTTGTTTATTCATTGACTACTCTTGAGGTGAACACATTGTATTTTGGCGTTGGCTTTTGTGCTTTTGTTCGTTTTCTTATGGTGGCTTGGTTTAAGTGGTGGTGATTGGCTCTGCATTACCGAAATTTATTTATCACAGGTGCAGGTGTTACACATTCGTTGAATTCTTGTGGAGTGTTGTTAGTTTTATTTATGATTTCAATGAGTTCAATTATTTGAATTAGATTCGCTCAGTAAATTTATTTAGGCACATACTATATACTTATATATGAAGCTCCTGCATAAGTATAAAAGAAAATACTGAGATACAAATAAGAATCTAAATCTCAGTATGAGTATGACAAAAACATTATTACAAATTTTTTTTTTTTTTTTTTTCAAACCACTAATTATTACTATAGTGTTGTTGTTGAAACGATAAGGACACTCCTCGAAGACTTTGATGTTAATGGTCCTTTGCAGGATATAGATCGGTTACGTTCCGGTAACAAGCACCATTAAGGTACGAGCCCGACCACATGGAACATGGAAATTCCATGCGGAACCAGAGTCTCGGCTGCTATGGAAACAGGACTCGCTCCGGGTATGTGAGGTTGACAAAATGGGTAGAAGAATCTATAAATGGCGCTGACATCCCCTTGAAAAGGTTGCACTACACAACTCCTCGAAAAAATTGGGTATTTTAGTAGCCCGTTACGTCAGGCATACCTGCTGAGGATATGCCCCCTAATCTGCAGAGTGTACTGAGTCTGAGAAGCATAATATATTGTAGAGGAGGATCACAACCTGTCCCAAAATACTCGCACTACTCGCACAAGTTTGACCGATACACTCCATACTCCTGCCCAACCTGACCAAACCTCCAAATACCCAACGTATTTCCGGATTTAGAGTAACCCTACTGCAAAAATAGACAAATGTAAATGGTAAACGCATCAATCCAATAATGATTTAAGCTTCTGCCGAGCGAATACTTTTAATTTAATTTACCGCAAAAATTACGCCTAATTATATTAAGATTAAATCTATAATATTCAACTTTATGCTTTCTTATACATGCTAAAATTACATATGTAAATTTTGGTTAACAACAAAAGAAAACGGTATATTTGATTTGGCCATAAAAACATCAGGAAAAGTTTTAAAGCAAATCATTAGGCTTTGGCCAGCGGGCAGGCTAACCGCAGAATGAAACATGATATTGCTTAAAATGCTAATGGGATTTATAAATCTGGCAATGCGTTATTTAAACCACATCTATATATGCCAAAAGCTTAAAATACCTACGTAAGATTGCTTAAGAAATGTAGAAAAGCAAACAAGTTGTCTAAAAAAAAGTAAGGAAGGCTAAGTTCGGGTGTAAACCAACACTACATACTCAGCTGCAAAATTACAGCTTGCAAAACTTTTAAATTACCTTATTTTAAAAGTGGGCGGTGCCACGCCCATTGTCTAAAATTTTACTAATTTTCTATTCTGCGTCATAAAGTGAACCCACCTATCAAGTTTCATCGCTTTATCCGTCTCGCAATTTTTCGGTTTCTCGAAATTTTCGATATCGAAAAAGGGGGCGTGGTTATAGTCCGATTTCGTTCATTTCAAATGGCGATCTGAGATGAGTGCTTACTCAAGTTATCGTATTTACGGACAGACGGACGGACGGACGGACATGGCTAAATGAATTTCTTTTTTCGCCCAGATCACTTTGATATATAGAAGTCTATATCTATCTCGATTACTTTATGCCATTACGGGGTACCGTTATGCGAACAAAATTAATATACTCTGTGAGCTCTGCTCAACTGAGTATATTAAGGTAAAAAAGACGAAGAAACCCCATATGGAAATTTAAAAATCAAGTAATAAGTATAAAATGCAAACTTGTGTGTGGGCAACAAACATGCTTTGGAGGCATGCATACATACATACATATATGAAAATCTCTGGTCAATTTTAATAGGATGCACATCTACAAATTGGTCTGCTCATTTGGAAGAGTGAGTCGAAAATGCATGAGACCCACTGTTGAGTAGCCCGATTTTATTTTATTTAAATGTATTTCAAACAAAAATTTGCATTACAAGCATTTGCCAATAGAGATATGATTTATATTAGGACGGAGCGGAAAAATAATCAGGTTTTCGGCTGAGTTTGACGCTTATAGTAAGTAGGAAAAAATAACTAATATTGTGGCAAATGTTGACATCACTAGGCTGTTAGTAAATAATCACGCAACAACAAAACTATGAAGCAGCTACCTTTATATACATGTCCAAATTAAAGTAGCAACACTTATGTAGAAGGCGACGAAGAAATATCTCTCACACACACATGTAGTCATCAGCCGAAGTAGTTACTCACACATACACACGTATATGGCTATAAACTTCAAATATACACGTACATAGATGGTAACCTAGTATGAGCTACAAGAGTTCTAGAAGGAAGACGTCTAGACCTTTGCAGAAATATGGGGACGAAGAAGCGGAGAGTATATAAGCAGAGCAAGCTGAGGAATCAGTAATCAGTTTTGATTTAAATACGCTATTGGTTGTGAAGTATAAGTGTCAAGTACTACTCCCAAAGTAATCTAAACAAATATCAGTTTGCAATAGTGAATATTGGAATGATTTATTCAACAGATTAGCTATTCAAATGTTAGCAGAAGGTTTCAAATAAGCGGAATTTCCCTAAATTCGTTACAATATGTATATCCATATACTCATGGAGAAAAATAAATTTTATTAAAAAAGGGTACGTGGCAATTTTCCTAGAAATTTTCATACTTCATGTCTTCGGAAGCAGTATGGTATTGACAATCAGCATTTGTTTTTTGTACAAACGGTTCATCTCTCATTTGTTCATAAAACAACAAAACGGAGGTTAACAGACGGTGCAACCAACACCATACAAATAGACAACACGAATCTGCAATTACCAGTGTCATCTAGATTTCCTGCGATGTAAGGCCTGGACCTGAAAGTACCCACAAAGAAAGAATTCTCGGAAAGCTCTTTGATCGAGCTTGTCATATCAAATCAACAAAGTAAAAGGTTACGCATGACATCGTCCTGCTGAAACCATACTTCACCAAGCCTACCTTTAAAAAGTTTATCAAAGTTCTGTAGCGTTCGCTAACAAAAATGGCCCGGGCTGATGTGGTAAATCAAAAGCGAATTTAATCATCATAAAAAAAAATTTACTTAATAACGATGCCACTTTAGCGAGGCGCAGACAGATACTGTCTATGCTTCGGGGCATGTTCTCAAAGTTCATGTACAACATATCCTCCGCTTACTAACCACTGCTTCTAGCCATCCCAAGTTAGCACTGTCATTTCACGATCAACTTTAACTCATTGTACCATCACTTTGAAAGGATGGGGACGATTAAACTGTTGGGATCATTATCATTATAAAGCTAAGGAACTCAAATTCTATAGATATCCTCCTTTAGGTAACGCTGCAGTCATGGACTGCCACGTCGTTCGACCTCTCGGGTACAACCGGAGTCACAGTAGTAGCACCCTTTAGCCTCTCAAAGAACGCTGTAGCCTTGACCGCATACATTCGTCCTCCCTGTTGCTGGTAATGGGCTTTATTAAATCTTCGAATAGACACGGTTCGCAGCACTATTACGGGCTAGCAGTTCTTAGCCACCGACCTCCCAACTATATTTTCGCTCCACATTAATTGTTGTTGTTCAACCCTATTAGGCTATTCGAGTATGGCACATGCCTTTGCGGTTCATTTTACTTATTCACTTATGTTTAACTGCATACTTCTGGAGTATTTGTTTACCTACCAACCAATTCTCTGATTCTACAAAAGCTACACGCAAAGAGACCACAGCAAAGTCACTTGCCGATGCAACCGCAATGATAGCGACAAACATCAAACAGAATGTTTGCTAAGAAATCACATTTAAAAAAACAGCAACGAAAGAAAAAAAATGTATTTAAAACAAGTAAGGAAGGCTAAATTCAGGTGTAACCGAACATTACATACTCAGCTGAGAGCTTTGGAGACAAAATAAGAACCATGTACGAAAATGAACTTAGGGTAACCCTGGAATGTGTTTGTATGGCATGAGTATCAAATGGAAGGTGTTAAACAGTATTTTAGAAGGGAGTGGGCTATAGTTCTATAGGTGGAGCCTTTTCGAGATATCGCCATAAAGGTGGACCAGGGGTGACTCTAAAATGTGTTTGTATGATATGGTTATCAAATTAAAGGTATTAATGAGGCTTTTAAAAGGGAGTGGCCCCTAGTTGCATATGTGAAGGCATTTTCGAGATATCGACCAAAATGTGGACCAAGGTGACCCAGAAAATCATCTGTCGGATACCACTAATTTATTTATATATGTAATACCACAAACAGTATTCCTGCCATGATTACAAGGGCTTTCGACTTGCCCTGCAGAACCCATTTTACAAAGTTTTTTCCAAAGTTATATTTTACGCCTAAAAACCAATCCAATCATCCCTTTTTTCGTATTTGCTAGAGAATTATGACATTTTTTCATTTTTCGAAATTTTCGATATCGAAAAAGTGGGCGTGGTCATAGTCGGATTTCGCCCATTTTTAATACCAGGATAAAGTGAGCTCAGATAAGTACGTGAACTAAGTTTAGTAAAGATATATAGATATTTGCTCAAGTTATCGTGCTAACGGGCGAACGGAAGGACGAACGGTCGACTGTGTATAAAAACTGGGCGTCTCTTCAACCGATTTCGCCCATTTTCACGGAAAACAGTTATCGTCCTATCTATGCCTATACCAAATTTCACAAGGATTAGTAAATTGTTGTTCGACTTATGGCATTAAAAGTATTCTAGACGAATTAAATGAAAAAGGGCGGCGCCACGCCCATTTTGAAATTTTCTTTTATTTTTGTATTTTGTTGCACCATATCATTACTGGAGTTGAATGTTGACATAATTTACTTATATACTGTAAATATATTCAATTTTTTGTTAAAATTTGACTTAAATTTTTTTTTTTTTAAAGTGCGCGTGTTCGTCATCCGATTTTGCCAAGTTTTATTTAGCGCACATATAGTAATAGGAGTAACGTTCCTGCCAAATTTCATCACGATACCTTCACCGACTGCCAAATTACAGCTTGCAAAACTTTTAAATTACCTTCTTTTAAAAGTGGGCGGTGCAACGCCCATTGTCCACAATTTTTCTAATTTTCTATTCTGCGTCATAAGGTCAACCCATCTACCAAGTTTCATCGCTTTATCCGTCTTGGGTAATGAATTATCGCACTTTTTCGGTTTTTCGAAATTTTCGATATCGAAAAAGTGGGCGTGGTTATCGTCCGATTTCTTTCATTTTAAATAGCGATCTGAGATGTGCCCAGGAACTTACATACCAAATTTCATTACTCAAGTTATCGTGTTTAAGGACGGACATGGCTAAATGAATTTCTTTTTTCGCCCACATCATTTTGATATATATAGAAGTCTATATATATCTCGATTAGTTTATGCCGTTACGGATTACCGTTGTGCGAACAAAATTAATATACTCTGTGAGCTCTGCTCAACTGAGTATAAAAATAACACAACTACATGAAGGAGCATTGAATGAGCTTTTCTTTTGCCTGATTTTTCCATAAACAATTAGTATGCAGCCAATAACAAATTTATATACAACAATTTATTATAACTTAAGTTAGCCAAATATAAATAAGCAACATTTGCTGCCTCGCTACCACTGCCAGGGATATGCGATTTCAGGCATTCAACCCATTTTTATTCTGCACAAATTTTAAGTGCAAATTGCAAAGCGACTCAGCAAATGCTTTGATTGCTTGGTTTTTGAAGAATTGTACAGCTGGTGAGTGAGCAAAACAACAGTTGGTGAATTGTATAACAAGCTTTTACAGTTGCGCTTTTCAATTTTCTGAGTGCGCTTGGCCTTTCACAAAATAAATACAATTTTAGTCATCTATGTTACTGTACATATTTCGTAGTTTTAACGCATTTTATTTGCGCGACGCCTTCAGTGCGAAAACAATTAATTGTGGATTACTCATACGACTTATTGGTGTTGAGCGATTTTTTCGTTTTTTGTTTTCACTGAAGTGAGTCGAATTGGCGCCAAAATTTGTTATGGTCATTCATTTTAAATACTTAGTTAGTTACGGTTACGCTGTTATTATATCTCTTGATATGCATTTAACTGTAAATTAGATCGATTAGCTGTTGCTGTTAGCGTTGGGCACAAGAAATTGATATGCTACTTGGCAAAGATTAGAAACGATTACTACCGCTGGTCAATTAATCTAAAGATAATAATGATAAATTAGTAGTAAAGGTAATTTTAATACTTAAAATGTGTTATTTTGACAAATTTTGTATGGGGCAATCTAACTAAAGTTAGTTATGTTTTTATTTAAAAATTTTTTTTTTATATTTTTAAGTCAGAAGTTTAGATTATAAAGTAAACTAAGTAGTTACAAATATTTATATAAAAGGAATGATTATTATTTAAAAATAATCAAACATGAAATATTTCAAAATCCAAAAACAAATCGTCATGAATTATGATAATAATTTAAGAATAATTTGTTTTAACTAAATCTTGTTAAACTTGTTTTGCATATTTTTATTGCTTTGTTAAAAAAAAATTGTTATAACATAAGATTTTGAAGTAAACTAATGATTTAGAAATATTGCCATACAGAGAAAACTACGAAAAACCTGAAATTTTCAAAATCATCCAAATCCGGTTATCGTAAGGATGGTTAAGTTGGACTCGCCAGTCAATAAGACCTTACATAGACTGAATGTGTCCATATTTTTCAAAGTATGTTATTACTATGTACAGGATTATCAATTCCAAAAAAAATCCAAAAATCATTAAGGTCGGAACATTTTTTTTTAATTGCGTATATGATTAATTCTTTAATTTTAATTACTTCTTTGATTTTATTGCATAAATTGTTATTTATTAAAATGCAGGCTTTATGTTATTTGTTACTTATAAAATTTCACTGTACACCTGGTAGCAAAGAACACAACATTAACAACCGTAACCCGGCTCGGTGCCTCGGGGCAGCTTGAGCGCCGACCATATGGCCATAGTAGTATAGCGTCATCAATCACAAGACGAACAGACTACCTGATTCCCTATCTGCGCTTCGAGGGAGATCTTAAGGCCACAATAGAGGTGGACGGTTGCCGCAAGGGTGCGCAAATGGCGGACGAGGCGATACATGTGTACACAGATGGTTCCAAAGTAGTGGAAGGAGTAGGGTCTGCGGTATACTGTGCTGATCCAGAAATAAGCAGATCCTGCAGGCTGCCGGATTACTGTAGCTTGTTCCAAGCGGAAATATTAGCCGTAACCAAAGCAGTAGAAAGCCTGGAAGAAAATAGCCCAAGCTGCAATCGTGTTAACTATTATATTGACAGTCAAGCAGCAATTAAGGCAATAATCTCGCATAGCACATCTATCTAAATGCATCTTATAGTGTAAGCAGTCTCTAGAGAGAATCGGTACAGGGAGAAGTATACATCTATATTGGGTTCCAGGGCATATGGGAATAGATGGGAATGAAAAAGCGGACGAACAAGCTAAAAAGGGCGCATCCCTTGAAGCTTACTCCGTAGACGTCCCAATTAGACTGCGCGAGATTAAGCGAAGGCGGGAGGTGCACTTGATCGACTAAGCGGGAAAGGCGTGGTTTCAAGCGCGGGGCTGTAAAGTGTCGAAAATTATGTGTATGTCTTACAACCTTAGACTAACAAAGTTGCTCCTATCATTAAAAAGAGAGGACTGTAGACTCATGAAGGGTATTCTGACTGGACACTGTCTTCTGGAGTCACATGCCTTTAAATTTGGCTTGGTCAGTGATAGCAAATGTAGGAAGTGCGGGTTGGAGGAGGAAACGATCGAGCACGTTCTATGCTCGTGCCCTGCACTTGCCAGGCTAAGACTCCAGCTATTAGGAGTGATATAGCTGTCAGATCTAGAAGCAGCAAGTGGCTTAAATCCTAGGAAGCTTCTAGTATTTGCCAAGAGGACGGAGTTATTTTATAACATAGGTTTTTGATAGGGTTTTTCAGTTTGGTCGTTAAGACAATCTTCTGGTAACACTACGGACTCAATCAGTCTAGCTGAGGTCCTCAAGGACCGGCCAGTTCAACCTAACCTAACCTATAAAATTTCATGTATAACATAATATAATATAAATATTTTAGGTTAATTTCAGATTTTTTTATAACTACATGATTGGCTTGTTAAATAATAAAAAGTGCTTGCATTCTAAAACAAACAAATTAATTAATAAACTGTTTTTTATTAATATTTTTTTATTTCTTTAACAATTTTAAATAAATGGTTAATTAAAGAATTCATTACCCCTCAAATATTTACAATTAATTGATGTCAAAAACATAATTAGTATACTATATTTTTACTAAGCGAATTATCTATTATATATTATTACTTTATATTTAATTATTTCATTTCGTATTTATATTTAAGTACTTTTAATTATTTTTAAATTCCTTGAATAAATAAAATAAATAAATATTATAATTACTGAACAAAAATAGTTTGGTAAACATGGCTGAGAAAAATTATAAAAAAAATAATTATAAATGTTTGTTGCTGCTTTTCCCGGGAAATGAACCCTGGATCTTTAGTGTGGTAGGAGGTAGGTACGTAGGTGAAATGCCTGCGACCCTGGTCGCACAAGTAGCTATTTAAAGCCGTTTTGATGCCATGTAACTCGTCTAAAAACCTACGGAATGTTACGGTCAATATATTACAACCGGCCAGAGTTGTTGATAAAATTAAGAATATTCGGGATTGCTATCACAGATAACCCTCTGAGGTCTTCTATAAACGGGGTTCCAAGGAACCTTATAGCCGGGCTCTAGCTAGAACCCGGCATTTACACATAAAGTGTTCTAATGTCTCCCTGGCATTTGGATCTTTGCAGCTTCTGCAGTAGTCGTTATACGGAATACCCATATTTTCCGCATGCGTACCTACTGCCCACTGACCGGTGCAGACTGCGTGTGTTTGCGTGTGTTAGCCCTGAGTTTGTTCAGAAGACTTCTCGTCCTCTTTGCATGATAGTTTGGCCAAATGGATTTTGATATTGCACAGGTGGTGATGTTATTCCACTTTGTTTCTGCTTTCTTCAAGTAGAAGCTTTGGATATTCCCCTTGGCTACTGCTAAGGGTTATTTCCTCGTTCATCTTCGATGAGCGCCTGCATGCCAGCTCGTCAGCTTTCTCGTTACCCTCTATCCCCCTATGACCCGGGACGCAGATAAAGCATAGTTCTAGATTGGTGGATAACTGGAATATGAGTCGCTTACAAGCCCACACTAATTGTGAGTCAATGTGTGGCGAGGAAAGCGCTTTTATCGCTGCTTGGCTATCCGACAGGGTGCAAACTTTAACAGCTATATTCAAGCCCTCCAGTGATTTGCAGGCTTGCCAAATCGCGAGGATTTCTGCTTGAAACATGCTGCAGAGCGAGGTGGAGCACGTTAAAAAAAATAAAAGTTAATAAAACTAATCGAGTATTTAGGATTTAGTGAAAATAATAAGATAGTTTCAGTCCCATTAACGAAATATTAATTTCTGCATTAACTTACGAAGTCTATATTTCACAGAAATCCACTTGTTTTTACTACATTTTTCCATTTTTATTTAACAATTTTTAATTTGTATGTATTTTAAATAAATAATTAAGCTCAATATTGCAATGTAGTCGCATGACAGCGCATTTAACTAACAAAAAATTTAATTGAGGAATTTTGCATGTTGTAAAAAATGTTGGAGTTTTGTCCAAAGTATCAAATATTTAAATTAACTAACTTAATATTGCATGTTAACAAACGATTTGCTCTAGTTAAACGATTCAATTTGAATAATATGTAAAGTAATTACTTGGTTAGTACGGTAAAGGTAGTAAAATATGTATGGAATTTATTTGCGAAATATTTATTGAAATAAATCTTAAGAAATCTGTTCCAAACCATAAAACAAAATGGCAAGGTATATTGCATATGAAGCAGATTTATATGGCAATACCGAATCGATTTGTTTGTTGTTGTGAGCCAGGCGGAGTTAAAAAATGTTGTTGTAGGCCATTGAGAGATAAGAGCCTTTGCGTGTGCATTTCTGATATACAGCACTTTCTTAAATTCCCAAAATGTTTCTATATCACGGCAACTATCAAAATAAAAAATTCGAAACATTAAAATAAGTACAACTACAAACTGGTATCATTAAAATGTTGGAAAAAGCCAACAACAAAAGTCGACAAATGTGTAACTTTAATCAGCGTTCATTTGACAAGACACGTTTAAAATTGTTGACAGTTTAAGATGTAAACAAACATAAGAAAACATGACAGAAACATGGACGATAATAACATCATCAAAAACTGTTTTAGCCAAGTATTGCAAGACGCGAAACTCTGTATTGTATACAAATAAAAAATTAAATTAAATAATGATCAAAAATATATATAAAAGTCAAAGAAGTTGAAAAAATTTGTAATGACAAGTTGAGCAGCATATGTTTTCACAAATATCAACTAATTTGTTAAACAAAGAGGACAATCTAATATACATAACACGTTTCACTTAAGAGTTAGCTATATGGAAAAAAGAAGCTAAAAAGAGTGGTGAAGATTCAGTAAGGAGACTTTATTGAAAGGAAAATCCGTTATGCAAGATATATGAAATTTCTAGAATTTGCTAACAAGATCTTAGATCTCTTAGATAAAAATAAAAATATCTTGTTTTTCTCATAACAAAAATGAAATATTAAGTGCTTCATATAAAAGTATTATAAAAGTAGATACAGCATCTGCTATTCAAACTCACAACTGTACTAACGTTCATACATACATTCATAATATAAGTAATACTTGCAGCTTTTCAAATAAATCAACCGTTAGGAAAACATTTAACTAATAATAGAAATTCAGCAACATTATTTCCGGCAACATTATCACGCGCATCTATTTGTGTTAGCAACATTATGAGCATTGTATTGTTGACTTGAAACACAGCTATGCAACATATACAACGCACATATCTATTTCTATCTACAAACATTCATAACAACAACAATGCTGCCAATGCAATAACAGTAGCTGCTAACAACGAATCGTGTTTGATGGAAGATATGTTACGATATTCATTTGTAGTGACTGTGACAATTTCGAAATGAGTAATGCAAATCTTTGTTAGACAGTTCAGTTCAAGCAAGAACAACAACAAAAGTAAATAAACATAGACAACGGATTTATTGCATTTGAGTGGGATGGTAGGCTTATTTTTGAGCAATGAATTTTTATTATAAGTTGTTTAACTACTGCGACTTGATTTTCAAACGCGAAAATAAATTTAAATCAAATGAATTTATATGAATTACATAAGTTACATAAAATTAGAAGAAAAGAGGCAAAACGATAAAGAATTAACTTTGTCTCACTAAATGTTATTTTTCCTTATAGAAGAAGAGAAGAAGAGTTTTAGGTAGTCGTTATAGTGGGGAGAGAAGCCGTAGCTAGCCAGGTCGACGGTGGTTGATGTGAGGGGAGGTGGGCGTAATATTAGGGGAATTGTGTCCTAGCTGCGGGTGAAATCGATGGACGGATGGATGTATACCTAAAAATAATCAGTGTACCGGGTATTCGGCGAGGGGCCCGCAATTTAGAAGTACTAAGACATTTTTTTTTTAATTCAAGAGAAAGGCTAAAATGTGTGTTAGTTGCTCGCCGGTGTTTGAAGAGATGCGTCGGCCGATTTTGTTCAAACGTGGACTCGGATACCCCTAGAATGGGTGGGTAATATGGATATCAAATGAAAGCTGTTGCTGAGAGCTCTAAAGTAATTTTCATTGTGATATTCGATTTAGTCGCATCAACCTGGCAAAAAAAATGTATGCAGATAGGCCAAATTTAGGGCAGAAACACGTCTGCCGGGTCTGCTAGTTAATTTATAAAGATTATTTTACGTGGTTAAAATTTGTGTTTAAATCTTAAACTTTTTGGTCTAACTATATTTCCAAGCAGACCTTAAAGCATTTCTTCTAATCGACTTTCGTCATATGTGCATCCAATTTTAAACAGTCGGAACCGCACTTGGAATCGGAAGTCTCAATCAATCGGAAGTTCCGACGGATTAAAATCGTACTCGAAGCTTTGCTACATTCCCACTTCGTGGTATGCCATATATCTTTCAATCTACAAAAAAAAATTTGTCTGTTGACATTCCTGTCAAGGGCACACACACGCATGCAAATTCTTCTACCAAGCATTGACAATTAAGTTTTCACCATTTCAATGTTATGATACCTACTACATAGTACATGAAAGAAGTACACAGAATGACAATAATCAAGAAAATGTTGCTTATCGACGCATTGTTTTTTTTTTTTTTTTCAGTGTCAGCAAGCCAAGCAATTATGTATGTGGGCACCCAGGCGTATGAGTATTTTTTTTTTATTGGCGGCGCAGTAGCAGACACGCGATACAATATTTAATTATAGTGCGGCGTTAATTACAAATTTTCAACAAAGCACTGGCTTCGCACAATAAAATGAGAAATACATATGGGCAAATCCCAAAAACTTTTACTTTTTTTGATACTCGGGTTTTATACACGGGAAAAAAACTTAAGGCCAGAAAAAGGTACAAGGACATTAAGTTTGACCTTTCGACTATCCGATCTGATGATTTTAAAAATCAAGAAAGTTGATAGCAAGTTTTTGCAGAACTTCGAAACGTAAAAACGTCGATTTTTACACTTTTTCAAGCGATATCCTTGATTTTTTTTTTAATTTTTTCGATAAAATTTTGAGGCATCGCTGAAACGCTATGGAATTTAAACTGAGTGTTGTTTTTGAGACGGAGATTCTAAAATTAAGAGCAAATCGCCGATCACCAATTAAATCGCCTTTCGCCAATTTTGGGCGAAAATTTCGTATATTTGCCCCGTGTACAAATATCAATAACTTGCCTTGCGTGAATATTCCAAGAAGAGGCAATTGATGGTATACTAATGTGGTGTAGAGAAAAAATTAAGAAACGGGTATGAAATATTTGGCGGTTACCCGGTTTCATATTGTAACGAATTTACTTGCAAATCCTCTTATTTTCAACCCTCTGCTAAGTTCGAATCACTAAACTGTTGAATAAATAACTCCAATATGTAATAATGCAAAATAGCCTTTATTAAAGTACTTCACAATAACACTCAAACTGTGCAATGAATAGCTTGCTTAATAACCAAACTGATTGGTCTGGTCACTGCCTAGCATCGGCTTAGAGATAGCAGCACCCCTTAGTTTTGCTAATATTCGTAACAATATTTTTGCCGATATCTCTAAAACCGGGTCTCGGGTATCAACAAAATTTTACCTAAATATACCCCACATAGATATGTACATCCTGATAAAATTTCAACACAATCGGTTAAGAAGTGTTTCAATAAGTAAAAAAATTTAAGGTTTTCCGTGTTTATATTTTTATCAATATCTCCAAAACCGGATCTCGTGTATTAAAACTGTTTTACCTAAACATACTTCGTTCACATATCTATATGTTTTATAGTTTCAAAAGAATCGGCAGAAAGGTGTTAAAATAAATGTGTTGCAAACTTTGCAGTCAAAAATATTTGGCGGTTATCCGGTTTTATATTTTTACCGATATCTACAAAACCGGGTCTCGTGTATCAAAAAAATTTTGCATAGATAACAGCTGCATATATCTCCATATTTTTTTTAAATTTCGATATAATCGGTACAGAAGTGTTGAAATAAATGTTTATTTAACATTGCGACCTCAATTTATATATATTTTGCTCGATCTTTTGACTACATCTTTTTGAGGCATTATGTAAGACGAGTAACCACGATGCACTATAGCTCCAATTTACCCCTCCATGTTCCTAACAAAAAGATATTTGCGTGATACCATGTTTCAAAAAAAAATTTTTTCTCCAAAAAACCCCAAAGTTTGGCGGATTTCCCCATATGCTAGTTTTCTATTTTTTCTGCCAAAGACTTTTCCGATGGCAGTGGTTCCCGCATTATGCCACAATCAAACATTATTTTGGGCATAGTTATGACAAAAGAGAAGGATGGAGACATATATACATATGAGCGATTGTTCTTAGCAAAGTTGAATGCAACAATTTTATTATTCAGACCACGGTTGCCACACCATGTTTTCATTTGGGACCAAAATTCATCGAAAAAAGGACCAAGCCTCAAAAAAACGGACGGCATTTTTGCTTTATTTTATTGGTATGCAAACAACTCGGCAATTCACAAGAGCGTCGTATTCGTTGTAAAAGATAAAATTTTAGGACTTTTCCATGGTTTTCTACATATATAAAATTTTACTAAACATAGTAAAGACTTGTTTTTAATTCAAGCTGAACAAACAAAAATAAAGTGTACTTCATGGTATTATATTTTCACATTTCTAGGATAAGTATATGACTTTCACCAACCAAACGTTGTGAACCTAGTTTTGTTCACAAAGCTCTTAGTTGTAGCATTATTTTATTGATGGCAATGAAATAAAATGTATAGAGCAGTTAGGTTTTAGTAAGAAACGGTTCAAAAATTTGCGTTCTGGTGTTGCCGAACTATGTGGAGAACTCAGTAAATTACAAACTAAACGAAGCAATTTTTTAGTGCTATTATTATAGGTGCTTAGTTTTTCTCTTAACGTTTAAACTTTATATCAAAGCCTAGATTCAGTAAGTGTTGGTTTTGATACCAGGCCTCAGGGGCTAATTTGGTTCTGCTAGCACCTATGGGGAAAATTGTACACAAAACAGTTCTTCTGAAATCAAATCTCTTTTGTATTTGCTTCAAAAGCTGAATATAAAAATCAACTTTTTTAATCACAATTCGTTGTACATTTATAAAGTTAGCGCCATCAAGAAGTATTTCTGCCTTCCAATTAAAATATTTCTTGTGCCAAGATACTTAGTTTTCAAGTACTTTGCGTGGCTAGCATGACAATAGTCCTGGAATTCCTTCAACTCATTGAGCTGGGTGCCAAACGTGAAGTAACGCATAGAAGTTTTTTGTAAAAAATTTTAAAGTGTTAGGCTCACGGCAGAGTGCTCGCTATAAGCTATGCTAGGCATAAAGCAATTTTTATTTCCATATATTTTACAAGCCTGAAACGTTTCTGCATTAACACAGTGTAACTTTTACAATTTTCCATAAAATATAAATTTTAATAGCTTTTTATCTTTATGTTATAGCATCGTTTCTCGCTTGCTTAGTTATTCCTTCACAAACTCTCAATATCTCTCAGTATGCTTGAATTAAGTAAGTGGCAATTACACTTAATATAAAAGAAATTAGTTTCATTCTTTTACTTAGGTTTCAATTCATTCAACTTGACGACCATCGTAATGGCTTCATCAGTGGCAAGCCCTGTCAAATTTCTTAGAGGCTTTTATCTCTACTAATGACAAAAATCGTTCACTAAGTGTTTGATAACCAATCGAAATATCTAGCCATTATTGTTATTATTATAAAACAATAGTTTTTTTGATAAGTCGTTTGTTTCGTGAACAAATGACGACAATATGTGTACCACACTTTTCTTTTTAATGTCTCGCCTAAATTATTTCCTATGTGAAATGTCACTATTCTCGTACATTTTTATTGACTAAGCAATTTTTTTGGTGAGAATTCCATTAAAGTAAATTCAAAATTATATGTGGGTTAACGTATATGCGGCAAATTTTTTGGGCAATATTGTGAATTTTTAACTGAGTGAAAAAGAAAGAAGTACCAAAATCGTGGCTACTGCCTAAAAAGGACCAAAATTGAAAAAAAGGAACCAGCGGACCAAATGGAGTTGGAAGGCACCATTTTTGGTCCAAATGGACCAAAGTGGCAACCGTGATAGGTGCACAAACAATTGGACATATATGCGCATACGCAATTTAATAATGTATTTCCTTTTAATAAGTATTTTTTATAGCCATTTATATGAATTTGTGGCTCTTTTTTTAAGTTCTTTTTTACACTCCACACGCAATGTCTTAAATCTAGTGTTTGTTGTCTGTCGATTTTCCTACAAATGTTATTATTATTGTTAAATTGGACTTTTATTAAACTAACAAGTTCTGCTCCTTTAATTTTGTCATTGGCATACATGTTAAGAAATCTATTTAAAATCAAATATACATTTCAGCAAATATAAGTTTATTAAATAAAAAATATCAATGATATTATATACACTGCAATTGAATGTTGCAACTGCGCCCAAGACAATACGAAATGTTCACTGTTAGTGAAATCATAAGTTTTTGCAGCGAAAACTTGTTAACGAGACAAATTCATATATACAAACCAAAACATTGGGTGACACACTGGTGCGATAAATGCACTGGTACTCCTAGGTGACACTCAAGAATAAAGAAAATAAATAAACAAAAAAATTACTACGTTTATTTCTTAGAGAACGTTGGTGAAAAACAAGTAAGGAAGGCTAAGTTTGGGTGTAACCGAACATTACATACTCAGCTGAGAGCTTTGGGGACAAAATAAGGGAAAATCACCATATACGAAAATGAACCCAGGGTAACCCTGGAATGTGTTTGTATGACATGGGTATCAAATGGAAGGTATTAAAGAGTATTTTAAAAGGGAGTGGGCGGGATATCGCAATAAAGGTGGACCAGGGGTGACTCTAGAATGTGTTTGTACGATATGGGAATCAAATGAAAGGTGTTAATGAGTATTTTAAAAGGAAGTTGGCCTTAGTTCTATAGAGGGACGCCTTTTCGAGACGTCGCCATAAAGGTGGACGAGGGGTGACTCTACAATTTGTTTGTACGATATGGGTATCAAATTAAAGGTATTAATGAAGGTTTTGAAAGGGAGTGGCCCTTAGTTGTATATTTGAAGGCGTCAATAAACCAATCCAATCACCATGTTTCATCCCTACTTTTCGTATTTGGTATAGAATTATGACATTTTTTCAATTTTTCGAAATTTTCGATATCGAAAAAGTGGACGTGGTCATAGTCGCATTTGGCCCCTTTTTAACACCAAGATAAAGCGAGTTCAAATAAGTACGTGAACTAAGTTTAGTAAAGATATATCGATTTTTGCTCAAGTTATCGTGTTAACGGCCGAGCGGAAGGTCAGACGGTCGACTGTGTATAAAAACTGCGCGTGGCTTCAACCGATTTCGCTCATTTTCACAGAAAACTGTTATCGTCATAGAGGCTTTGCCCTTACCAACTTTCATAAGGATTGGTAAATTTTTGTTCGACTTATGGCATTAAAAGTGTTCAAGACAAATTAAATGAAAAAGGGCGGAGCTACGCCCATTTTTAAAATTTCTTTTATTTTTGTATTTTGTTACACCATATCATTACTTGAGTTGAATGTTGACAAAATTTACTTATATGCTGTAAAGATATTGAATTTTTTCTTAAAATTTGACTTTAAAAAAAATTTTTTTTTTAAGTGGGCGTGCTCTTCATCCGATTGTGCCAATTTTTATTAAGCATAATTATAGTAATATGAGTAATACTCCTGTCAAATTTCATCATAATATCTTCAACGACTGTGAAATTACAGCTTGCAAAACTTTGAAATTACATTCCTTTAAAAGTCGGCGGTGCCACGCCCATTGTCCAAAATTTTACCAATTTTAGATTCTTCGTCATAAGTTCAACCAACCTACCAAGTTTCATCGCTTTATCCTACTTTGGTAATGAATTATCGCGCTTTTTCGATTCTTCGAAATTTTCGATATCGAAAAAGTGGGCGCGGTTATAGTCCGATATCATTCATTTTAAGTAGCGATCTGAGATGAGTGCCCAGGAACCTACGTACCAAATTTCATCAAGATACCTCAAAATTTACTCAAGTTATCGTGTTAACGGACAGACGGACGGACGGACCGACATGGCTTAATCAAATTTTTTTTCGGTACTGATGATTTTGATATATGGAGGTCTATATCTATCTCGATTCTTTATACCTGTACAACCAACTGTTATCCAATCAAAGTTAATATACTCTGTGAGCTCTGCTCAACTGAGTATAAAAATGTTGCATGTTTCAAATTAGAAATTAGTATGTATGCCCCGGGGTATGTTCAATTACCACCTTTATTTTGCTGATTGTTTTATTGATTTTTTATACGCGAGTTATTCCACCTACTGTGCATAATTGTGGAAGTCGTGCTAAAAAACCCACAAAATATCAACGGTTGTTAAATATATACTTACAATTGATTTGCAAATGATATATGTGAAAAAAATGTGCATACTTTACGTATGCGTGTTTATTTAGTATGTGTTTGAGAAAACCACAGCAAACAAATATATTACTAGCAATACCCAAAAGACATTGTCCAAACCGAACTTTACTTGCATAACTTAAGAAACTTTAAAGAATATTTTATTTTATTTCTCTTCTCTGCCAAGAGAGGAAGGCTCGTAGTAGAAAAACAGACAGAAAAGGAGTGGAGACGAAAGTAAAGATTAGAAATCAAAACCGAAGCTGGAACTGAAACAGGACTGCATGTTACCGATTTGTTTTCGAATGCTAACGGTTTGCTACCGATAAGTTATCGATTTGTAATGGACGTTTTATAGAAGAGCTATCAGTTTTTTTCGAAAATGTATCGGTTTGATATTGAAAATCTATAGAATATTTATCGAAAAATAACGATAAGCTACCAAAAAGTTATCGTTTGCTTATCGAAAATTTACCGATTTGTTATCGAAGAGCTATCAATTTTTTATCGATGATTGTTGTCAATTTTTTATGAAAAAGCTATCGATATGACACCAAAATTTATCGCTTTGATGTCAAAAAAATAACGATAAGCTATGGAAAAATTTTAGTTTTCATATCGAAAAGGTATCGGTTTGTTACCGGCGTGTTATGAATTTGTTATCGCAAAGTTATCAATTTGTTATCGAAAGGATATAGAATTTGTGTCCAAAAGTTGTCGGCTTTTTATCAGAGTGCAACAATTTGTTATCGGTGTGTTATCGACGACTCATCGAATTGTTATGAAACGGATAACGATATAACTTTACTAAAAAATCAGTGACACATTTGTAACCCGGCAAGTCTAAAGATGCAGATGGGTTTTAAATGAAATTTGTGCAATTACATAACTGGCCGATACGTCTTCCACATAAACAGTTGAATACGGACCAACTATATGAGCTTGAAAAATATATATTTCAATTAAGAAAATAACGCATATCAGGCCTACTTAGTAAGAGTCCAATTTTAAACTTCGAAAGCCAATGTTTTGGAGTGTAACTTCGAAGAAAGGGGTAATTATTGTTTTGTTTCAAACCCCATAAAAAATGATTTTGACGTATGGTAATGTACAATAGTGTCAATGGAAAAAATGTCAATTGAAATTATTTCTCTTTTGAAAGCGAATTTATGTCGGCGAAGTTAATTGAGATTTGGGATGAAATTCGCGCGATTTTGTATTAAAAACTGTTTCTCATGGCGTGAAAAAATTATTCTGGCATTAAATCACTTTCGTAAGCAAATGTATGTCATTGATTTTAATTCGCTTTCAAAAAAGAATTAAACTCGATTGACGTTAATTTCATTTACCTTATTTAACCTAACGTAACTCATGCAATAATTTCGGTTATATTAAATTTAAATTTATTTTTAAAATATTTATAATTCGCCATTTTCGACATTTGTGACGTTTGACATCGGCATTTCAATGCGCTTTCGCATTTTTTAAATACACTCTATTTTTTGTTTATTCTTAAAACACATGTCACTAACCCATTTGTTTTAGTTTCTTATCTTTCTAATAAAAACAATAGCACCAATGAATTGAATAAATTAAATTAATACCAACTTGCATAACTTGTAGGATGACTCTTTATCCATTGCAATTAGTTTACACTCTAAGCGTATATTTTCAAGTAAATTGCCTGAAAAACAAAAGATGGTACATACAATTTACACTTCTAACAAAAAACCAGTAACAGTAATAGAAAATGTGCTCATATGTACATGCTTACATGCACACATAGTGCATTATATGTATTTAGTTATTTATTTTTAAATGCAGAGTCGCACATTTGAGCATAAATCAATGAATGAATTAGCCACGTTTGTTACAACAAATTGGCAGCCCTTAGATAGGCACAAAAGCAAAAACAACAAAGTAATTGGCTAGGCATGTGGCAAACAGACAAACAGCCAAATGGGTATATACGGACAATATACTAATAGCAATAAAAAAATAGCAAAACGCACCAATAACAAAAAAAAATAACAATAGTTTGATTATTATTATTCAAAACAAGTAAGGAAGGTTAAGTTCTGGTGTAACCGAACATTACATACTCAGTTGAGAGCTATGGTGACAACATAAGGGAAAACAACCATGTAGGAAAATGAACCGAGGGAAACCGTGGAATGTGTTTGTATGACATGTGTATCAAATGAAAGACATTAAAGAGTATTTTATGAGGGAGTGGGCCATAGTTCTATAGGTGGACGCCATTTAGGGATATCGCCATAAAGGTGGATCAGGGTTGACTCTAGAATTTGTTTGTACAATATAGGTATCAAACGAATGGTGTTAATGAGTATTTTAAAAGGGAGTGGGCCTTAGTCCTATAGGTGGACGCCGTTTCAAAATATCGCCATAAAGGTGGACCAGGGGTGACTCTAGAATGTGTTTATACGATATGGGTATCAAATTAAAGGTATTAATGAGGGTTTTAAAAGGGAGTGGTGGTTGTTGTATAGGTGGTCGCCTTTTCGAGATATCGCCATAAAGGTGGACCAGGGGTGATCCTAGAATTTGTTTGTACAATATGGGTATCAAAAGAAAGGTGTTAAAGAGTATTTTAAAAGGGAGTAATCCTTAGTTCCATAGGTGGACGCCGTTTCGAGATATCGCCATAAAGGTGGACCAGGGGTGACCCTAGAATTTTTTTGTACAATATGGGTATCAAAAGAAAGGTGTTAATGAGTATTTTAAAAGGGAGTAATCCTTAGTTCCATAGGTGGACGCCGTTTCGAGATATTGCCATAAAGGTGGACCAGGGGTGGCCCTAGAATTTGTTTGTACAATATGGGTATCAAAAGAAAGGTGTTAATGAGTATTTTAAAAGGGAGTAATCCTTAGTTCCATATGTGGACGCCGTTTCGAGATATCGCCATAAAGGTGGACCAGGGGTGACCGTAGAATTTGTTTGTACAATATGGGTATCAAAAGAAAGGTGTTAATGAGTATTTTAAAAGGGAGTTATCCTTAGTTCCATAGGTGGACGCCGTTTCGAGATATCGCCATAAAGGTGGACCAGGGATGACCCTAGAATTTGTTTGTACAATATGGGCATCAAACGAAAGGTGTTAATGAGTATTTTAAAAGGGAGTGGACCTTAGTTCTATAGGTGGACGCCGTTTCTAAATATCGCCATAAAGGTGGACCAGGGGTGACTCTAGAATGTGTTTGTATGATATGGGTATCAAATTAAAGGTATTAATTAGGGTTTTAAAAGGGAGTGGTGGTTGTTGAATAGGTGGTCGCATTTTCGAGATATCGCCATAAAGGTGGACCAGGGGTGACCCTAGAATTTGTTTGTACAATATGGGTACCAAAAGAAAGGTGTTAATGAGTATTATAAAAGGGAGTAATTCCATAGGTGGACGCCGTTTCGAGATATCGCCATAAAGGTTGAGCAGGGGTGACCCTAGAATTTATTTGTACAATATGGGTATCAAAACAAAGATGTTAATGAGAATTTTAAAAGGGAGTAATCCTTAGTTCCATAGGTGGATGCCGTTTCGAGATACCGCCATAAAGGTGGACCAGGGGTAACTCTAGAATTCGTTTGTGCAATATGGGTATCAAACGAAAGGTGTTAATGAGTATTTTAAAAGGGAGGGGGCCTTAGTTCTATAGGTGTTCGCCTTTTCGAGATATCGCCATAAAGGTGGACCAGGGGTGACTCTAGACTTTGTTTGTACGATATGGGTATCAAATGAAAGATGTTAATGAGTATTTTTAAAAGGGAGTGGGCCTTCGTTCTATAGGTGTTCCCCTTTTCGAGATATCGCCATAAAGGTGGACCAGGGGTGACTCAAGAATGTGTTTGTACGATATGGGTATCAAATTAAAGGTATTAATGAGAGTTTTAAAAGGGAGTGGTGGTAGTTGTATATGTGAAGGCGTTTTCCAGATATCGACCAAAATTTGGACCAGGGTGACCCAGAATATCATCTGTTGGATACCGCAAATTTATTTATATATGTAATTCCTGCCACGATTTTAAGGGTTTTTTATTTCGCCCTGCAGACCTTTTTCATTTTCTTCTACTTAATATGGTAGGTGTCACAACCATTTTATAAAGTTTTTTCTAAAGTTATATTTCGCGTCAATAAACCAATCCAATTACCTCACCATGTTTCATCCCTTTTTTCGTATTTGGTATAGAATTATGGCATTTTTTTAATTTTTCGTAATTTTCTATATCGAAAAATTGGGCCTGGTCATTGTCGGATTTCGTTCATTTTTCATACCAAGATAAAGTGAGTTCAAGTAAGTACGTGAACTAAGTTCATTAAAGATATGTCGATTTTTGCTCAAGTTATCATGTTAACGGCCATGCGGAAGGACAGACGAACGACTGTGTATAAAAACTGGGCGTGGCTTCAACCGATTTCGCCCGTTTTCACAGAAAACAGTTAACATCATAAAATCTATGCCCCTACCAAACTTCAAAAGGATTGGTTAATTTTTTTCGAGTTATGGCGTTAAAAGTATCCTAGACAAATTAAATGAAAAAGGGCGGAGCCACGCCCATTTTGAAATTTTCTTTTATTTTTGTATTTTGTTGCACCATATCATTACTGGAGTTGAATGTTGACATAATTTACTTATACACTGTGAAGATATTAAATTTTTTGTTAAAATTTTACTTTAAAAAAAAATTTTTTTAAAAGTGGGCGTGGTCCTTCTCCGCTTTTGCTAATTTTTATTAGGCGTACATATAGTAATAGGAGTAATGTCCCTGCCAAATTTCATCATGATATCTTCAACGATTGACAAATTACAGCTTGCAAAACTTCTAAATTACCTTCTTTTAAAAGTGGGCGGTGCCACGCCTATTGTCCAAAATTTTACTAGTTTTTTATTCTGCGTCATAAATTCAACTCATCTACCAAGTTTCGTCGCTTTATCTGTCTTTGGTAATGAATTGTCGCACTTTTTCGGTTTTTCGAAATTTTCGATATCAAAAAAGTGGGCGTTGTTATAGTCCGATATCGTTCATTTTAAATAGCGATCTGAGATGAGTGCTCAGGAACCTACATACCAAATTTCATCAAGATACCTCAAAATTTACTCAAGTTATAGTGTTAACGGACGGACGGACGGACGGACATGGCTCAATCAAATTTTTTTTCGATCCTGATTATTTTGAGATATGGAAGTCTATATCTATCTCGATTCCTTTATATATGTACAACCAACCGTTATCCAATCAAACTTAATATACCCTGTGAGCTCTGCTCAACTGAGTATAAATATGTATTTTAAGTTCTTCGAGGGCTTTTTGTTTCTTTTGAAAATTTTCAACTTTTATTGTTGTTTAAATTTTTTAAGTAAATTTTAATATTAATTCTCAAGTATTTATAAATTTTGCAACCCTATCTAACAATTTATTTTTGTTTTTTTATTTTTAGTTTGTTTCCATTCTTGCCATCTGCATGTCATTGGCTTTGGTCGCCAGTCAACAGTTCTTCGGCTTTCCAAGTGGGTTCAGTTTTAATCCATTGGGCGCCGCGGGTCCATTATCACCAAATTCAGTTCGAGATGCTCGTAATGATAGAGGTAAAATGAAGATACTAATTTAAATTATTTTAAAATTTATATGAGATTTATTGTAAATAGCTACTTATATTCGTATCAAGCGGAGAATATTCGCCACCGTATTATTTATGCCTTAAAGGTACTACCTGTTTTTTGGTAATGCGTCTTTTGGAATTCCCTACCGGTTACTTTGCCTACTATCTTTGTCAAAATATTGTACACTTAACCCGTGCTTTGTTATTTTTTAATAATCGGTTGAAACTGTTTCATTTGCCCAAAAACGAAACCTACATATGTCCGCTAAATCGATTACAGCAGTTTCCAATTCACAAACCCGCAACTGCGTTAAAAACATTAAATTTTTCAAAATCCAAGCAGTAGTTGTTCAATGTCGTCCAATTTTTCAAAGCCGAAACTGTAATCATTTAAATAAATTTAATTTTCATATTCAAATCTGACACCGCAATGGCTTTATTTTTCGAACCTGAAATCGCAATCGAAATCTTTAAACGAAACGGTTACTTACCGTTTCACTTCTTAAAACCGACACCAAAAAGTTGATCGTTTCAAAAAGATTTGAAATATTCATCCACCCCACAACTGAAATCATTACTGGTATGTGTTTCAAAATGTGTAACGAAACCTTTACTTTTTATAGCCGTTTTATTTTACTCAAGCGATTCCAACACTGCAACCGTTTAAAGCCGGTTCATTTTTAAAAACCGACATGCACGACAAGGCTATAGCTGTTTCGATTATACCTTGTATGCCTGCCATAAAAGAGCTGGCTGAGCCCATTCCCATCTGTACAAGAACATACTGTATGTGGTTTCCGAAAGTCCTGTCTATTCTTAGGGTTAAAGTTGCGTCCTTAACTGCAATGAGTATAGACTGCTCGGGTGAATTAAAATTATGGCTCACTCCTGCAGACTCATACGTTCAGAAGATCACAAGTCCCCCATCTCCAAATATTAGCTGCCTCAAAGTAGTCTTGCCGACTCGTATGAGACTATTTCAGCCTAACGCTCGTTTAGTTCTCCACGAACTGACTGCCTGCGGCCAGTAGAATACTGTAACTCGCCCAATAAGTTCTAAGATTTTGAAATTAAAACGTTCTCCGTTATGAAGATTTTTGACTGAGTGTGTGGCCATAACACACGCAAACCGAAACGAAGCTTGGAGGTATACAAGCGGTTAGATTAGGTATGAATTTCCGCTAAATCGTAAAGAATCTTCAGGATGGATATACAACTTTTTTTTTGAATCGGTTTCGTTCTTTGGTATTAAATACAACGAGGTCAACAGTTTCTAGATTGACAAGGGACGGTTGCTTAGTATTGACTATTCTTTCTAATTTTCTTATTACTAATTAAATTTCATCTTCTTCTTTCTCTTTCTATTTATCAACTAGGTCCTGTGCTATTTCCACCATCACCACCAAATCCGCTTGATGAAAGCAGCGGCGTGATTGTTGGCGCTTCTGGATACGGTTTCGTGCCACCACAACAACAAAGTAAACCTAAATAAATTATTAGCTAGTATTTCAGTCAGCCATATAAACAAACAGTTTTCCAAACCAATTTACACCAATACCAACTGAAAAATAACACAAATTCCACCTAACACAACCCAACCGGCTAAAACCAACAAAAGCAAAGAAAAGTTTTCTTGCAAGGCAATAAGTCAATTACACAAAGAAAACAACACATAGCATTGCAAAAAAACATAAAGGACAAAGAAATCAAAAGCTTTATTAATTTAAATACTATAAGTAGCAAAATTAATGAATGGTGTTGAATTTTTTAATGATATTTCAACATGCAAAAGTATATATATTAGACAGTTGCATAAACTTGTTTTTTTTTTTCGACAGGCGCAAAAGTTTCATTAAGATTGTAAGTACATGAACCATTTTAATCTATTTCTAAAACCTTTTTTTTTTCAAAAATACCTAGACTTTCAATTAGAAAATGTTTAACGAAAAATACCGGATATTAATGAATCAGCTATTTTAATTTTTGCTTTTTAGGAATTTGTAGGACAAACTTGTGGTTCTATGTAACGTGAACAGCCCATAGCGGTTTTCAACTACTACAGACTCCAACTCTATACGATAGAAGGGATTTGGATACTTGATTTCAAAGGATATAGTAATATAACAAAGTAATCTAAGCGGAAATACCGGTATCTTGTGGCAAAAGTATGTAGATAAAATTCGTGTCCCTACTCGTGCACCAAAAGTCTTTATGTATATTTTTAAGGAACTAGCGTCTCAGCAGCGATTTTACAGACTAAAATTACAGATAAAATGATAATAGGCGATTAATTTCGAATTTGATTGATACCGCATATTTTGACTTTTCCCAATTCAAGAATGGTGTACTGTGGTTTCAAATTAGAAGCCTCATATGATAGCTTAGAATTTGTTCACCTTTTTCTTACTTATTTTAAAAGGCTGTACAGATTATTTACTTAATTTGCGCTTAACTGTTTAAACGGTTATGTCCGTCCAACAAGGTCCAATTGGTCACAACAAGGGAGTTAAAATCGTTTTCCACCTGGTCCTTCCAGCGGAGTAGGGGCCGCCCACTTCCTCTTCCAGGTTAAAACTATTGATATAGTAATTATATGTTAGTTTTGAACATAATATGGAACCTAAAAATTTTTTGAGCGTTTGAATTGAGTAAAAAGCGATAGTATTATTATTGGTTCATATTTAATGAACACTTTTGAGCATGTTTGAGGAAAACGGGTTTTCTGAAACAATCTAATGTAATTTACATACAAATATACAACAATAACTGCCAAATACATATAAAGTGATAAAAGCACTTTTCAGTAGTTATAGAAATAGGGAAAAACAAATATTACTAAACTTAGCAAAATATTGCTATAATACGAAAGAAATTGATTAAATAAATAAACGAAATTAAATTAAATTAAAAAATAAATTAAGAAAATGGCTCTGCTTCATAAATTGGTAACAAATTATTAGTCGAATAGCAAATATTCTTTGGCAAAGTAATCGGATATTATTGATCGACTAACAATAATAATCGACTAAATCAAAAATGTATTTATTCGGTTAGTCGTTTTCACTGTTTGGTACTAGCATCTGTTATAAATGACTTCCTGTTTCCTGTCCAAAAGTGGTATTATAACCCATATTTTGTATTCATACCAGAGATGCTGAAACTAGCTTGCTATTGCTATTCGATTAACAATCAAAAACCCATTTGCTAAACGACAGTCGGACTAATAAATCTTAGAACTAATTGCATACAAAATCTTGAGGTCAGAAAAAAAGACATAAGTAATGATTAAAGCGGACTAAGATTGTGCGGTTAATCAATTAGCCGATTACGCTGATTGATAGAAACTTGTCTTGTTAGTTAATCAGAATGTAATCATACCAGATGAATCAAAATAGTTAGCATCTAGATTAAAAACATTGTGGCTAATCACAGTCTTATTGTTTGGATTAATCAAAAATTTCACTTAGCACAATCTGATTAATTAAAATTTGCGCAATTGGAAAAATTGTATTATATATTTTTTTTTTTTTTTTAATTCATAATTCACTGTAAACAAACACGGAAAAACCTAAAAACGTTTTTTTTTTTTTTTTGATTTAAAATACTTATTATATTCAACAGTAATTTATCAGTTTCTGATTAATCAGTTTATTTATCTAATCAATTTTTATTTTAACGATTATTCGCATTTTCCTATATTGAACTTATCAGCTAGCCCTCTTATAGACATTAATTAACGCCACATAGTCAATCTTAATTAAGCAATATATTATAATCATTATTATTGTTGTTGTTTCCTAACAGGATTACGACGCGGTTAAGCACAAAATGCATACTTACATAAGAATCACAAAAAGTCATCGCCAAAGTATCTTAACAGTCAAAATGCCAGCAATGCAGCAACGCTTAAACGCTTTTACATATGCACAGACAACCGAGCACACACACACACACAAAAGCACATAGCAAACCTAAGTTTAAATAAAACATAAGTAAAAAAAACCAAGCAAACTAAAACTTCCAAAACAAATAAGTAGCTACTTAATTGAATGCACCTAGCGCCGCATCGTACCTGCGCTCGTACGCACATAATTTAATGGGACACACACGCACACACAAATATGTACATATAAAATTAAAATATAAATTCAAGTATTTTAATGTCGTTAGCTTTTGCTTTAGTTGGTACATATTATTTTAACGCTAATTAAGTTTAAATAAAAATATTAATGAAAACACGCCAAAAACAAGCACAATTGCAATATGTGTATGTAACAATAACAATAACAAATGTAAGCACAGCAGCTATCTAGCAAAAGTAGCAATAACAACGGACGGAATAGAATGTCAACAACAATTTTAAACAACATTCACTAGTAATAACTTGAGAAATCACGGCAACTGCATTCATTTTAATTGGTTCAATAGGAGTCCATATACAAAATTACGCACCTACAAATATGCACAGAAAACAAACTCAATGGAAACGGAAGCGGAAATTCTAGCATTTACCTCTAACTCCTAAACAAAATTTACATATATATGGTATGCATAAATAAACAGAAAACAAATGAAAATTCACGCCCAACCACTAAGCAAATAATGCGCAATCAGTCACATTTACTAAACTAATCGGTAGTCGTGAATGGAAATAAAATTGATTATTTTATATTTTGTTGCATTAGAAAAACGTTCTTAAGATTTCATTTATTTTTTTATTATGATTATTAAAAATTGTTATGCACAAGTTGATGAAAAAAAGTTATAGATTTATAAAACAATGAATAACGGATTATATGATTTTAAGCCATTTTAGTTTATAAATTATAATTAAAAAATCGAAACCTTAAGTTTGTATTTTATAAATTTAAGATAAAGATCTTTAAATTCTATTAAACAATATGTCCTCAAAACTGATTTCCTTAACAATTTTTTTTTTCATATTGATCAACAAAAAAATATTAGTTGTTTATCTACAAATATATATTAACGAGTTGGTTCAAATAATTTGTATTCTTAAATTGGTATGTTCTTTTTATTAAAAAAATGCGTAAATCTCAAATTATACATTTTTTAAATTTTTTTTATATAAATTTCGGTTCTTCAATTTTTATATATAAATTCTTATTACAAATAAACTTTTCTTAACTACTACTTTAAACTTAAAATTCTTATCTTTTTTTTTTAATTCTAACTTAAAAAAAATCCTTTGAAGCTGCAATTTTAATTTTTGTTTTATGCATACACTCTGTCTAAAAAGTTATGTTTCTAATCTTTAAATTGCAATTTTAACAATTTTTTATTATTATTTTTATTTGTTTAATCTTCTTTTTATTTTTTATGTGATATTTCTTATTAGATTTTAAATAAATAAACACAACTTTCATTCATATTTTATTATTTTTATTTTGTTTTCAATTATAAAATATTATAAAAAAAAATGTACGTTTATTTTAATAAACTTTTTCTTTGTCCATATGTTTCTTTTAATATATTATGTTTTAGCTGCAATTTTTATTTTTTGTATGTGATATTCCTTGTTATATTTTAAATAAATGTATAAACACAACCTTTATTTATGTTTATTTTGTTTTTAAATAGTACAGATTATAAAAAAATATTTTTAAGTTTATTTTAATTAAATTTTCTTTCTACAATATGTTTCTCTTAATATTTTCTGTTTTAGCTACAGCTTTTTGTTTTTATTTATTTTTTATTAATAATAACACATTATAGCGAAATTCCCTTTATATTTTCAATAAAAATATTAAAAACAAACACAACTTTTTTTGGCGTTATTTTTTGAAAATTTAAATTTTTTTCTCCATTTATTTACTAATTAGCTATGCAATATTTGTCACTGTACAAATCTATTTGCACTGCTTACCTTTGTCTTGATATAAGCAAGTAATTAGCTTCATGGTCAAAACAATTAAGGCTAAAGTACACAAACACTAGAGCGGGTCAATTTGTGCATGGGAAGACGTTCAAATCTAGCTTGCTTACTTAGACACTACGAGTCAAACGCCGATTTCGACCACGCTTCGTTTTTGTCTCATAGGGCCGGTTTCACCAACTCGACTTAACTTAGTTAAGTCATATTTTTAAATTTTTCTGTTTCACCACCAATGCTTAGCTAAAAGCCTCCTGCGATTTACAACCAGATTGACTGAACTTTTGTATGTGTGCGTGCCGGGTATTTGACGCTTGCCCTGCGACTTTCAAATAAAAAGCCATCAATCAACATTTGCATTAAGAAACCGTAGCGTTCGGTCGTGAATATGTCGTCATCGGATGATGACTACACTACAGCAATTTTATTAAATAATAAAAAAATTAATAAAAATGTTATTAAATAATAATAAAAGCTTTACATTCCATAAAGCTGGTAAACATTGATAATTTTAAATAAATTTTAATATGAATTGCTGTTCTTCCGCGCACTTGTGCATTTGGAATGTCGACACAAACTAAATACAACACTGCTGTCTTGTCAATCACCCCCGCGACTATCAAATAAGCTAGCGTCAAATAAAAAAATCAAAAATGTTAGATTTTCATCAACGGGTAGCCGACAATAAAAACATGTGTCACGAAGCCACCCGACTGCACTAACCCACACAACATTCAGTCAATCTGGTTGTAAATCGCAGGAGGCTCTAAGTCACAAATTAGCCTACCTGTCAGCTGGCTTATTCTGGACTTTGAACAGTGTTGCTGTAGTACAAATTTCGAGTCGAATTAAATGACAGTATTTATACTTATTGCATTATGCAAATATAGCAACCCCGAAACTAACAACCGTAACTGACAATATTTCAAATTCACTGGGTGGCGTGTAATAAAACCGTAGCCAAAAATACTACTATGTATAAAACTGCTGATAGGGTTTTTGTATTTCAAATGAGTTTAGTAGCAAAATTGGTGAAACTGAAAAGACACTTAGCCTCAAATCTGGGCTAACTTAAGTTGCTACTAAGTTTTAGCCTAAGTCGAGTTGGTGAAATCGGCCCATAATGTCCTTAGCAAAATTGCTAAGACTGCTTCTTAGATCAATTTTGGTTAAAAATTTATCCGCCCTAACATACACGCGTATACAGCACGAAATGGACTTCTTTGGTTTGTATGCAGAAAACACTAAATACAGTACAACAACAAAATAACTGCTGCCAATTCACTGATTTGGAAACAATACAAAAAGCACGCTACCCCTTTTACATTTACGCTAAACTCAACGTGGTATGTTTGTAAATTTTTTTTTTTTAGATCTAATACTAAGTACTAGTAACATCCCACTAATTTACAAGCTTAACTAAAGTCGGAAAAAGAAGAAAACTTTTCCCCACAAAATTATAACAAAAATAAACTTTGGTAAAATTAACAAAAATAATTATAATACACTAATCAACATAAAAAATAGAAAAGAAATGCAATATACATATGTATGAGCACTTATTTCTAGAATTTACTAGTTAGTTATCAGCTATAAATTTTTCAGCTATAACTACAGATGCACGATTTTATAGCTTCTCTCATAGCCCATTCGCGTGTATATGTGAGTGATACTTCCACTGATGATTGCCTACTTTTGGGAGTATCTCAGATATATGCATGTGTTTGTGCGTTATTCTCCGCTGCTCGTATGGACATATGGGTAGACATAAAGATTGATTTGTTGATGTGCATACGAGTCACAGCTTAGTATCGAGTATAGAGATGATAGTGTCCCTTAGTGTTGATAATATTCGTTACAATATAATTAAATACGTCTGACTATGCACAGCAATTTGGATAATATAACAGAGAAATAAAAGTCAGACCCCTCAGTCGCAGCGAATTTTATCTTTGACTATGACTGAATAGTAACAGCAGTAATGCGATTTAAATCGCAGTTACAAATCACTATTACCAGTAATAACATTCACTAATCGTCACAGTTATCGATGGCAATATGAACCAATGAATACCTGATTTGTACTGATACTGCTAGATTTCACACAGTAGTTTACAACGCAAGTCACAGATAGCTTCCTTAAATTTATTGCAGTTAATTGTACCTTTGGTTATGTGGTGGTCTGTGAGTGGCCATTTGTAAGCGTGATTGTAAACGGCAATAAAGATCCCACCACAGTCATTGAATCACGACAACATTTTCGGAGTTGTCGCTGCGATCTACTGTTACCTTTCAGTCGACGTGACAGTATCAAATATATATGAATATGGAAGAAATTGTGATTCCCTTTTAGAAAATAACTCTCAAGAACAAGGACAACTTGCTAATTAAAATTATTCGGTTTGTACTGCAATAAAACTGTTAACTAGGAAAGTTTATGAGATAAGTTTCTAACACATTTTAACGCCACTGGGCATATGAGCAACATTGAGTGCATTTTCAATTGGTTTTAAAGTAAGTAAATGATCTTATGTAGAGAAACAAAGAAATCTGATAGCTTTGAATCCAGCTCCGCTTTCAGGATAGATAGTTTTTGTATATGTGTGGTGACATATTGAGTTGCGCCATACGGTGTTAATGATAGTTTTGAGATAAAAATAAAAAAAATGTAAGGCGCGATAACCTCCGAGGAGATCTAAGGCCGAGCTTCTCTTCCAATTTGCGTCGTGCTCCTCTTGATTTTCCCTACATATTGGCCGGACGGGACATACATGCTTTATGCCGACTCCGAACGGCATCTGCAAGGCAGATGAGTTCTCACTGAGAGCTTTTCATGGCAGAAATACACCCGGAGCGCTTGCCAAACACTGCCGAGGGGCGACCCCGCTTAGAAAAATTTTCTTCTAATTTAAAAACCTTATTTCTAAAATTTTGATGTTGCTTTGCCCGGGGTGCGAACCCAGGGCATACGGTGTGGTAGGTGGAGCACGCTACCATCATACCACGGTGACCGCGATGGTTTTGAGATAATTCAGGTTTTTTCTAGATTGACTTTAATATTCTTACTTAATCGAACGCTTTTTTTTTGGAACCAGTTACGTTATTGGAGCCGGCTACTATTTTAAAATCACATCTTTTACCGGCTACCCTTTCTGGAATCAACAACTTTTTTGGCACCAATTAATACGCTGAGCCGGTTTCTTTTTTAAGCTTGTTTTATTTTTTTAGCCGAGAAGTCATATCAACCGGTGAATTATTTTAAACTACTTATAATTAATTTGTTGAGACGGTAACTTATTTTTACCGGTATATTATTTATAACGGGTTAATTGTTTGAAACCAAACACTAAGTTTTAACCAGTAAGTCATCTTAAATCATTGTTTTGAACCAGTTTTCTGCAAAATGATTTCATTTTTGCGAACAACTGTTTTTAGAAGCACTTACTTATTTGAGCTTATTGCTTTTCAAATCCGATTAATTTTTCTTTACCCAATTACTTTCTTGAAACCAATTATTTCAATTCAATTCTTTATTTTGGAGCAGGTCACTTTTGTGAAACCGGTTTTTTGGAACCGGTTCTTTTTTTCAATACTGGCACCCTTACAAAAAAGTTTTAAGCTTCAAGAGAATGATACCAAATTCTCTACATATATTCTTCATCTTCCCACATTCGTCCAAATATATACATACAAGTTACTCTTCAATAAATCAAGCTATTTTCCGTATGAATTAAATTAGAAGCGATCGAGAAACTTATAAAGGAGTTGACCACAATCCCCCCTTAGCATGATAGCTCCTGAATAAGAGCTTGTTATTATACGCCTTTGTGGAGTACAAGTGCGATAGCACAATGATCTGTGAGAAGGAAGGTATGGTCATTATGACCTTGCGATCTCACAAATCTCTCACATGCAAGCTAGCAAATTGCAACTTTTTTTTTTAGTAAATTTTGGGAAAAAAGGAACGTTTCATGAACATGCTACTCTTTAAAGTATAAAACAATGAATTAGAAATTACAATAAAGGCAGTAATGCAACTGCAACCAAATCTCTTATCCCCATATTTTAATTTTTTGGAAGATCCGGTTTTCGCACATACATAGATACAATTATTCAGTAACTTGTGAAGTTCAGCACTTTCAATATATCTGTCCTATATTGTCGTCGTATTTTGCGCTGACGCAAAACATAATCTGCTTAGTCGGATGAGTTTCTGTAAGAGGCTTATGAAGACAAAAATACACCCGTAGAGGTTGACAACGGCTGTCGGTAGTCTATCCTGTTTGCTTATTCAACTTACATGACTTTAACGATGCCTTCCCTCGGATTTGAACCAAAGACTTACGGTATGGCAGCCCAGAACACTACCCGTTATACCACTACGGCTACCAATTCTAGCAAATAAAGAAAAAAACATTACACACATATCACTAACGACAATTTGCTATTTAAGTGAAGCACAAATTCTCTTTTATGTGGCAACATTTTTGCCGCCTGTCAATTTGTAGTATTTTGCATGCATTATGTATACAAAACCACAACAACAACAAGAAAATGCGGCTGCATTGCAAAGAGTACGTCAAACTGTATACGAACCAAAAAACAATTGCAAGACTTACTGGAGTAAGTAGAGCAACCGAGTTCAATTTACTTGAGTTCTTCGTGAATACTTTGCCGCCGTTTGGCGATCAAATCGTATTTGTTTTGTTCTCTTTGCGTTATTTTTCTATTTTAAAAAAGAACTCACAGATTCCCTGCGGCGTCTCCTTGGCGGACAATGCCAATGCGGTGACTTCGCACGAAGCGCGAGTCTTGGCCAGTTAGTCAACAACTGATTGTCAGCCTCAAAACCAACTGACATACTGAACTGAATAATTGCAGGTATGGGTGCAAAATAAAAGAGCAATTGTTTCGTTGGTCGCTGGTATCGTCGGTTGCTGGTGCAGTCGGTTACTTGCAATGTTGTTACACAGCAATGCGATGCTCAGTTTGCTGGCTGTGATGGGTGAAGCTTGGAAATGCATGAAAATTAAACCAAAGTATGCACATGCGAACAGCAGCAGCAGCAGGTGTATAAATTGGTAGTGAACGCGCATGCGCAAGTAACTCGTCTAGCTTCTTGCAAATTTAGTTGTTGCAGTCTTTTTTTATACTTTGTATACAAAACATTTGAAATGCTAAACGCTTTGCACTGGATGACATAACAAAAACTCACTGATAAAATGCACAACAACCATTGCTGTAATTGTAATTGTAACATTTTACCATTGGTACCAGTGGTATGTATAGGCATTTGTATACATACATACGCTGCTATCGTAAAATATAAAGTCCAGATAGAATAGCACTTAAGTAGCTTATTACTTGAATATCTCGACCAAAGCCGAACTGGTCTGCAAAACACCAGGCTTGTGCCCAAGGCAAGTGCACACATATCATTCCTGAGAAAATCGTAGCGAATGTGCGATAAATTCCAATTCCAAGTTGTATATTGGCCCCATAAATTGACGAAAGCAGGACTGAAATAATCGCGAAAAGTCAGAGAAATGAACTCGAAATTTATTTCGAAATGCTTCCTTTGTAGTCCTTGAATTATACCAAAAGATTAGTGGCATTATCTCGACAAATTTCTCGAGAATGATCTTGAAGGAGCCCTGAAATTGTGTTCCAAATAATCCCGAAACAGCTCTGACAATGATTCAAATAATCCCAAAAACTGTTCGAAAACTAATAGTTCCAGAAATAATACCAAGTCACATGATTAAACTGAAATCGCCATAAAATAATCCCGAACCGGTACCGAAATGACATCAAATGCTCTTCAAATTATCTCAATAACAATCTCGTAATAATCAAGTCGGACATTCCGAAATAAAACTAAAACCAACTCCCAATGGATCTTAAATAATATCGAATTGGTTCTAAATTATTTCGCACATGATACCGAAAAAGATACAAAGTAGCTCGGAATTGATCCAGAAATGTTCTCAATGTGGTTCATTTATATTTTCTAAATAGTCATGAAACAATCACGGAACGCTTCCGAAATAAAAAAAAAAAAAATCCGAAATAATCACGTCCCACAGAGGTCCTGGAGTAAACTCGAGATAAACAAACTGATCTCCTAACCTAACTAACCTACAAAAATATCGCTAAAATTTAAGGGAATAATACCAAAGTCATTCCAAACATAGGTTGAGAAAGCTTCCATTGAACTTCCTTCCACTCGTAGACACTTCTTTCGATTGTTAATGGCCTCAGAGTGTGCCGAGTATGGTGTTGGTATATTCATCCAAACATATACTTACTGATTCTTATTAAATTAACCACAGGTTATCCCCATGAACTCAGTTAATCCTCTCCCCCTTTTAATTGACAGCTTTTACAGAAGAAGGTTGTTGTTGTCAGTAAAAGTTAATAACACTATGATCTGTCGGAAGGAAGCTCATTATTTTCCTTACCAATCATGACCAAATTAATTTTCTCCAATATGGTTGCTCCCGGCGACACAGAAAAGGGAGATACTAAGATGCCCTATGGACGCTAATAGGGCTCGCCGCCTACTTAGTTTATGTGGTTTTGTAATTTGGATGCAAATGCTTTTAACAAAGTCTAGCTGATGTATTGACCTCTGCGGCTCTACCATCGCATGACCCAACAGCAAAGCCTGGAAAACACTGCAAACGACTGCCACTCGGCAAGATTGTCCGACCTGCAAGTGCTTCACTTATAACCCAGCTTTAGCTTCCTTTTAATTTTTGAGCCGGCTATATATGTAACTTGTAACCTCCGAAGTTTTGTTTGGAGTTCCGAAATTCTCAATCGGAGTTTAAAAACGTAAAAATTGGGTGAGTTGCGAACCTCAATTAAAACTTTCTGTAACTGTAACTATAGCTGAATCTAGCAGGATAACGAGCAGTGTCAACTTTAGCCCTGCGTTTAAAAGAGTATTTCAGTTGGAGTACTTCTCACATGGATTCCGAAGGACAGTAACATTGAGGGAACCTATATTACAGACGGACTTGCTAGACAGGGTACGACAAAGCAGATTATTCCTGACAAGGATCCTAAGAGATCCCGTCGCGGTAACCTTATTTGAAGGCGTGCAGAAAAGCTAGGAGTGTGCTATTTTCGGTGCTGTTGGAGTTGTACAGATGATGTATGCGCAATTTTCCCGCATTTAGTGATGCCGTACAGCGCCGCTTGAGAGCCCCATTTCTATATCTTTCTCCTGATGCGGGCCTTTGTGTTTCTACACAGCAGCCACTTCAACACAGCCTAACCTTAATTGTAAGTTTCTAACTTAAATTTGAAAAAAAAGTGTAGTTATGACGGAATTTTGAGCTAGTTGATTTCATTGCGTGGTTCAGTGTGTCAAATGTGTTTATTTATAAAGGCAAGTAGTGGAAAATCGAAATATTCCAACATGAGCTTCAGATAATTTCAATAATTTGACAACTCACCCACGATTTTTTGATTTCTACTGTCAACAAAATTTTATAAGAAAGTAAATGAGTAATGAAAGCTGTAAGCAGAGTGATTGAGATGAAGTCACGCATGCGTCGCTGCACAGGCGCAGCAGGAGCGACACCAGTCCATGTGGATTGATTCGGATTTCAAATTCAACATTGAGTTAACTTGTCTTTACCACATTTTGATAAATCAAAAGTCGCTCAATTGACTTGAGTATGAGGATGCTGTCTGGTGTTTGCGTGTCCAACAAAACTGTGTTTATTGTTTTGGACTGAAAACAAAATTGGCATAATTGTAATTGATATACATAATTAATGTCAAGTAATATGTCATATTCGCAAGAAGGTCGAATGGATATGTTGTTTAACGTAAATATATGTTATATTATGTGCTAGTTTTTGTTCTTTTTTAACGCTATTATATGCTCAATATTTATGTTACATACTGACCATTGCCATGACAATGTACCCATTAAATGAAAAAAACCTCCTCGATTCTAGTTATTGCCATGACAATGTACCCATTAAATGAAAAAAACCTCCTCGATTCTAGTTATTGGCATGCAATGCACAATTATAAGAAATAGTAATAAAAACAAATATAAAAATGAGATGGAATGTACTTACATAAATATATATTTAAAATGTTTTTATACTCAGTTGAGCAGAGCTCACAGAGTATATTAAGTTTGATTGGATAACGGTTGGTTGTACATATATAAAGGAATCGAGATAGATATAGACTTCCATATATCAAAATAATCAGGATCGAAAAAAAATTTGATTGAGCCATGTCCGTCCGTCCGTCCGTCCGTTAACACGATAACTTGAGTAAATTTTGAGGTATCTTGATGAAATTTGGTATGTAGGTTCATGAGCACTCATCTCAGATCGCTATTTAAAATGAACGATATCGGACTATAACCACGCCCACTTTTTCGATATCGAAAATTTCGAAAAACCGAAAAAGTGCGATAATTCATTACAAAAGACCGATAAAGCGACGAAACTTGGTAGATGAGTTGAACTTATGACGCAAAATAGAAAATTAGTAAAATTTTGGACAATGGGCGTGGCACCGCCCACTTTTAAAAGAAGGTAATTTAAAATTTTTGCAAGCTGTAATTTGGCAGTCGTTGAAGATATCATGATGAAATTTAGCAGGAACGTTACTCTTATTACTATATGTACGCTTAATAAAAATTAGCAAAATCGGGGAAGGACCACGCCCACTTTTAAAAAAATTTTTTTTTTTAAGTAAAATTTTTACAAAAAATTTAATATCTTTACAGTATATAAGTAAATTATGTCAACATTCAACTCCAGTAATGATATGGTGCAACAAAATACAAAAATAAAAGAAAATTTCAAAATGGGCGTGGCTCCGCCCTTTTTCATTTACTTTGTCTAGGATACTTTTAACGCCATAAGTCGAACAAAAATTAACCAATCCTTTTGAAATTTGGTAGGGGAGTAGATTTTACGACGTTAACTGTTTTCTGTGAAAATGGGCGAAATCGGTTGATACCACGCCCAGTTTTTATACACAGTCGTCCGTCCGTCCGTCCGTCTGTCCGTTAACACGATAACTTGAGTAAATTTTGAGGTATCTTCATTAAATTTGGTATATATATGTTTCTGGGCACTCATCTCAGATCGCTGTTTAAAATGAACGATATCGGACAATAACCACGCCCAATTTTTCGATATCGAAAATTTCGAAAAATCAAAAAAGTGCGATAATTCATTACCAAATACGCATTAAGCGATGAAACTTGGTAGGTGAGTTGAGCTTATGACGCAGAATAGAAAACTAGTAAAATTTTGGCCATTGGGCGTGGCACCGCCCACTTTTAAATGAAGGTAATTTAGAAGTTTTGCAAGCTGTAATTTGGCAGTCGTTAAAGATATCATGATGAAATTTGGCAGGAACATTACCCTTATTACTTTATGTCTGCTTAATAAAAATTAGCAAAATCGCAGAACGACCACGCCCACTTTTTAAAAAAAAATTTTTTTTAATTCAAATTTTAAAAGAAGAGTTAATATCTTTACAGCATATAAGTAAATTATGCCAACATTCAACTCCAGTAATGATGTGCTGCAACAAATTACAAAAATAAAAGAAAATTTCAAAATGGGCGTGGCTCCGCCCTTTTTTATTTAATTTGTCTATGATGCTTTTAATTCCATAAGTCGAACAAAAATTAACCAATCCTTGTGAAATTTGGTATAGGCTTGGCTCCTAGGACGATAACTGTTTTCTGTGAAAAAGGGCGAAATCGGTTGAAGCCACGCCCAGTTTTTATACACAGTCCACCGTCTGTCCTTCCGCTCGGCCGTTAACACAATAACTTGAGCAAAAATCGATATATCTTTACTAAACTTAGCACACGTACTTATCTGAACTCACTTTATCTCGGTATAAAAAATGGCCGAAATCCGACCATAACCACGCCCACTTTATCGATATCGAAAATTACGAAAAATAAAAAAATGCCATAATTCTATACCAAATACGAAAAAAGGGATGAAACATTGTAACTGGATTGGTTTATTGACGCAAAATATAACTTTGGAAAAAACTTTGTAAAATGGGTGTGACACCTACCATATTAAGTAGGAGAAAATGAAAAAGTTCTACAAGGCGAAATCAACAGCCCTTGGAATCTTGGCAGGAATACTGTTAGTGGTATTCCATATATAAATAAATTAGCAGTACCCGACAGATGATTTTCTGGATCACCTGGTCCACATTTTGGTCGATATCCCGAGAACGCCTTCACATATACATCTAAGGGCCACTCGCTTTTAAAACCTTCATTAATACCTTTAATTTGATATCCATATCGTACAAACACATTCTAGAGTCACCCCTGGCCCACCCTAATGGCGATATCTCGAAAAGGCGTCCACCTATAGACCTAATGCCCCCTCCCTATTAAAATGCTCAGTAACACCTTTCGTTTGATACCCATATCGTACAAACATTCTAGAGTCACCCCTGGCCCACCCTATAAGCGATATCTCGAAAAGGCGTCCACCTATAGACCTAATGCCCACTCCCTATTAAAATGCTCAGTAACACCTTTCGTTTGATACCCATATCGTACAAACATTCTAGAGTCACCCCTGGCCCACCCTAATAGCGATATCTCGAAAAGGCGTCCACCTATAGACCTAATGCCCCCTCCCTATTAAAATGCTCAGTAACACTTTCGTTTGATACCCATATCGTACAAACATTCTAGAGTCACCCCTGGCCCACCCTAATGGCGGTATCTCGAAAAGGCGTCCACCTATAGACCTAATGTCCACTCCCTCTTAAAATGCTCAGTAACACCTTTCGTTTGATACCCATATCGTACAAACATTCTAGAGTCACCCCTGGCCCACCCTAATGGCGATATCTCGAAAAGGCGTCCACCTATAGACCTAATGTCCACTCCCTCTTAAAATGCTCAGTAACACCTTTCGTTTCATACCCATATCGTACAAGCATTCTAGAGTCACCCCTGGCCCACCCTAATGGCGATATCTCGAAAAGACGTCCACCTATAGACCTAATGCCCACACTCTCTTGAAATGCTCAGTAACACCTTTCGTTTGATACCCATATCGTACAAACATTCTAGAGTCACCCCTGGTCCACCTTTATGGCGATTTCTCGAAAAGGCGTCCACCTATTGAACTAAGGATTACTCCCTTTTAAAATACTCATTACCACCTTTCATTTGATACCCATATCGTACAAACACATTCTAGAGTCACTTCTGGCCAACCCTAATGGCGATATCTCGAAAAGGCGTCCACCTATAGACCTAATGCCCACTCCCTCTTAAAATGCTCAGTAACACCTTTCGTTTGATACCCATATCGTACAAACATTCTAGAGTCACCTCTGGCCCACCCTAATGGCGATATCTCGAAAAGGCGTCCACCTATAGACCTAATGCCCACTCCCTCTTAAAATGCTCAGTAACACCTTTCATTTGATTCTCATATCGTACAAACACATTCTAGAGACACCCCTGGTCCACCTTTATGGCGATATCTCGAAACGGCGTCGACCTATGGAACTAAGGATGACTCCTTTTCAAAATACTCATTAACAGCTTTCATTCGATACCCATATTGTACAAACATATTCTAGAGTCACCCCTGGTCCACCTTTATGGCGATTTCTCGAAAAGGCGTTCACCTATAGAACTAAAGCCCATTCCCTTTTAAAATACTCATTACCACCTTTGATACCCATATCGTACAAACACATTCTAGAGTCACCCCTAGTCCACCTTAATGGCGATATCTCGAAAAGGCGTCCACCGATAGACCTAATGCCCACTCCCTCTTAAAATGCTCAGTAACACTTTTCGTTTGATACCCATATCGTACAAACATTCTAGAGTCACCTCTGGCCCACCCTAATGGCGATATCTCGAAAAGGCGTCCACCTATAGACCTAATGCCCACTCCCTCTTAAAATGCTCAGTAACACCTTTCATTTGATACCCATATCGTACAAACAAATTCTAGAGTCAGCCCTGGTCCACCTTTATGGCGATATCCCTAAATGGCGTCCATCAATAGAACTCTCTCTTAAAATACTCTTTAATACCTTCCATTTGATATACATGTCATACAACCACATTCCAGGGTTACCCTAGGTCCATTTTCCTACATGGTGATTTCCCTTATTTTGTCTCCATAGCTCTCAACTGAGTATGTAATGTTCGGTTACACCCGAACTTAGCCTTCCTTACTTGTTGATTCTTATAATTATACAACGCGGTCTTTAAAAAATATAAAAAATTTATTGAAGGTACGTCCATATGTATGTTCCTATGCATGTAGGTTCATTTAAAAAAAGTCGAAGCAAACATTTTATAATTGTATGCATACAGATCAGCTGTTGTTGTCTAGAAATAACCTTGACCTAGAGTGGATTATTTATATCCATAGTTATAAGTATAACTACTTAGCAGCCCAGTCGACAATGGACATGCACAGCAAAGTAGCGCTTTCTGTGGGTAACAAACATCGATAAGAACCGGTCTACGATGAATGAAAGCTGAAATTTGCAGAAATTGGTTTCACCAATGATATTTGGAGTTAGAAGACTCAAATAAAGAGTCAATTAAGTCTTATTTATTTTTCTAAAGCTCTTTAGTTTAGTCGGAACTGATATTGAAAGAACATATTTTCAAAAGGTTTAGATCAAACAATTAATACTAAAACAAAAACAAAAGTTTTGTATGATTCACATGCGTGTTTGAAATATTTCGGCTTTATACCTTTTTGAGTCCTATATGAATCACACATGATTCATAAGACATACGGCATATCAGGTAGACTAAGAACTTTCATTATAATAATTATAGAGTCCATAATTTCAAATAATGACCTTAAGTATTCAAAAATGTTTATATCCCATGTAAAAAGTCACTCAAGCACCCATGGTCAATTTATTTTTCTAAAGCTTTTTAGTCAACTTTTTTCAAATTTAGATAAAACATTAATACCAAACATCATCTACGTACTCATTATAAATTGTATGAGTCATATGTGATGCATATGAATCACAGATGAATCAAATGATTCATAAGACATTCGACATGCCAAGTAAACTCACAACTTTCATAATAATAATTTTGGCGCCAAAATTTTCAAATATTGGTCTTGACCATGTTAGCATCTAATTGATAAAATTTTTTGCTAAAAAAATTACCTCTAACTTTTCGCAAATCTATAAAAAAAATTGTGCATGGTCTGGCGTTAACTCAGATCCTACAGGCTACCACATTACTGCAGCATTTTACAGGCGGAATTTATAGCACTGAAGAAAGCCGCATAAATTCTGGAGGAAGCGCGGTTAAGCTGCAGACGCGTCAATATATAATGATAGTCACGCGGCGATTAAGGCAACAATATCACACTGTACTTCATCAAGAAGTGTTCTGGAATGCAAAGAAACATTGGAAAAACTTCGCTTAAGCCTAACCAAACACCTCTACTGGGTTCCCGGTCATAAAGGGATAGAAGGTAACGAAAAGGCCGATGAGTTGGTGAAGTAGGGTGCAACACTCGCTGAGTCGACGATAGACATCCCAATCCGTTTGGGAGAAATCAAAATGGAAACAGAATTTGCATATGATCCCTGAAGTAGGAAAGGCGTGGACAAAAGCACGGGGCTGCAAAATTTCTAAGATCATGTTCAAAGCCTACGATATTAGACTCACAAAGTGGCTCATATCTCTGAAGAGAGAAAATTTAAGGCGAACGATGGGAATACTGACTGCACTTTGCCTTCTGGCGTCACATGCCTAAAAGTAAGCCTCGTCAGTAACAGCAAGTGCATGAAGTGTGAGCTGGAGGAAGAATGGGTTGAGCACGTTCCGTGTTCGTGCGCTCGTCAGGTCATGGCTCCAGCTATTGGGGGCGGCATAGTTGCCAGATCTCGATGAGAAAATAAGCTGGGTCTTAGAAAACTGCTAGTATTTGCAAGATGACGACGTTATTCTACAACATATGTCCTGGCTCCTGATTGGGGTTCTTCCGTTTGGTCGTTAAACAAATTCTGGTAACACTATGGACACATTCAGTCTATGTGAGGTCTTTATTGACCGGCCAATTTAACCTAACCTAACCTAGGTGGCCACCGTGGTGTGATGGTAGCGTGCTCCGCCTATCACGCCGTATGCCCTGGGTTCAACTCCCGGGCAAAGCAACATCAAAATTTTAGAAATAAGATTTTTCAATTAGAAGAAAATTTTTCTAAGCGGGGTCGCCCCTCGGCAGTGTCTGGCAAGCGCTCCGATTGTATTTCTGCCATGAAAAGCTCTCAGTGAAAACTCATCTGCCTTGCAGATGCCGTTCGGAGTCGGCATAAAACATGGAGGTCCCGTCCGGCCAATTTGTAGGGAAAAATCAAGAGGAGCACGACGCAAATTGGAAGAGAAGCTCGGCCTTAGATCTCTTCGGAGGTTATCGCGCCTTACATTTATTTATTTATAACCTAGGTTAGGCTTTTTTTGCATTTTTTGTTTCACAGTTTTTTGGGCAGGCCTATTTTCGATGTATTTCCTATGGATAATGAGCTTTCATCCTCAGTCCTATCATTTATTTTCGGCTATGTTTTCTATGCCTTCAGCGTGGACTTAATGTACGATAGCTTGATTAAGGAGAGCAAGCGCTTAGCTTACAAATGTATATTACGAAAGAAATTAATCAAATTTTCAATCGGTCAACATCTTGTTTTCTCCAGTATTCCCGGCGAAGCCTGAGAATTTTGCAGGATTAGCGCTGTTTCGGCTTCTTTATAAAAGCACCAAGTGTAGAAGTGGTTGCAGAACCTTGTTAAAGCAGCCTACCTGTCTTCTCCTCAGAATTATAGAAAAATAAGCTCCAGGTTAGCCCTCGAATTCCGCTCGCTTTGATTTTGTCACCGAGAGCTATAAAATATTTTGATATACGTCCGATGGGGCGTATTGTAAATGAATTGAAGGCCATTTAATCCTCTTGCGATTATTTTTGTTGATTTATTTGTTTTGGTCCCCACTTGAGGACGTTTTCTAAAGCGGAGAGTGCAGTGAACCTTATAGGTGCCCTGGTTATATACTCGAAATTAGGAAGGCCACGTGAAAGTTGACGCAGTGGCTCATGAAAACTGAGTTCAGAGCCAAATCAAGCGAAATCAACCCAACCTATGTACACCCCCAACTTAAAAATGATGGACTTTGAACATATCACGAAGTCTGCCGAGGTTTTCAGGAGACTTCGAAGAATAGGTCATTAAGCGGTAAGTTGTTTTCACGAGGTGTCAAGCCGTGTTCTATTATTTCCTAATGTCATACTTTCCCCCCATAACAAATGTATCCAAATAAATGGTTATAAGAAGGACCTTACTAGGATCAGTTTTAATATGCTAGCTAATATAAGTTTTCTGAATATATAAATAATAGCTAACTTTTTTCTTCCTAGATATGTATCCTTAAACGATTAGTTGCTTGTATGTATTCCCTCAAAGGAAAGCAAAACTTAGCTCAGGATTAAGAGTTCTAGGTGACATATACACGTCCCTACACTAGGGAACCGCAGAGTGCATAAGGCTTTTAGGCCATGCTCTCCTTTCCAGCCGCTCTTGGTCCTCCTAACCTCCACCTCTAACACTACCTCCAAAAGTAAGGCCGACTCAATCACCATTGCGCCTTACACTGCGTTCCCCTTCAGTATCCATCAATAATGATATAACTTTAATCAGCGAATTGCTCAACGCAGTTCAACGTTTTATATGTTTGCACATTAAGGGAACAAAATCACTCATCACAGTGATTCAACAACAAATTCTCTGTTTCCAGTGGCTCTTGCGTAATGAAATGATTAACGTAATGACAGCGTCCAAAAAGTACTTACTATTCGTAAAGCTATAAGTAAGTAGGCTGACTGCACATATTTTGGTGTGTCTATTTAGGACCCATCATTGGGTGTTTCTACAGAGCTTTCTTGATTGTTTTTTTTTTCCTCCTTTTTTCTCAAATACTAAAACAAAGGAAATTATAAAAGCAGGTTCACTACTGATTCCAAATAAATTCGAGTAAATACTCGAAATTTGTTTGGGAAGTTTATCGTTGGTGCACTCTCATATAGATCATTCAATTTCAGGGATATTACCTTTCATGAGCACATGTGCACGTTTACTTAAAAATTTACGGAATGCCATTATATTTGTATCAAATTGGCTGACTACCAGTAAACAATATTAAAGGTCTTATGAGGCAATCAGAAACCAGAAACTTGACATTTTTTTTCAAAAATCGCTGTGCAGTGTTCACCTTGTCATTTTTGCAAACTACTTTAAAATTATTTTTTTACACCTGCTGCAGTAATTTTTTTTACATAAGTAGACTTTTTTACGCCAAGAAGCAGACTATTTTGCACTACAACTTGTTGGCGTACTAGACAAATATTTACAAATAAAAAAAATATTTCAAAGGCAAAAACTAAAAAATTTGAGAAAAAAATATGCGCTTAATCACAGCTGAATGGGCGTTCTATTGAATGTGTCACTTAAAAATATATTTTTTGGCTGATTAGTGATTTCTTGATTGTTGAATGCTAACTTTGTATGTGACAACTAAAAGGACGGACAGCGTGGGCAAAATTCATGTATTTTGACACTTTTTGTTTGTGAAATTCATTTTTTTTTCGGTCGGATTGACATTCGGGTGGGTTATTTTTATACCCATCTGTGCTTGTCTAATATAACTTAATAACGATGGCTTCTAATGATGAAAAGGAATCGAGATAGATGTAGAATTTCATGTATTGAAATTTTTACTTTCGAAAAAGATTTGGTTTGGGCCGTGTTCCACCGTAAATCCGCCTGTTAAACTTCTATCCAATAGACCATCTTCCTATACGATAACTTCTGCTAAAATTTAGATATCTTCCCCATTTTGGTACACGTATTTGTTTTGTCTGATGAGCTAGCCTAGAAGAGTTTGATGCTGTAACTGAAAAAAAAAAAAAACAATCTGACTGCAAACACGCCGATTTTTTCGATATCGAAACTTTCGAAGAAGAAAAATTTTTTATAATTATTTAAAGAATACAACAGATACCCTCATAAAACATTAAAAATAACCAAAAATTCGACTATTACCACGCCCACTTTTTTGATATTGAAAACTTCGAAAAGAGAAAAATGTTACAATTCATCAAGAAATAATGATAAATTGACAAAGCGTGAACACGCGCAAACCCGGACTGTAACCATGCTCACTTTTTCGATATCGAAAATTTCGAGAAGGGGAAAACCTGGAATAATTCTAATAACTTGCAAATGTGTAAAGCCGGACTGTTCTAATACCCAACAAAGGAAAATTGAAATTTTTTTGAAGAATATGTTATTTTTAATGAATTCAAATAAACTGATGAAGCATGAAAAAATCAGACTATAACTGATCGTTACCGAAGTTTTTCGAATTTTTCGAAAACTGGAATGATTCTTTAAGGCATATCTTCAGCTATGCTAATAAACCTAAAAATGGGCTGAATCGAACTGTAACCACTCTACCATTTCGATATCCAAAATTACGAATAAAATAATTTTAAAAAAAAATTTTAAGTTAAACGGTTTTATTGAAAACAATATTTACATGAAATAATAATAATATTAAAAGCTAGAAAATAATTAGGTAGGTCCTAGGTACTACTCATCACACTCCTCATCAATCTGGGGCATTGATCTGATAATTAAATAGAAGCGTTGGGCGCGTGAAATTTCTAAAAATGTGAGGCGTAGCATAACTTTAGTAACGTTCAATTGGTCTTATATATGACTATCAATAGACATTTGACCCGTCCAACGCTTTTATTTAATTGTCTGATCAACGCCCTTGACCGATGAGGAGTGTGATGTCTAGTACCTAGGACCTACCTAATTATTTTCCAGCTTTTAATATTATTATTATTTCATGTAAGTATTGTTTTCAATAAAACCGTTTAACTTAAAATTTTTTTTAAATTATTTTATTTTCAAGTTTTTAGTCTTTATTTAATTGCCTATTATTTCTCATTCTATTTAGTTCATTTAGTGAGTCATTATTACAAGGACTCTTTCCTGACAATTTATTACAATCTAAGTCCTCAATACATAATCCTTCCAAAGACTTTACTCGAATCTGCGCCACGTATGCTTGTCCCTTCTCCAACTCCAAACTATTTTGCTGTCACTTTTACCGGACTATATGTAATATTTGTTCCAAATATGAGCCAAATCGGACATCATAGGTCGCTTTCTATTCATGTATGTATTATGTGTTCGAAATATGGAGCAAATCGGACCACAAATACGATTTTTGTGAATATCTCTATCCTTGCGCCACCTAGCAATTTTTTTCCATAGGTCGCTTTCTATTCTTGTATGTATTATGTATTCCAAATATGAGCCAAATCGGACCATAAATACGATTTATGTGAATTTCTCGATCCTTGCGCCACCTAGCCGCGCTTTTTAACTTATTATTGCATTGTCATCGGGGTTTGAATTGTATTCCAAGTTTCAAGCTTGTAGGTTATCGGGAGTTACTTAAATTTCAATTACAAAATTCGTTCACAACGGCCGTACATGCAGCCTGCCTGTCAAGTCAAGCTAAATAAAACCGTTTAAAAATGGAATTCAATGGCAAATTCTAATACTCCATCGAATCTCGGATAATGGCTTTTCTAAGACAAGTTTTTTCGATATCGAAACAGGAAAAACTGAGATAACTCTAAACTATATACTGTGTTCGTTGGACATATCGCTCATTTACTTCAATGGTTTCATAACTCAAAAAACATGACTTTTGAAATAATAACATAGAAACGTACCCAATATCATGCTCTATGTTGTATAAAAAAAATCTTTTTGATCCGTTAAAAATTTACCACGTGCTATAAAAATGAAAATATGCAATTAAATGCGCAACATATGGCAGCTAAAATCTTTGAATGGCTCTCCTAAAAAATTGTGTTTTTTGAGTTATGACACTATTGAAGTAAATGAGCGATATAAACATTTATCACAAAAATTAAGCAAATTTAAAATGTTTATTGTCAATCGCCAGTTGAGTATAAATGACGGACGCCATCCGCACTTAGACTTCCTTAATTGTTTTTTTTTTCAACTTTGATTTTCTGTGTTAGTACCAATTGTGTAATTGTGCCTTCGGCAGAATATTAAATTTTGAAGTTTTGCTTATCAACGCTAATTCATCTGCATACAAATTGAAAATGTTGTGCATTTAATTTTTTGTGATTGCGCTTGCACATATTGATCTAATGACTGACAAACGGTAAAATTAGCAACGAAAAACAAAATGTAACATAAATATACATACATGCATACATATGTATGTATGTATGAATATGTTTCTATATTGTAATTGTTGGCAGCCGAAAGTTTTATTTTAATTATATTTTGGTAATTTGCATGCGAGGACATGTGCGAGCAAAACCAAAGTGGGTGAACTAGTAACTGTCTAACAACAGTTATATTGATGTGGGTGGCTATAAACTCAAGTACATTGCACACAAAAAATGTAAATGTAACTACTAAACAAATATAAACATACAACTGTTCGAGCCAATCGTGGTGGCCAATGGCCGAATGCCGGATGCCTGCAGTGCAAAGTTAAATTTTTTTCGCTGCACATGAAATCATTAATCTAGACGTCCTGGAAAAATTTCGCCTTGCAAGATGTGAGCCATTCAAATATTTTCTATAATTTTAACAACAAGAAATGGCCTTAAGCCGTTAGAAAGGAGCAGAAAAATTCTTATTTGCTAGTAACAATAACACTAAACAAATCAAGGAATGAAACCTACTTAACATTCAGTTCTGGTTTGGATTTCACAAAGTGTTCGGTTTCTATTTTGGCTTCGTACTAGCTTTTTAAATGATTTAGATTTCGTTTCAGATCTGGTTTTTGTTTTTGAAAACTATTTTGATTTCGTTCTGATGTCGGTTTCGACTTTTTTTTCAGAATTATTTAAATTTCTTTCGCACATTATTATTTGCATTTCGTTCGCGTTCCGTTTATGCGTTTGGTTTCGTTTTTAAAACTATTAAAATTTCGTTTCGGTTTCAGCTTTGGTTTCGTTTTTGAATTTCTTTTACTTTCGCTTCGTTTTTATACTCAGCTGAGCAGAGCTCACAGAGAATATTAATTTTGTTCGCATAAAGGTACCCTGTAATGGCATAAACTAATCGAGATAGATATAGACTTCTATATATCAAAATGATCTGGGCGAAAAAAGAAATTCATTTAGCCATGTCCGTCCGTCCGTAAACACGATAATTTGAGTAAATTTTGAGGTATCTTGATGTAATTTGGTATGTAAATTCTTAGGAACTCATTTCAGCTGGCTATTTAAAATGAACAAAATCGGACTATAACCACGCCCACTTTTTCGATATCGAAAATTTCAAAAAACTGAAAAAGTGCGATAATTTATTACCAAAGACGGATAAAGCGATGAAACTTGCTAGGTGGGTTTACCATAAGACGCAGAATAGAAAATTAGCAAAAGTTTGGACCATGGGAGTGGCAAAGCCTCCTTTTAAAAGAAGGTAATTTAAAAGTGTTGCAAGCTCTAATTTGGCAGTCGATAAAGATATCACGACGAAATTTGGCGGGAACGTTACTCCTATTACTATATGTGTTCTAAATGAGGATTCGGAAAATGGCATGACGAACACGCCCACTCTTTAAAACAAAATTTTTTAAGTCAAATTTTAACAAAAAATTACTATCTTTACAGTATATAAGTAAATTATGTCAACATTAAACGCCAGTAATGATATGGTGCAACAAAATGTCCTTCCGCTCGGCCGTTAACACGATAACTTGAGAAAAAATCGATATATCTTTACTAAGCTTAGTTCACGTACTTATCTGAAGTCACTTTATCTTGGTATTCAAAATGGGCGAAATCCGACTATGACCACGCCCACTTTTTCGATATCGAAAATTTAGCAAAATTAAAAAAATGCCATAATTCTATACCAAATACGAAAAAAGGAATGAAACATCTTGATTGGATTGGTTTTTTGACGCAAAATATAACTTTAGAAAAAACTCTGTAAAATGGGTGTGCCAGCCACCATATTAAGTAGAAGACAATGAAAAAGTTCTACAGGGCGATATCAAAAACCCTTGGAATCATGGCAGGAATACAGTTTGTGGTATTACATATATAAGGAAATTAGTGGTAGCCAACAGATGATGTTCTGGGTCACCTTGGTCCACATTTGGGTCGATATTCCGAAACTGCTTTCACATATACAACTAAGGGTCACTCCCTTTTAAAACCCTCCTTAATACCTTTCATACCCATATCGTACAAACACATTATAGAGTCACCCCTGGTCCACCTTTACGGCGATATCTCGAAACCTTTAGAACTATGGCCCACTTCCTTTTAAAATACCTTTTAATACCTTCCATTTGATGCCCATGTCATACAAACACATTCCAAGGTTAGCCTAGGTTCATTTTCCTAAATGGTAATCACCATCCCATCCCTTATTTTGCCTCCAAAGCTCTCAGCATAGTATGTAATGTTCGATTACACCCGAACTTGGCCTTCCTTACTTATTTCTTTTTAAAATTGTTTAGGTTTCGTTCCGGTTTCGGTTTGGTCGCGTTTTCGTTTTTGAAAATTACTTTGATTTGGCACAGGTGTCGATCTTGATTGCATTTTTCAGGATCATATGAATTTCTTTTCGACATCGGCTTTCATTTGGTTTTCGCTTCTAAAAGTTATTAACATTCCGTTCCGCTTACGACTTTGGTTTCGTTTATAAAACTGTTTTAATTTATCTGTTTTCTTTTTAATTTTTTAAAATTATTTAGATTTCGTTCTGGTTCCAGTTACCATTTTGGGTTTCATTTTTCAAAATGATTTAAACCTCGTTACGATTTCCGCTTTTGTCTCAATTTTGATTATCAAAGTATTCAGAGCTCATTTTGGTTTACGTTTTCGTCTTTGAAAATGATTTTAATTTCATTCCGGTTTCAGTTAAGACTTTAGTTTTGGTCTCATTTTCGTTTTCAAAATTATTTAAATCTCGTCCCGATATCGGCTTTCGCTTAGTTTTCACTTATCGTAATTATTTAGATTTCGCTCCGGTTTCGTTGTTTGTTTGTTTTTCGTTTCTCAAAATTTTTTTAGATCTCATTTCGATTTCGGTTTTAGCTTCTTTTCATATTTTAATAATATTTTATTTTTGTTTATGTTCCCGCTTTCCATAAAAAAAGATTAGTGCTCTTTAAATTATTATTCAAAGAATTCCGGAACAATCTTTTAAGGCAAATGGAGATATACCCAAAACAAAATCTTAACTAATATCGAAAATATCCCCGAAGCTTTCACCAAAAAGTTTCGAAATAGTCATCATGATCGGAGGTATTCCGCATATTATCCCTAAAATATTCATGAATAAAATCGCGAACTGACCCGAAAATAGTCCTGAATTAATATCAAAATTAATCCAAGAGTAACGCTACCGAAAATTATTGTTTCAGAGACAGTCCTAAAACAATCCGTAGTTAGTACCGAAATCGTCCCTTAAGAGAGCTAACATGATGCTTAAAAATCTTGCAAAGTAATTCCAATAACAGTACGAAAATTATCACAAAATAGTCCAAATACGGAGCGATTCCCAAAATAGTCTCAAAATACACAAAACATGGTCCTTAAAATAGTTGCGAAATTATCCGAAGAATAGTCTTGAGATACTTCTTAAATCATCCCATAAAAAGCCAAAATTATTGGATATGGACGCAAAGAAGACCCTGAAATAATACAGTATGATTCCAAAAACACACTAAAGTGGCTCCGAAATGGTTTCGAAATGATACCGAAAGCAATCGCGGAGATTATTCCGACAAAATGCCGAAATGTATCCCGAATAAATTTGAAATAGTCCCAAAATGATCCGAAACTAATTTCAAAAAAGCCCGAAATAAATCTCGAATGATATATTAAAATATACGGAATTTATGCGCTATATACGATACCGTTTTTTTTCTTCGATCTAAATTACTCGGGTTAAGATACGACAAAATAAACCGGTAAAACTGTAAGCTTTGATTTCGTTCTTTCGCTAAAATACATACCAAATTTTTTTTGCTCAAAGCAACGATTTATTTTTGCTAATGTCGTCCGATTCTCATCGAGTAAAAGTCAGCATTTTTACTTTTCGCTCATTCATAACAAAATTTTTTGGTTTCATTTCAGCCTATTGGCATCGTTATGCAAACACTTCACAATTGTGTATGTAAATAAAATAAACCACCATAAAAATATAAAACAACAAGTAAGGAAGGCTAAGTTCGGGTGTAACCGAACATTACATACTCAGCTGAGAGTTTTAGAGACAAAATAAGAGAAAATTACCATTTAGCAAAATGAACCTAGGGTAACCGTGGAATGTGTTTGTATGACATGGGTATCAAATGAAAGGTGTTAATGAGCATTTTAAAAGGGAGTGGGCCTTAGGTCTATAGGTGGACGCCTTTTCGAGATATCGCCATAAGGGTGGACCAGGGGTGACCCTAGAATGTATTTGTAGGATATGGGTATCAAATGAAAGGTGTTAATGAGGGTTTTAAAAGGGAATGGCCCTTAGTTGTATATGTGAAGGCGTTTTCCAGATATCGACCAAAATGTGGACCAGGGTGACCAAGAACATCATCTGTCGGGTACCGCTAATTTATTTATATATGTAATACTACGAACAGTATTCCTGCCTAGATTCCAGGGGCTTTTGATTTCGCCCTGCAGAACATTTTCATTTTCTTCTATTTAATATGGTAGGTGTCACACCCATTTTACTAAGTTCTTTCTAAAGTTATATTTTGCGTCAATAAACCAATCCAATTCTATTTTTCACCTCTTTTTCCGCATTTGGTATAGAATTATGGCATTTTTTCATTTTTCGTAATTTTCGATATCGAAAAAGTGGGCGTGGTCATAGTCGGATTTCGGCCATTTTTTATGCCAAGATAAAGTGAGTTCAGATAAGTACTTGAACTAAGTTTAATAAAAATATATCGATTTTTGCTCAAGTTATCGTGTTAACGGCCGAGCGGAAGGACAGACGGTTGACCGTGTATAAAAACTGGGCGTGGTTTAAACCGATTCCGCCCTTTTTCACAGAAAACAGTTACCGTCATAGAATCTATGCACCTAGCAAATCTCACAACGATTGGTAAATTTTTGTTCGACTTATGGCATTAAAAGTATTCTAGATGAATTAAATGAAAAAGGGCGGAGTTATGCCCATTTTGAAATTTTCTTTTGTCTTTGTATTTTGTTGCACCATATCATTACTGGAGTTGAATGTTGACATAATTTATTTATATACTGTAAAGATATTAAATTTTTTGTTAAAATTTGAATTTAAAAATAATTTTTTTTAAATTGGACGTGTTCGTCATCCGATTTTGTTATTTTTATTAAGCATGCATTTAGTAATAGGGGTAACGTGCCTGCCAAATTTCATCATGATATCTTCAACGACTGCGAAATTACAGATTGCAAAACTTTTAAATTACCTTCTTTTAAAAGTGGGCGATGCCACGCCCATCGTCCAAAATTTTAATAATTTTCTATTTTGCGTCATGAGGTCAACGCACCTACTAAGTTTCATCGCTTTAGCCGTCTTTGGAAATGAATTATCGCACTTTTTCGGTTTTTCGAAATTTTCGATATCGAAAAAGTGGGCGTGGTTGTAGTCCGATTTCATTCATTTTAAATAGCGATCTGAGATAAGCGCCCAGGAACATACATACCCAATTTCATCAAGATACCTCAAAATTTACTCAAGTTATCATGTTTACGGACGGACGGACGGACATGGCTAAATGAATTTCTTTTTTCACCCAGATCATTTTGATATATAGAAGTCTATATCTATCTCGATTAGTTTATGCCGTTACGGATTACCGTTATGCGAACAAAGTCTATAGAAGTCTATATCTATCTCGATTAGTTTATGCCGTTACGGATTACCGTTATGCGAACAAAGTTAATTTACTCTGTTAGATCTGCTCAGCTGAGTATAAAAATGCAATTGAACAGAATGTTAAACTTGATATTAGCGACGCGTTCGTTGTATACTCATGCACAAACATACAAATTACAATAGACTTAAGCTACGAACTCGATGTAGTTCGTTGTACATTTCTAAATTAACTTACGAGCTGCTACTGCAGCAACTTTTACTATTAATAAAATGACTATTTAGTGTTGATCTTAAATTTTGACTCAACTTGGTCAGCGTTTTTATTAGCATTTTAAATGGCAGTTATCGGTTGTGGGTGTTGTTAAAACTTTTAAAGTGCCAATAAATATCTGGTAAAACATACCGTTGTTTGGTTGGAAATTGCTTACAAGAATAGTTAAGTAGTCGCATACATTATTTTAAACAATTTTGTGCTTTTAATGTGACAACCTTCTGTTCATGTAAGTAAATAATAAACCAATATTCATTTCTATGAGTAGGATTAGGTGCGGTCGGTGAGTTGTTTAAATTTTACTACGTCTGCTTGTATTTCCAACCTAAAAGGCTATCAAACTTTACTTGAGATATATGCAAAGGGATCTGCTTAGTTTATGATCATGCATGACAAGTTATGACATCCATTAACTAACCAGACAACACAATGCAGTAATATGAAAAGGTGTTAAAAAAACGACCTTGAAATATCGAAATCATGTGACTTCAGACTTCTAAGGGCGAAATATAGAAAAGAACATAAAAGATCGATATATTTATAGGCTTCTACGCGTTGGCGATGACAAGTACCAAAGAAGATTTAATGATGAGCTGTACGAGCTATGCGTACACATCAACATAGTCCAGCAAACTGATAAGCAGCGGCTACGCTTGCTGGGCCATGTTATGCGAATGAAAGATGACGCTACGGGTAAGAAAGTTTTTTTATCGGAACCCGCCTATGGAATCAGAGGAAGAGGGCGGCACCAATTCCGAAAGGAGGAGCGGGTGGAAAACGATTTAAACTCCCTTGGTGTGACCAATTGGCGCCTGTAGGCAGAGCGAAGAAATGACTGGCGCACCTTGTTGGACGGCCATAACAGTTTAAACGGTTAGGCGCCAACTATGTAAGTAGAACCGCTGGGGTGGGAAAGCCCTTTCGTTAGATTTGGTTTGAAGTAACTGTTACTTTCGACTATTCGTTTGCTTGGGTAGTATGCCATATTTGCTCTGTCTATACTCCTTTCTATATTTTGTTTCCAATTAAGACTGCTATCTTTATCCTTAAGAGTGCCGTTGAATAAGGATTACAAAAATATTTGAGGCAGACTCTAATGACTGGTCTAACTTTCGTTTAGCCGGGATTGTGACTTAATCCTATTATAGTGGTCCAACTTCCGATGAGTCTTTCTGAAATTTTGCTAAAGGAATATATCGCAGGCTGTGTCCATAACAATAAGTGGCGAACACCTCTTTAGAGTTTGCCTCCTACATAGACTGACTTTGAATTGTTTCGACGAAACCAGGCTAATCCTGTTCATGTGTCCGCACCACGTGGGACCGCCGTTAGGCATACCGTCATGGGGGCGAAAGACGATTTAGTCGCCACTACTTCGTATGCGCTCCCTTTCAGCATGCATCATTTTCGTCATTACTATAAAGGGCATCTTGCTTACAGCAGTCCAACAATATATTTGTCCGCACATTCGTGGAACTAAATTCCTAACGGAAGGCTCCTCTCCAAAACTCTGTGTACAGAGAGTCTTTCGCCGTGAAAACGAGGGCAGGGAAACATTACATGTTTTGCGCTTTCCAATTCGAAGGGACAGTGTGGACAGAAAGGATCCTCCTCTATCCCAGGCTTATGTAGATATGCCTTGAAGCCGCCGTGCCCGCTCAATATCTGTGTGAGGTGGTAATTTAGTTCGCCGTGTTTTCGCTCGTACCATTACGCTTTATTCCGGACTAGCATGAAGGTCCAGCGCCCTTTTCTCGAATATTTACTACCGTTTTTGCCACCTAACTATTGTTCGTCAGCTTGCGCTTTTCTTAGCATCTTCAGATGGTCGGCTGATTCCAATGCCATACAGATCGGCCATTTCACCCGAGAGTATATCTACTAGGATTTTCCTGGATAAAACATGGATCGCGTCGTCGGACACCGTCCATTAAGCACATGCTTTCGTATAGCAGTAATGCGGTAGGCTGCTAGTATATCTTTTGGTGGACCATTTTAGATCCCTGCCATACTGGTGCTGCATATAATATTATAGAGCTGGTTACTTTGGATAATAGCTGACGGGTAGCTTCGCCTGGGCCGCCGATGTTGGGCTTTATTCGCGTTAGGACTCCACTAACTCTAGAAAATTCCCCCCCGCCCCCCAACGCCCTGAAGTGCTCCTTAAAAGTTAGTTTTGAGTCAATGGTTACTCCTAAATATTTCAAAACCATTTATTTGATAATCTCCTATGGTTAGGAGTAACTCATCCACAGTCCGCTTTGTCCGTTATCTACCTATGAGCGAAAAACAACACTGAAGATGGTATTATGCCTAATCCAGTTTGTCACCAAAAGTCATTTTTTAAAGATGCATCTCATTGCATAATTTATGTCCCACCGTGAGCCCTCAAACATTAGTAAAAGAGTCAAGAAGTTCTACGTCCCTTTATTTTTTCAAGGCTATATTGGAAAATATAGATTTTAAAAATGACAATAAAATTATCACAAGCTTAACGTAATTGCTTGAAAAAGGCGTTCAAACAGTCAATCATGAATGCTTATTAGTAATTAATTGCCACACCATGTGATGCATTAATAGTTTTATAAGAAATTAACTTGAATTCTTTTATGGTCACAAAACCGGGTTTAAAAAAAGATAATCGCCCTTTTCCTAATACAACACACATACACCACTACACATACCTAACCATATCGTTATACCCAGTTTTAGTGTGAGTTACTTTTTATAGTCAAAGATGACAGCATTTCACACATAAATATATAATTACAGGTTACAATGGTGAAACAGTAAGTAATAAAGTATTTGCTAATTAATGACAAGCTTTTATTTATTGTAAAAAAAAATGTGGTTTTTAATTACTTTCTCTCCAAGAGAAAAAATCTGTAACGAACGTTACACCCACTCTGACCACAAACGATCAAACATCTCTGCCGCATTTCTGCACCTGTCGTTAAGGTAAAAAGTTTAAGTGGATTAAAAAACCGAGAACGGGGAGATAGTTAAAGTAAACGTGAAGATGAATATAGCACATGTAATACACAAACAAAGGCATAGCATGCATTTTTATGCACATAACATACATACTCATTCATAATTTCTCACCAAAAAAATAGTCAGCTGTGTAAAGGCTTATTTATTTTGAGCGCTGACAACATAAGTTCAAAAATTCCTTAGAAGCTTAGATTAGGCATAGTTTCTCATTTTTTTCATGTACGAACAAGTAATGAAGGCTAAGTTCGGGTGTAACCGAACATTACATACTCAGCTGAGAGCTTTGGAGATAAAATCAGGGAAAATCACCATTTAGCAAAATGAACCTAGGGTAACCCTGGAATGTGTTTGTATGACATGGGTATCAAATGGAAGGTATTATAGAGTATTTTAAAAGCGCGTGGGCGGGATATCGCTATAAAAGTGGACCAGGGGTGACTCTAGAATGTGTGTTGTACGCTATGGGTATCAAATTAAAGGTGTTAATGAGGGTTTTTAAAGGGAGTGAGCTGTAGTTCTATGGGTGGACGCCTTTTCGAGATACCGCCATAAAAGTGGACCAGGGGTGATTCTAGAATGTGTTTGTACGATATGGGTATCAAATTAAAGGTGTTAGTGAGGTTTTTAAAAGGGAGTAGTCCTTAGTTGTATATGTGAAGGCGTTTTTGAGATATCGACCAAAATGTTGATCAGGTTGATCCAGAACATCATTTGTCGGGTACCGCTAATTTATTTATACATGTAATGTCACGAACGGTATTCCTGCCAAGATTCCAAGTGCTTTTGGTTTCGCCCTCCAGAACTTTTTCATTTTCTTCCACTTAATATGGTAAGTGTCACACCCATTGTAGTTCCAATATTGATATAAATAAAGGAACTATTTTAATGTGAAAATTAAAAAGTAAAATAAATGTAAGGCGCGATAACCTCCGAAGATATCTAAGGCCGAGCTTCTCTTCCAATTTGCGTCGTGCTCCTCTTGATTTTCCCTACAAATTGGCCGGACGGGACCTACATGTTTTATGCCGACTCCGAACGGCATCTGCAAGGCAGATGAGTTTTCACTGAGAGCTTTTCATGGCAGAAATACACCCGGAGCGCTTGCCAAACACTGCCAAGGGGCGACCCCGCTTAGAAAAATTTTCTTCTAATTGAAAAACCTTATTTCTAAAATTTTGATGTTGCTTTGCCCGGGAGTTGAACCCAGGGCATACGGTGTGATAGGCGGAGCACGCTACCATCACACCACGGTGGCCGCGTGTGAAAATTAATATATTTTATTAACGCTTAAAAATCGTTTGTACATTAATCGAATTTTCACAAGAATGAAAATTTTTGAAGTAAACAAAATTCAAAATTGAAAATTAAAAATACATGAATCCATTTAAAAAATAACAAAATTACAAAGTAAAATATTGTAAAGTTAAAATTATAAACAAAACCTACAATGCTCCCCCTTCAAGAAAAATCAACAAATCAAACAAAATTAAAAGTAACTCTCTTTTTAAGTGTATTGTTAGTGTTGTTTGTATCTGTTGTTTCAATTATTGCTGGTTTTAATCTGTAAATTGGAATAGTTTTAATAGTATCATTGATTTCCAATTTAAAATTTTTTTGTTCTTTTTCCACAATTTTCTAAGGTCCCTCATATGGTTGCTGTAATGAGCATTTATCTATAACTCGAACAAATGCAAATTTACAAGTTTGAAGATCTTTTGGAACATAAATTCCTGTATCACAATTTCTATGATGACTTAAATTTGATTTAATATTCCAAAAATGTTCACGTAAACTACTTAAAATTTCAGTTGATGAACTATTCTCAGTTGATGGAGCAACAAGTTCCCCCGGTAAACGTACATTTTGACCAAAAACCATTTCCGCCGGTGTAGCTGAAATATCCTCTTTGTAAATGGATCGCAACCCAAGTAGTATGACAGGTAACTCATCATACCAATTGTTTGGTCCATCTGTAGTCCTTATAGTAAATTTTAGCTGCCTATGAAACCTTTCAACCATACCATTTCCTTGAGGATGATAAGCCGAAGTAGTAATATGATGACTACCGAGTAATTTGGTTAACTCTAAAAAAATTTTGATGTGAATTGGCTACCTTGGTCGGTGATTATTTTCAATGGAACTCCAAAACGAGATACATATTCTTTGAAAAATTTGTTCGCAATTGTTGACGCTGAAATATCTTTTAGAGCATATGCCTCTGGCCAACGAGTAAATCTATCAATTATTGTTAAAATAAAACGATGTCCTTTCGAAATAGGTAACGGTCTAACTATATCTAGATGTATATGCTCAAATCTATTCTTAGGAATGGGAATTTTGACAACAGTAGACTTTGTGTGACGATAAACTTTGGATTTTTGACAGTTTAGACACTCTTTTGACCAACTATTAATATCTTAGTCATGTTAGGCCAAAAATATTTTTTAATTATGAGTCGTCGTGTAGCTCTTGTACCAGGATATGCAATTCCATGCAGCATATCAAATACCGTCTTCCGTAATTTACTCGGTACAAATGGTCTAGGTGTATCTCCAGAAACTTCACACAAAATATTAAAATTTAAAATAGGTATATTAATTAACTTCAAATTTAAAAATTGTATTTTAGATATTAGTTCGTTTAAATCACTGTCATTTTGTTGTTCGCTTTGTAAAATTTTGAAATTCAGCTCTGTATTGTGTATTGCATTAACCTCGAAAGCTCTAGATAGCGTATCTGCTACAACATTGGATTCTCCTTTAATGTATTGTATGTCATCAGAAAATTGTGCCATAAACTCCAAATGTCTCGTTTGTCTGGGACTCCGTTCTGTTTTTGAATTTAAAGCTGTAGTTAAAGGTTTGTGGTCCGTAAAAACTGTAATTTGTCGTCCTTCCAAAAGATATCGAAAATTTTTTATATTTAAATAAATTGCCAATAATTCCCTATCAAATGCGCTGTACTTAATTTCGGTTGGAGAAAGTTTTTTAGAAAAGAATGCAAGAGGTTCATTTTTGTTATTATACGTTTGATGTATAACACCACCAATAGCCGTATTAGATGCATCTACTGTTAAAGATAATTTGGCATCTTTGTTAAAATGATTTAACAATATCGTAGATGCAAATTTATCCTTAATGCATTCAAAAGCTTCTCTCGATATATCGTCCCGTATTAAAGTTTTGTCACGTTTCTTACTTGTTCTGATAATTAGATCATAACTTTTGTTCGTAAATTCTGCTAATTTTGGAATATATCTATGGTAATAGTTTACCATGCCTATAAATTTTTGGGCTTGCTTAACTGATTTCGGACGTTCGAAATTGCGAATAGCTGCTACATTTTCGTCAGAAGGTCGAATACCTGTACCAGAAATATTATGTCCTAAAAAGTCTATATTTGATACGCCAAAAGTACATTTACTTGGTTTAATGTTTAAACCGTACTCTGAAAGGCGTTGAAAAAGTATTCGCAAATGTTTTAAATGTTGTTCTTCGTCTTTACTTGCAATAAGTAAGTCGTCGATATAATAATATACAAAATCTAAGTTACTGACTATTTCGTTAATGAATCTTTGGAAAGTTTGTGCAGAATTTCTAAGTCCGAGGGGCATTCGCATGAATTCAAACATACCGAAAGGAGTTGTAATCGCAGTTTTATAAATGTCTTCCTCAGCCATAGGAATTTGGTGATATGCTCTAAGTCTAATTTCGAAAATATATTTTTATTACGAAGATTCATTTTAAAATCTTGTATGGGTGGTAAAGGATAACGATCCGGCACAGTTACAATATTTAATCTCCTAAAATCACCGCAAGGACGCCAATCATTCAACTCTTTTTTAGGTACTAAGTGAAGTGGAGATGCTACTGAAGAATTTGAAGGCCGACAAATGCCTGTTTTAACTAAAAAATCAAATTCCGTTTTAGCAACTTTGTATTTTATCGGATCTAAGCGCCTGGGTCTAGAAAATGGAAGACTACCTTCCGTTACAAGTCGATGTACTGTTGTATGTTTAACAGGTTTCGTATAATCTGGTTCTGCAATAAGTGACGGAAACTCTCTTAATAATTTCGTAAATTTATTATCAACCGCAAATAACTTTGGTAAAGGAATGTCACAAAAAGAAGAAAAGGTATTGACCGAAAGATTGGTTAAGGGATCTACTAAGCGCATATGTTTCATATCAATAAGGAGACCATATTTACAAAGAAAGTCTGCTCCAATTATTGGCTTAGATATATCTGCTATCAAAAATGTAAAGGGAAATTCACGTCTTAAACCTAAATTTACGTTTAAAAGCCTTTTCCCGTATGTGGAAATTGTTGAACCATTAGCTGCTGTAAGAATTATATCTGTACGTTTCGTATGTGGAAATTTACATAATGGTAACACTGAAATTTCTGCTCCACTATCGATCAAAAAATGAAGTTTATTATCTTTATCAAAAATGAACAAGCGACGAGTTGAAAATTCCAATTTACCGTTGTTCGTCGATGCAACAACGGTTGAATTTAATTTGTTGAATCATTATTTTTATTATAAGAACACGGTTGTTCACAATTTCGGGCATTACTTCCAAACTTGTAGTGAAATCTACACAGCCAATTTGGATTATTACGCGAATTGGAACGACGTCTAAATGAATTTCTAAAATAATTTCTGGAATTCGACCGTGATCTAGATTGATTTTGATAAACTTGAGTTTTTATTTCACCTAGGTCTGAAATAAAGTTGAAGCCTTGGAGCAGCCAGCGTTGGTTAAAACCATCCGCCTTAAAAATAAGCTTGGGAGAAAGTGCGCTCAATATTCGTCCAATACGAGGTTTCGTAATCGGTATAGAGGCTTATGTAAAAAGTTAAGGAAAGAAGTCCGTTTTGAACGCGACAGTTTCTATAGAAATGAGTTCAGAGCATCGTATGGGAACCCAAAGAAGGAATGGAAGGTAATGTTTTTAATCGGGGTTCTAAATCAGTCGACTCATCAATTATTTTATTACAAAGTGGTGTAAACATTTCTGATCCCAAAATTGTAGCAAATCTCTTTAACTGTCACTTTTCTTCAGTCGGTCTAACTCACACAATTGCATGCACATGCGAAACTTCGATGATTAACCCTATATTTTCGACCTCAGGCAGCAGTTTTTACTTTGTACCTTTTACCGGCGCTGAAATATTAAAGGCAGTTAATTCTTTAGATAACTCCAGATCGTGTGGCTCTGATGGAATTTCCAATCAGGTTTTGAAAAATGTCGCTTTAAATTTAGTCGATATTTTAGTTTATTTGTTTAACAAGAGCATCTTTTCTGGAATTTTTGCTACTGACTTGAAATGTGCTGTAGTCATTCCCTTATTTAAAAAGGGTGACAAAAAGGATATAAACAATTACCGACCAATTTCTTTGCTCTCTTCCATCTCGAAAACTTTTGAAAAGCTTGTTAAACGTAGAATTCTTGAATTTCTTAACAACAAAAATTTTTTCAGCCCGATGCAATTTGGTTTTCGATGTGGACGTTCCACCGAAGATGCCCTCTTGAACTTTTGTTCCTTTATATATAGCGAGTTAGACAAAAAAAAAGAACTGTGCTGGCCTATTCGTAGATATCACGAAAGCATTTGATATGGTAGATCACCAAATCTTGTTAAATAAATTACATTGCGTGGGCTTTCGTGGCTTTATGTATAACTGGTTGAAATCTTACTTATCAGGAAGAGCGCAAAAAGTTAAGTTTGGCAGTTGTTTCAGTGTTTCTGTTACTATTGACCTGGGAGTACCCCAAGGTTCTGTCTTAGGTCCGACATTGTTCTTAGTTTATTTCAATTCCTTATTTTCCTTGCCCTTTTTTGGGAAGGTTACCGCGTTTGCAGATGACCTTGCTATAGCCTATAGTTCAACGAACTATCTAGATTTGGAGCAGGTGTCAACTATGATGTTCATCTGTTGAGAGTGTGGTTTGCTACACATAAAATGATTGTTAGCAGGAAAACACAGATGATGTATTTCGATTTACATCGATATTGATATTATATTCCACGCCACTGACTGCGAACATTTTGCTCTAAACAATTTGTTGTGCTCTGGAACGTGGTATAATTCTGAAACAACTTGTAGCGACAAGTGTTTTCCAATTGAAAGAGTTAAAGTCTTCCAATATCTGGGAATTTCTGTGGACCAATCCTTAAGTTGGTCAACACATATTTCTCGCCTGAAGTCCTACATGCGATCCACGGTTCGCTATTTTTATAGTCTGAGGAAGATATGTTCAAACGCAACGCTTAGAACAATCTACTACGCGTTGGTTCACTCAAGGCTTCAATATGGCATATGCTGTGGGGGGAGGGGGGGGGGGGGGGGGGGGGGGGGGGGGGGGTGCTTCTCACAATAATATCCAGCAACTTTTTATTACTAAAAAATTTTTCATAAGGAAGATATGCAACGTTAACCGTTTTCACCACAGCATGGACTTATTCAGGGAAATGAAAATTCTTCCGGTAAAGCACATGTACTATTATAAAACGTTAAAAATATTTTTTATTCGCTGTGGGTATTTACACAGCCTCGTCTCTGATAATTATAACTTAAGGCAAAACTCACTGGGACTTGTTGTTGTTCCCACTTCTCGTACTACTCACTTTAATAACTTCTTTACTATCGTTTCTTGTAAAGTCTTCATTAAGATACCTGTGACTATGCGTGTCATTAGGAATTTGCGAGAATTTTTAAAAAATGTTAAATCATTTTTATTAGAGCTGTCACACGACGAGATCAAAACTTTGCTGAACCCTGTCACTTAGTGAATTGAAACCAAAATTGTTATTTTTAATGCTTTATTATTTTCATTATTTAACTCATTGAACTTATGGATTATCTTTACCTTCACCCCACACATATCGTACATGTTCATTATTCTTAATTTGTGACGGCATTCAACACTAAAATTGCATACTATTTTACTGAATGCCTTAACTTTCTTTCATTTATTAATAATTTTTTAAGTTAAGTTCCTATTGTATACATATATGTGTAAAAAACTTATTGAAAGAATGAATAAATCTAATCTAAATCTAATCTAATCTAATTGTAAAGAAAGTTTTTGAAAATTTTCAAACATCAAAGAAGTAGTTTTTACCAAATTTTCAACAACAGAATTTTGCGCTACTGAATTCGAAACCGCGTTAACCGAATATACTTCATTTTTATTTATGACTTCCCAAATATTATCAGCGAGATTTGTCAATTCATTTATATTAGTTGAATTGGAACTAGCTAAAATCGCACTTAAATTTTTGGGAAGTTTTCTTATCCAAATCTTTTTAAGAATATTTTCACTGAAATTTGAACCGGCAAGTAAAATCAATGATCGATAAAATTCTGAGGGTTTACGATCTCCCATGTCAGAATCACTAAAAATGTTATCTAGCTTCGAACTTTCACTTAATGAATGCCTTCCTATTAAGATTTTCTTAAGTTCAGAAACTTATTAACTTGGGGGGGGGGGGGGGGGGGGGGGGGGGGGGATTTTGAATAAAATCTAAAACCGTTAAAATTACTTCCTGTGGAAGTGCGGTAATAATATGTTCATATTTTGTGTTTTCTTGCGTTATATTTTTAGTAATAAATTGTGTTTCTGCATGGATAAACCAAGCTTCTGGACAACTAGTCCAAAATTGTGGAAGTTTAATTGATGTTGTGGAAATTTCATTTAATCTTATATTTTCGTAAGGATTCGAAATATGATCAGAAAAATTCTCATTCGGTAAATCAATTAGTGAGTCATTTAAATTGTTTGTGAGTGTAGTTTGTATGTTGTGTGTATTGTTGTGTGGGGAGTGAAACATATTAACCGTTTTGAAAAAGAAAGTTAGAGAATAAAATAGCAAATTTGACAAGGGATGACAAAAAGTCGTTCCCTGTTAGAAAATCAATAAAACAAAATTAATCTAAATCAGTAAAATAGTTATATAATTTATATTAAATAAATACTATACTGAATTGAAAGAAGAGTTCACAATTTAAAATTTTTCAATTTTGCTACTACCTTATGGAATGTAAATAGTCCTATATAATTACCAATTGAATGTAAATAAATTGACTTAATTACTCGAGATTTAGTATCTTAACCAGAAAAGGACAATTCAAAAATAACAAGATTCGAAACCAAACACAAAAATAGTATATTTAATAGTTAAACAAATATATATGTAAATATAAAGAATTGATCTCACCAATATGAAATTGTTTTTGAGATGCAGGAAGATGAAATTGTTGCTAGTAGTGTATCAGAAGTATCATTTACGTTGTGTTATTCTTACTTTATTAACAATAACGGTAGCGAAAGTGACGGAAGTGTTATTGATAACATCAGAGGTTGTTAAGGTTGATATAATCAATGGTCGTTATTGCTATGAAACCAGCTCTATCTCAATTCTAGGCGCAGCAACATAGACGGTATGTACGAAGACGCACACAGCTAATAGCGTTGAGAACAATAATCGTAGTGACCAATTGTGAATGAAATGTTTGTATATCGTCATAAAATTTGTTGTAATATAAGCTTCTCAATGTATCTGCAACTGCATCTAGAATTTTGCTGTAATATTAGCTCTTCTATGTATCTGCAACTGCATCTGTTGTAATATTAGTCGTATGTTAAACCGTTATAATGCCAAGAAATTATATACGATGACCGATATGGATACGACTATTATTAATCTAATTTTCACAAGAACGACAATTTTTGAAGTAAACAAAATTGAAAATTGAAAATTAAAAATACATGAATACATTTAAAAAATAATAAAATTACAAAGTTAAAAATTGTAAAGTTAAAATTATAAACAAACTCTACACCCATTTTACAAAGTTTTTTCTAAAGTTATATTTTGCGTCAATAAACCAATTCAATTTACCTTTTTCATCTCTTTTTTCATACAGAATTATGGCATCTTTTTCATTTTTCGTAATTTTCGAAAAAGTGTGCGTGGTCATAGTCGGATTTCGGCTATTTTTTATAACAAAATAAAGTGATTTCAGATAAGGACGTGAACTAAGTTTAGTAAAGATAGATCGATTTTTGCTCAAGTTATCGTGTTAACGGCCGAGCGGAAGGACAGACGGACGACTGTAAATAAAAACTGGGCGTGGATTCAACCGATTTCGCCCATTTTCACAGAAAACAGTTATCGTCATAGAATCTATACACCTATCAAATCCCACAAGGATTGGTAAAATTTTGATCGACTTATGGCATTAAAAGTATTCTAGACGAAGCCACGCCCATTTTGAAATTTTCTTTTATTTTTGTATTTTGTTGCACCATATCATTACTGGAGTTGAATGTTGACATAATTTACTTTTATGCTGTAAAGACATTAAATTTTTTGTTAAAATTTGAATTTAAAAAAATTTTTTTTTAAAAGTGGGCGTGTTGGTCATCCGATTTTGCTAATTTTTATTTAGCATACATATAGTAATAGGAGTAACGTGGCTGCCAAATATTATCATTATATCTTCAACGACTGCTAAATTACAACTTGCAAAACTTTTAAATTACCTTCTTTTAAAAGTGCAAGATGCCACGCCCATTGTCCAAAATTTTACTAATTTTCTATTTTGCGTCATACGGTCAACGCACCTACCAAGTTTCATCGCTTTATCCGTCTTTGGTAAAGAATTATCGCACTTTTTCGGTTTTTCGAAATTTTCGATATCGAAAAAGTGGGCGTGGTTGTAATCCGATTTCATTCGTTTTAAATAGCGATCTGAGATGAGCACCCAGGAACCTACATACCAAATTTCATCAGGATACCTCAAAATCTACTCAAGTTATCGTGTTTACGGACGAACGGACAGACGGACGGACGGACGGACATGGCTAAATGAATTTCTCTTTTCGCCCAGATCATTTTGATATATAGAAGTCTATATCTATCTCGATTAGTTTATGCCGTTACGGATTACCGTTATGCGAACAAAATTAATATACTCTGTGAGCTCTGCTCAGCTGAGTATGAAAACAGCCTTATGACGTCCATACGGAACCTCCCACTCGTGGTTTACCTTCTCATGTGTAGTTCAGTCCCGAACTACGTGCCAAATTTCATCCAATTCCATATCGTCGCCTTCTAGCCATAAACAAGAATTTGCAAAATTCAAAATTTGGGAAATCAAGTTTTAAAGCTACTTTTTTTCAAAAAAAGTTTACTCGGGATTTTAATATAATGTAACGAATCTTAGGAAATTCTTGATTATCCTGCACCTTCTGTTATAGTTTGAATTAACAACTCAAATATTCAGTATAGCAAAACGTTCTTTTTTCACAACACTACTGTTGTAGAAGTACTCCACAACTAAGTTACTCAATTATGGCGCGCTAAAATCAAACTGATTCATTATTCATCAGTTTGCGCTGCTTTTATACTCTCAGTTGCCTCGTTGGCCTATTTCTGCTAGGGTCTAGATTTTTTACGAACAGCTGCTTATTTATTTTTAATTTCTGTATCTGATCTTCACGTTTGTCTTATAGTTATATGCGTCTATATGTGTGAGTAATAACTTCTGACCTTAAATGACGATTACATGATATGTGACTGTTTCTCTTTCTTCTTCGCTCTTCGCTTTGTTAATTACATGTGTGTGTGTGCTTGCTTGCTTTTCTGTTGTTGTGCATTATGCTAATTATAGCCATACGGCCGCGGTGTTGTGGTTATAGCCTGTTCCACCTACCACAAAATCTTTAAACAAGTTTTTTTTCAATTAGTCTCTCTAGGCGGGGTCGCCCCACGGCAGTGATTTAGAAAATATTCCGAATGTATTTCTGGCTGAAAACTTCTCAGTGAAAACTCATCCGCCTTGCAGATACCGTTCGTGGTCAGCTTAAAACACGTAGAACCCGTCCATGGAATAAAAACAGATTCCGAGAGCAGAACACGTCAAGTGACGCAGAATTGAAGTTTAAGGATACCAGGCGGTTTTTATTATCAGAGACGGACGGAGTGGTAAGGTGAGATGATCGGTGCTCGGCACCTACTAAGAAACCAGGGAACAACTCAGGGCACTAAAGGGTCGCAGTTATTAGTAGGAAAGTAATAAAAAAGTTTGGGGCTACAACCGCTGCTCGAAGACGAGGCGACTGAGGGCGTCTCAGTAACAGATTCGTAGGGAGAGGACTAGTTGCCCAAATATAAGTTCCACAGAAATTCGTGTTTGCAGCATCATTCCGCAACTGTAGAATCGGTTCATAGCTGAATTAGGAGCTAAGGAGGAATGTTGTCCGGATACTAGATAACCTCAAGCAACTGAAAGCGTCTTACTTATCAAGTGGAGGATTTTAAGTCCCAGACCAGTTCTCCCCTTCACTCATCTGGACATGTGGAAAAAAAGAGTTCCTCAAAGAATAACAGTGGAATTCATATTGTAGCGCTATTGCCACTCCCTCCCTCTTCGACTTCCATCTTTACGTTCTTTAACCTTTTTCTTCTCTTCTTCCTGCTCTGCCTTTTCCGTTCCCTTTCTATATCCTTTTTCTTCTTCTTTTGTTCTACATTTCTTATTAATCTTCCTGTTATTGTGTTCCTATTTCTTTTACTCCTTTTCCTCTTCTTGCTACCTTTCTTTCCTTTTTATACTCTTTAAGAATTGTTTCTGGAGAGGTATCGAATTTGGAATTTTTTCTCTCTTTCTCTTCATATTCTTTTTGCTGTTTCCCTTCTTTTCTTCTTGCAATTAATATTCAATTGTGCACACTCAATTCACAACCTATTCTTTTTCTCTTTAGTTTAGTTGTCCCTGAGCATTTGGCGCAGTAACGTCGATTGTGTGTGTCGCTCGCAATGTTGACGAATGTTGTCCATATGTATATTAGGTTTACATATTTTGTAAACCAAAATATGTATTAGGAGGTGTTTATTGTGCAAAAAACTGTATCTTAGGATAAACCTTTATTTTACCGAGTGTGGCAAAAACTAAAAAAAATCATAACAAACGATTTTATCTTATTGCTTGCTGATAAGCGAATAAACAACACAAAACGATGCATCAAGTGATGTGCGCGATCATCGCGCTCTCACTAACACATCTGCATTTTCATTTTGCCGACGTCTGCTCTAACTGATTACCTTGCTTAGTGATTCTCTCGTAATTTTAACTCTTGCTTTTCTCCATTTATTTACTCTTGCTTCTCGCCCAGCTGCTCACCATCTGCCTCTCTCTTTCACTCTCCCTCTACACCCGGGGTGGGTCCTATACCCTTTGTTTTATTTCAATTTCCCACGCCGTTTTCCTTTCCTTTTCTGTTTCCTATACTATTCCTTTTCCTTACCTTTTCTCCTTACAAAAATCTTTCGGTTATTGGTGCCAATTTAGCGATTTCTCTTTTTTTACAGCACTCAACAAAATTTTTTGCTGGGTTAGAAGCACCTAATACGTGCTGGTATGTATGTATGTAGTACTCGTTGTATAGGCACGTGTTTGCTGTTGTAATTACCATTTAATGTTGTTAACTGTTACCAGTTTGCTTGGTAATACCCACTCACAACCACTCAACTTTTAACACAATAAAATGCATAAAATAATTATTGACTTATCCGTATTGTATGTGACTACACTTTTGCTGGGATGAATTGATTATGCATTGTCTCGGCAATATTTAAGATTAAGCTGATTGTTTAAGATTTATGGCGATTTACGAAAACTTTTACAACAACAAACTATTTTTTTTCTTTTGCATGTTATATTACGCTTATGACTAATGAATAATTAACTTTTTTTTCCTCCTTTATTATCTTTCATTTAAGGTCCGCCTGCGGCGTATTACAGCACTAGCAGCAGTACCGGATTCCATATACCAACCGATTATACGGCGTTCAATTACTTTAGAAGTCCGTACGCACATCAATTTACTTTGCTTTGATTGCGCCACGAATCAGTCATAGTTATTTAAACATATTTACAATAATAATATTCTAAAAGTGTTTTAAATACTAACTTAGTTAAAGGAATGTTAATGCAAAAAACGAAATGTAGACGAATTAAAAACTGTTACAATTAAACGAAAAAAATTGGTTATTCTTTTTTATAATGATAACGTTTCCGAAATTACCTCGGAATAGTTTAAGAGATCATTGGAACTACATCGTAATAGTCTATAAGAAGATGGCTGTATAATTTCGGGTCCATTTGGAAACTGTCTCCAGATCATTTCGCGAATGCTCCTGAAACTATAGCGGGACAACTGGTTGTTTTTTTGAAACAGTTATTTTTTTAAACAGTTTTTATTGTTATAACCCTGAATCTTTTCGACCTAGACTTATATGGAGGAATTCCAAATGTAAACGTGGCGTAAGTGCAGGCATGCTTAACCAACGAACCGATATCATTTCGTTACGATAATTAACGTTAATAAATGAAACAAAGTCATTTCGTTTCGTTTATTAACGTTAAGAACGTGAAATTAACGAAATGATTTCGTTTCGTTTTCTGCCGTATCAAAACGGAATCAAATCGTTTATGTTGATTATTAATTTCAAACTATGCTGGCAAAGCGGATTGATGGCGGAGTCATTAAAGGTGAAAGCATTAGCCAAGCTGATTGCAACTTTTCTCATGAATTTTGACAGTACGAACATTTCTCAGAGTGTTTTTGACATTACCACCAACGAATTACACAAACAAATTATATGGAATTTGTGTGTGTATGTGCGCTCGTTGTTACCACCTTACGGCTTCACCATGGCTATAGCATTGCCAGCACTATTCAAACATAAAGTATCACGTTTTTGTTAACGTTTTTAACGTTAACGAAAGCTTTTCGTTTCGGTTAAAAACGAGATACAATTTATCTTGATAATTTCTTTATCGATAATATTTCGAAGTGTTTCAACGGAAACGGTGGAAATTTTTTGATAAACGATTAGCTTAACGTTAAGGTGCATCCCTGCGTAAGTGTAAGCGTAATAGAAGTATTAGCGAGCTACTAAGGATCAGTTATCGGGTTATGGGCGCATTATCGCTATCCCATCAACGAGTTATTGCTTTGTAAAAAGTAGGTAGGGACTAGTTATCGATTTGTTATCGAGATGTTATAAGTTTTTTATCGATAACAAAGGTTATCTACGAAATATCGTTTTCTTATCAATGAGTTATCGGCTCTTTATCGAAAATGTATCGCGTTTCTAACGCATATTTGTCGATTTTTTATAAAAATGTTACTGATATGTTATAAAAAGTTATGGAATTGTTTATGAAAAGTGTCGGACTTGCATTCTAAAAGTTATCGAGTCGTTGTGAAAGTGATACCATTTTGTTATCGACGTGTTATCGAAAAGTGGTTGGTTTTAATCGATATGATATGGGTTAGTTATTTGTTAACTGCGTTCTATCGACAACTCATCGGTTAATTATGATAAAGATACCACCAAATCTTCAATATAAACTAGATGACACCTATGTAATTCGTCGATAACAAAACGATAAGAAACCTATAAGAAACCGATGAGTTGGTGATAACAAGCTGATAAGTAAATGATGACTAGCAGATATCAAGCCAATAACTCGGTGATTACTCGCTACCCACAATAAGCCAATAAGACCTAGTTTACCATAACCAGATTATCTTCATTTTCGTACTTAACTTCTAATCAGTAATTAAATAACTAGATTTTCCATATAACTGTTTCGTTTCGATTATAGCCAATTATGAACAAATTTAGAGCTGGCGACTTTTTTCCTAGTCCTAGAGCCATCTCTAGGGTGTTATCTGTAATTGAAAGCATTAGATAAAAGAGACACCACCTCAAGCAGAAGAAATTGTTCGTTTCTGGTAAAGGTACATGTGCAGTGCCAAAAGAGACAGTATTCCCAATCCACCAGCTTGCGGGAGCAGTTCTTATTATAATAGAAAAAAAAAACATAGTGTGCTTTTTCTCCCTATAAAATGGCATACAATCATATAGCCCTTATCATGCTGATTCTGATATTCTTAAAAACATAATTTGGAAACTCTAATTAATCCAATTTGCGACAAGCCTGAAGCTAAGCAGCAAACACCATAATTTCTCAAAGTAATACACACACATACATATATATACATACAAATGTAGATATTTGACAAGCAACTGGGTGAAGGTAAATAAAGCTGCTTAGTGAAATAAAGGCGCTACGAAAATTTTGTGGGCTGCTCATTACTTAATATACTGAAAGCATTTATACCACTTTGCAAGGTCACAGAATCAGCCCGTTTAGTTTTATTTTTTTCGACTACTGATTTTTAACTTTCAATTTTTTTTATTTTTTTTTTTAGATTTTCATAATTGCTTATTTTCTAGCATACTTTGTCACTTATTATTCCCATTGAGTTTAATATATGTACTCAACATAAGGTTGCAACAACATTTGACACTCTTTGCTATTGTTTACAGCGCATAAATCTCATATTATTCTTATTTTGTGTATTTATTTAAAATAATTCACACGTACTGCAATGCATACAAGAATTGCATGTGGTGTTGTCGGAAAACGCAAAAATTTCACAGAATACATTTTTTTTTTTTTCGTTTTGATTTTCTGTTTTTCTAGCACATTTTTTTTTTACCAGGGATTGCAAATAACCGTCTGCATAAAGCACACCAACATGCTGGAATGGCCAACCCAAAGCAAAAATAAAATAAAACAATTAATTTTTTATTTATTTCTATATAATACTAGCAGACCCGGCAGACGTTGTTCTGTCCTAACTTTAGTCTATCTGCATAGCTTTTAGGAATTTTTAACCTCTTACTCTCCCTTCCCCTCTCTGCCCGTTTTCTCTTTTAGACACTCATTTTCACGCCTTTCTCTCTTTCTGCGTCTCTTTCTCCCTCTTCGTCTTTTCCTCAAGACCCTAGCCACCTAGCGAGATAAAAGTGTGCCTAAAGACTTCCGTGGGGGAAACTACATAAGCATACGCATTTTTACATTATTCCGTTGTGTCTTATCAATTATTTAAGCTATATATGTCGTCAAAAATGAATCGATATATTACCGAAAATAAGCTGGTTTGTGATCTAAAATTATAGATTTACTATCGATTATATATCGAAAATTTACCGATTTAGTATCAGAAAGTTGTCGATTTGTTGTCAAAAAGCTATAAATAATTTAAATAAAAACTATTGATATTTAACTAAAAAGTCATCGATTTGCTATCGAAAGGTTATCGATGTAACACTAAAATTTATTAGTTAAGCAATCGATATGTTATCAAAAATGTATCATATCATGTGTCATTGATTGGTTATCTACAAGTGATCGATTTATAATCGAAAATGTATCGATAATTTATAGAAAAGTTATCGATTTGTTATCAAAAAGTTATCGACATATTTTTGATTAGATATGGATTTGTTATCAATATGTCATTAAATATATATCGAAAAGTTATTGATACGTTATCAAAAACTGATCGATATGTTATAAAAAGGCTAGTGATTTGATATCGAGAAGCTATCAATTTGTTATCGACTACTCATCGGTTTGAAAAAGTAGATGACGCATCTGCAACTCATCGATAACAAGCCGATTAGCAACCAGTAAAAGGGCAACAAAAACGGATAACTCGACGATAGTAAAACAATGACTTGTCGGTATTGCTTGTGAAAAAACACGAAACTATTTGTTTCAGATAAAGTTACCTCCGTTGTTGTTTAACTTCAACCAATGTACGAGTTTTATTCGACTTAAACACTAGTATCCTGGACATGTACTGGCATGTTTACATATCGGTATTCACGAATACTTGGTACTTGCGCCTTTTTAAAAATAAAAGTTTCTGAGCAAGAACTGATAATTTCCAAACAAAATAAAAATTTCGAAAAATAACTGTTATTTTGCTAGCGAATTAAGAAGCTTGTAAAAACAACTGTTTTAGCTTGAAGTCAAATTAAAATCTCGCAAAGGCTTTAAAAAGCAATTTTTTAGCTAAACGTAAAACTATTAGTATCCCTGGTTGTAAGCTTGGGCATTATTTTTTTTTTACTTATTTTGCAATTGCCATCTTTGTTTGCTCTTCATTATCATGCAGTGCAGCTGCAATGTGATATCGACATGACAACACTCGCTACGCGCACTGGCGCTTCACATGCCGAACAATCAACAAGTTTGTTAGGGAGTATATTTGAGTGCTTCTGAGTGATATATTGTTGCTGTAAATGCGCTACTGCGTCACATAAAATTTTTTTTGCCTAGTCAAGCGCAATGTACTTAAGCTCTTACCTCTTGAAGTACTCCACACAACTTCAGCTCACTAAGGCATGCAAGTGATATGAAGGGGAGTCTGTCTCTTAACCCCGCCACTATTTCTTATAGCATCGTACTTTGGTAACACATGCACATGACCATCGTGCGTTCATTACACTCGTAACTTCATAATCGAACAGCTGTTAAGTGTTCACTTTCAATAAGTGCCAGCCACTTTCGGTGTCTCGATGTTGGAAATGTGCAATTTCATGCAATTTTAATGCGGTTAGTGTGAAATTTGTTGTTGTTTTACTTTTTATGCTTATGGCTTTTATTTATCGCTGTTGTATGCATAGTTGTATATGCGTGTTTTGGCCTATAAATTTTTGATAGTTATAACTATCCACAGTGCAATTTGTTGACCATTTAGGGAGATTGCACTTATTTATTTGCATTTTCAAATTTGGTTTGATGGCGCGAATAATTGATTGGTGCGGGTGAATTGGTGTAATAAAGTTGAGTAAATTTATTTGATACCAAAATAAACGTCTTTCGGTTCTTCGCTTAACTATGTGCAATTGTTATGATCTCATAACGTGTGTCTAAATAAACAAAACGAGTTCGTTTCTTTAGTCTTTTCTTTTCAACATGTGGTCTGTGGTAAATGTATAGCACGATAACCTGGGAAGAGATGTAGGTCTACCACTATGCTACAACTGCATCTTTTTGTATGCTTCTTAATTTAGGTTTTCCAGTTATTGTTGTTGTATATTTATTTCGTAATTTTTGCTCGATGCAAAGTTAAGGCCGTGTTCTTGCGTCGTAAAATAGCAAACCTTTGCTAAACTTAGAGTGGTAATATCCCCCTGCCTTGGGGCGGCTGAAACAACGCCAACATAATTTCAGTCCGGAAGGCCTGTATGCCGCCTATCAGTGTACTGCAAAAGCTTTTTCGTTTACATTTCAAAGCGGTTTGATAAATACCGGAAAACTTCTCTTGGTGCAACTGCATGGAGCATTAAGGGGGGCAATATTCGACATGATGCATGTTTGACTGTCAAGCTTTTCCAAACTGAGGCGAAAGTACATCGCTGCTACGCAATAATGCTCTAAGTAGCCATAGTGTAAGTCACAGTTATCTTATGTGGTAATACAACGGATCTTCATATTTTACATGTCAGCTTCCCCCTGTCGGAGTGGCATATTTAATCTAACCTAATCTGAATTAAGTCTAACACTAATATATTTCCCAAGTAATCGAAGCCATTCCACAATACCTTTCTTTGCCGCTTTAACTGCTCCTTCAGTTTCATTCTTCCCTAAGCCCCCTTCCCCTCATCTCTTTCTTCACCTTGCCTTTGGACTTTCACTTTCCTTCATCCCTCCCGTTTTCAATATTCTCTTCCTTTTTGACTCCTATTACACTCTTTCGTTCTATTCTTCTCAGTATCCTTATCGCTCTCTCTCACAATATCAATCTTCCTGCTATTCCATAAACGTTACACTTACTGTTCTAGTTTTTCTCTCGCCCTTTCTATCTGCCTTTCGTTAGCGTTTCTTTCTCGTTTACCCCAGGTTTTTCCCACATATTCTCCGTTCCCTCTTTTACTTCCTCTCCTACTCGTCGTCCCCATATATATGATTACTATACCAAGTATTGGATAAATACATTAAACATTTTCCCAGATTTACACTTTTCATTCAAGGGGGCGTGGCACTAATATTTTTTTCGAAATTGTATACTACTTCATTTCCACGATAAATTATCTAGTTATATCTGTACACTGGGTTTATATTTGAAATAGTTTCCCTTTCCTTTTAACTCTCTTTCATCTTTTTCATTTTCTTCCCGCCTCAACCCCCCTTCCACTTCTTTTCCATTCTTCCATATTTATATGTCCCCCTACCTCACGCATGCATTATCCTCACCATTAATTTGTGATTAGACGCCCAAGCTAATTTGGCCGTTCGCGATAACTGACTCCGGTATAAATTACCTACCCAGAGAAGCCTTTACCCTATCTTCATATTTGCGTAAAACTCATCATTATAACTCTTTCGATTCTGGCGCAGCACGGACAGAACCATAAGCCTTTTGGGTAAGTTTCTTCTCAAACGCTCGTAGAACCGCATCCCATACTTCACCCCTCCTATGTGTCAGTTTCCAATAATCTATCTTATATTTGATACTATGTTTTTAAAAGACTAACAATTATTTTAACCAACTTGGAAATTCTCCATTCAGTCACCCCCTCCCCCTATTTTTTCCAAACTACATATTATTCAATGTCGAAAATACATATATTTAAAAATATTTCCTCTTTTCGCTTCCATCATTCCCTTAAAAATTATCTTCCCATCTTAGGTACATATATATATTGTGACATGAGATTTTATATATACGTATAGATTGTCAATTCTAGTTATACATTATCTTGAAAGAAGTCGTTTATTTCATTACGAGCGTGAAATTGTCGTCCTACCGCAAAAATCTCCAGCACAGTTAAAACCTGTTTCTAACTTAACACAAATTTCAATAAATAAGCGATTGGTATTCGCACTCTAAGTGTCAGCATCTTTTACTTAAATGACCATTTGACGTGGGAGACAAAATATTGCACTCAAAATTCTAATTGTTAGAAATAAATTTGTGTTGAACGGATTTACAAGAAAAATAATCATAAGTTCTTAACAGCAGCCGAGGGGATTAGAGTTACAGTAGCAACGTGAGGTAATAATAAAAATTATTGCTGAACCGTGTTATCTAAAAAAGTGATTTATGATGCATTGGGTGTTCGAATCTGTGTATGATTGATCACTGCAACTACAACAAAAGCTTATGATTTTACAGTTGCAATTTAAGAAAACTTATCCGAGGGCGATTACGTGCGCAAAAGTATTGCCAGTGGCCAAAGAAAAAAAAACGGTATCTATGCTAACTGCAATAAAAATATACAATAAGCTGAACTAATATTGCCGACAGAACTATTTAATGAATGAACAGTTTAGACACTTTTAATATGCGAAGGAGGTCGTGATGCCGTTGTATGTCCAAAATAAGTACTTTACCAATTTGTTTTTGTTTAATGGTGTTATAAATTAATAAAATCAGTGGAAATAAAATAATTTGGAACTAAGTCCCACCAAATTTTTCAGAGAATTTAAAAAGAGTGCTGCATCTCTAATATAATTTCATTATAGGGTAAGTCATCGACATCAGCCAGTATCTGTTCGAAAAATCAGTACCGGCATCATCACCGTATTTTTTCGGATTCTTTAAACTTTCAATTAAGCGTGCTTCTTTAAGGTGATGATCTACAAATCATATGATTTTTTCCAGTCTTATGTTGTTGTTGTTGTGCTATAAGGACACTCCCCGAAGGCCTTGGGGAGTGTTATCGATGTTGATGGTCCTTTTGGCGTATGCAGATCCGGTAAGTTCCGGTACCAAGCCCGACCATCTCGGGAACGATTTGGTATGATCACATGCGACCTTCAAGGCCATACGGCCCTCCCACCCCCTAGATCCGTGAAGATTTTGGGGTCGCCAGAACCTCGGATGTTAATGAAACAGGAATCGCCACTGATAGCTGAGCTTGACAATATATATTGCGCTGGCAACCCTTTGAAAAGGTTGCTCTATACAGCCCTTTGCAGGTATTTGTTATTTTAGTCGCCTCTTACGACAGGCATACCTACCGTCCATTCAAACGGTAACTCCTATGTCAAAAATACGATTGGATAGGTTTACTATATATCACTCTTTAGTTTTTGAGTCTGCATAGAAAAATTTAAACTTTGTTGCCTGTGGCAACTCCTTAACCGTCTCCTATCGAGCCCAAAACTTATGTGTGATATCTTCACCACCTGAAGGAGTAAGACTGGAAAAATCGTTTATTTGCTTTACGAGGACCACCTTGGTGCTTCTTACATTATTCAGTGTTATTCTTAAACTATTTTTCTCCTTCTCTATTAAGTAGGACTGGCTCCAGTGTATGTGATATGTCTATAGTGATTTCTTCTCGTTACAATTTTTCTTCCAAGCCAACCACCCTAAAAGAGTGGAGTAAAGTAGTCGGCTTCATTGGATAAATGTGCCTTTCTGCTGGTGGGAGCCGAAAATATCTAGTTTTTTTCTTGCAATGGTATCATATTTCTGCTCTGCAGTCTCATCTGCGCTACTTTCTTTACAGAAATTAATTTTAGTTTTATACCGTTTTGTAACCCCCAACAATGTATCCTGCAACGCTCGGTCTAGAATCTAATATTGGATTCTTAGTATTCCTTTTCGGACCTAGCCGAATGATATTGCTAGCGGCTGGATGTCTCAGTTTTCCCCACATTCTAGGATCACACAAAATCGCTTTGAACCTGTCTATAGTTCAATATCACGATGGTGATTTTTTTTTTTGGGAAAGGGAAAATGATTGTCTTTATAGAATTGATCTTTAATCCAACCTTAATGACGCAATGCCTATGATGTCGTCCTGGTATCTCTGGCTTTGGCTTATATTGTACAATGACACTAACAAAAGCTGGTCTATTACTATCTCAAAAGCCAATCTTTTGTGGTTTTAATTTATATCGTTCCGTCTCCAATTTCACTTATCTTCGTACGAAGTAAAGCGTCTATCCTCATTCTAATAGATCGCTGAAATTCTACACTATACAACAATCACTGATACGAGCTGGGTTGTCAGAGGCTCCCGCTATGTCCAAGGAGGCACAAATCCCTATCGAGTTTATCCATTGCTTTCAGAAGAAATGATATTAAGCTCATTTGTTTAAAGGACTTCGTCAGGAAATGGTCCTTCGTAATGTTTATAAGGTGCTAGATTAGTTCCTGCCCATACTGCAGAAGATACCGTCTACTCCCAATAAAGAGAAATGGGATACCATCAGGTACTCATAAAATATTTGAAGTGGGGTTTGTCAAATACTTGTCACCTTTCGCCATCCTTATAGAAGAAAAATCTTTGGTGCAGGCCCATAAACCACTCAGCCATATAGGCGGCTCCCATGGAGTTCGGCTAAGCGTTCAACCGTTGACAAAGTGCCTGTTCGTAATAGCATTATATAACTTTACTTTACTCACCAATAGGGTGGTTTAATATGGAGCAAAGTTATCTTTACATATCGATTTATATTAATACAAATTTACATCAGCGAACAGTAAAATAGCAGCAACAATTGTTATCAAATTTTACTAGTTAAATCTCTTATTTTATTTTCGATATTTTAAGAAAGAACTACCATGAATTTTTTAGCTAAAACTATGCAAATCAATCACAAAAACGTTTTCGCAAAAACTCAAGAACATGTTTTATGCCGACTCCGAACGGCATCTGCAAAGCAGATGAGTTTTCACTGAGAGCTTTTCATGGCAGAAATACACCCGGAGTGCTTGCCAAACAGTGCCGAGGGGCGACCCCGCTTAGAAAAATTTTCTTCTAATTGAAAAATCTTATTTCTAAAATTTTGATGTTGCTTTGCCCGGGAGTTGAACCCAAGGCATACGGTGTAATAGGCGGAGCACGCTACCATCACACCACGAACTTTCGAGTTTTTCTGAAAAAGTTTTTAAGGTTGGCTTACATTTTTTTCTTAAAATATCAAAAATAAAAAAATTTAAATTTAGTTGATGAAATTTGTTCACTACTATTTTCTTGTAAGTACTTTGCCTCCAATATTTCAGCCCAAATTGTGTAATAATTGTTATCGTTCCATGTCATTTTTATCGTTGTTGTCTTAAGTATTTTGACTGTAATTCATTTGGAAAAATTTCGCATTGTTTATTATTGTTGTATTTCGTTAAAATTTTTCTTTGTCTCGCATACAAATTCAAATTAAAACAAATTATGGCATAGTCTGCAATAATAAAAAAAAATTTATTCGTTCAATGCAATTGTTGCATGATCAGTGTCAACTACTTAAATTGTGTAGATATTTGTTTACTCTTATTATGCGACGCTTGTGCAATGTCATTGTTGGCATCGTTGTATTTTATTTGGTTACTTCGTTCTTGTAAATGTCTACATTACATTATTAAATTTCACACAGATTGTGAATTGCATAATACAAGAGAATAAGCTGTGGTCTTGTTGCATTCTTTTTAGAAGCGTAGTTGTTGTTTTCTATTGTTGCTATTTTTATATCTAGCCCTTCACATTTAAAAATGTAACCCGAAACCGACGTAGTCGAAATTGGTAGTTTTTTAATGGGTAATGGGTATTTATTTATATTATGACCTTAAAGCAGGATAAGCTTTCACACTTATTTATTCATAATTTTACTTCCTTTATAGTAGGTCGGTTGAATGTTTGTCCGCTTTTCATACAAATCTTGCAATCGATTTTTAAGAAACTTCTCATTGAGCTACAAACGTGAAACTTTACACATGGGTTAGAACACCGTGACAATGCAACAAAAGGAAAAAAAATCCGGATCGAAATAATTAGATAAGAATTTGAAAATTTTCAAACCAGCTTTTAAGTAACTTCTCCATGAGCTAGAGGCTTGAAATTTCAAACTGAATTCAGAGGTCGATGACAGCCGATGACACGATACAAAAAGATTCGCTAGGGGGCGCACGGTATGAGATATTTAGAAAAATCGTACGAAACGGAGGGAATTTTGTGATTGATTTTTATGTAAGTTATCATTGAGCTACAACTGTAAAACTTCACAGATAGGATAAGACGCCGAGAAAATTTAAGAAAAGGAGAACACAATTCTGTTAGATGGCGAACGGATCGAAATGCTTAGATAAGAATTTGGAAATTTGGTGTTTTGAGATCGATTTCGAAGTAACTTATCATTGAGCTACAAACATGAAACCTCAGAGACAGGTTAAAGCACCGCGAAAAAGGAACAAAAGGAGAAAAAAAAAACCGTTAGTATGTAAGTTATCATTGAGCTACAACTGTAAAACTTCACAGATAGGATAAGACGCCGAGGAATTTTAAGAAAAGGAGAACACAATTCTGTTAGATGGCGAACGGATCGAAATGCTTAGATAAGAATTTGGAAATTTGGTGTTTTGAGATCGATTTCGAAGTAACTTATCATTGAGCTACAAACATGAAACCTCAGAGACAGGTTAAAGCACCGCGAAAAAGGAACAAAAGGAGAAAAAAAAATCCGTTAGGTGGCGCACGGATCGAAAAAATTAGATAATAATTTGGAAATTTGAAACCAGGTTTTAAGTAGCTTCTCCATGAGCTAGAGACTTGAAATTTCAAACTTAATTCAGAGGTCGATGACAGCCGATGACACGATACAAAAAGATTCGCTAGGGGGCGCACGGGATGAGATATTTAGAAAAATCCTACGAAACGGAGGGAATTTGGGATCGATTTTAAAGTAACTTATCATTGAGCTACAAACATGAAACCTCAGAGGCAGGATTTTAAAGTAACTTATCATTGAGCTGCAATCATGAAGCCTCAGAGAGAGGTTAAGACACCGTGACAAAGGAACAAAAGGAGAAAAAAAATTCCGTTAGGTGGCGCACGGATCGAAAAAATTAGATAATAAATGTCTCCTTATATAAAGACATATTCTTGCTAAACTTTGATTTTTAAATTTTGACATAGAAATTGCAAAAATATTTATGAGAAGTAAAAAATATAAAGGGCGCAATTGAATGACTGATAATATCTCCTTTCCTACCAACTTTCCAATCCAAGTAATGTGCGCTCCACTTTTATATTTTTACTTCTCATAAACATTTTTGCAATTTCTATGTCAAAACTTAAAAATCAAAGCTTAGCAAGTATAAGTCTTTATATAAGGAGATATTTTTCGCTGATTTTTGTCCATTTATATAAAGGAAGTGCTTAAAATTTTTTTATTTTATTTTTTGTAGCTTAAATTTTATTGACTGCGTATGTTGAAATATTTTACTGTTACATAGTTGTTTTTTACGGCTGTGCTCAAATACTTCTTTGAATGGTTTAGCGCCTTCTTTTTATCTTTACTATTACCGGGTAGCATTGACCTTGAAATTTCAAATTTTAACACTTTTGAGCGGACAAAACCGCATAAAAACAATAAAAGATTTAACAAATAAAAATATCTAAACGAAATCAAAAGTTCAGACAAATAATTCCGGTTCAATTCATTTGCAGTTAAATGAGTGATTTGCGTGCAACTCAGAGATCGAAATGGTTACAAATTTTATTTTAAGAAATCACTTTTTGATAGCGTGAAAATGAAATAGTATATTAAATTTGGCATGAATATCAAAATTGTTAATCGGTTGTCTTCCAAATGCGCCCGTTTTCAATGTCGATCTTTTTCGGATGTAGATAAAACTGTACCAAATTTCAGAAAGATATCTCATTTTTTCTCAAGTTATCGTTGGACGTACTTGGCTCACTCAAAATTGTTTTCAATGCTGAAGATTGGAATATAAATGAACCACCTATATCCGATTAAAATTATAATATCCTAGTTGAAATAATTATGATTTCAGTCCCTGTTTGAATCCAATATGAGCTGTTAGGTTATGAATGTCTCTGCTTTTGTATGCAAGAGCTCCTGCTGCCAGTTCAGAGACCTGCGCTTTGTAATGAACCAAACTGCTCTAATTTATGCAAGACGAAAAAACCCACCAAGGGGACGGTTAAACAGACAACAGACCAAAATTATATTTATTGAATTCATTGAACTATCAAAATACCGGAAAGCGGGTTATAAAAGCAAACAAAACGGATTAAAAATAGTAGCAGGTTATACAGATTATAACACAAAATGCGACATTCGATGGCAAATATTTTCTGCCGATTTATATGTTAATTACTATTAAAAAGCTTCGATATTTGGTAAACTTAAAAAGCAATTCGCTAGCTACATACATAAGTTAGACTAAGCATACTTTTTAATTGAGGTCGTAAACATGCAATAAGACCATTGTGGAGATTGAAACCACGTTTTTACTAGGGTTGTGAACAGCATCCGGATTTTTCCACTATCCGGATTAACCGGATATTCGAATAACTGGATAGCTAAGCAAAAAAGCCGGCTATCCGCTGTTCGGCTATCCAGATATGTAAACGGAAAATCCGGATATCCGTATGTCCGGATACTGGAATATAAATGTTGAATATCTGCATATCAGAATTGAACGAAGCAAACATCGAAAAATTATTCAAAAAATATGTTTGTAGATTATTAAATTAACGTCAAATATAAAAAAGCTACAATTTTACAAACAAGTGAAATTAAGAACAGTGCCATTTGTTTATATTGTGAAAAAACGCTGTTAGTTGATTTAAATGCGCCACGAATTTATTGTTATTAATGCTAAATAAACATATATGGTACATCAATTTTTTGCTTTCACTGGATATCCAAAAATATTAACCGGATCTTCATAAATCCGAATATCCGGATAGTTTCACAAACGAATATTAACCGGATATCCATTACGTCCGGATTTATCCGTGTCAACGGATATCCGTATGGATATCCGGATATTCGAATATGCGGATAATCCCAGCCCTAATTTTTACATATATTTATATAGAAACTTGTTATTAGTTAAAAATACGCCTTAATATACATATGTATGCGTGTACATTATTTGAAAATTTCCAACCCGAATGAAAATTTTTGATTATCGAAAAATCAAAATATAAAAATTTTTAAAATATGTATATCAAATCAAAAAAAAATTAAAATTAAATTATTGAAGAAACTAATGAAATTACAAAGTCTATAAAGTTAAAGTAAAATTTATAGTGTATTAAAAGAAACCATACAACCATATGTAAGCCTAGTAAGATACTTAACAAAATGGCGTAAGTAAGAATAATGCTTAATTATAATTACTTATATATTAAAATGTGATATTTCATTGAAATTATACATAATTGATTTTATTGCCATAAAACTGTATACTTATAATAATAAGAGTAATATTCTTGACATACTTTTTCACCTAGCCATAGCTGCTCGGTATTTCAAGAGTTTTGGGCAAACGAAGGAATAATTTAGCAACTCTACTAGAAGCAAAAAAAAAACTGGGTTACTCCCCTTACAAAAAAAACAGGCGTGAGTATCAAGTACTGTTGAAGTTCGATGTGTAAACATACTGGTGTACGCCTGGTGTTAAATTTAACTAGAATTGTACGTTAACAAGAGCTCGCCCAGGGGTTGAACGACAGAGATAACTTTACCAGAAACAAATAGTTTCAGACTTTTTGTGCAGAGCTTCGTCGGTTTCTTACCGGGAACAAACGACACCAGCAACTTTCGAGATTTCGATTTGTTATTAGCTTGTTATCGATTTGCTGTCAACATGCCAATATCTTCTAATTGGCTTCTTAACGTCTTGCTATTGGGGGGTTATAAGTTTGTAATCGATTTTATATTGAAGAAGGTATGTGTTTTATAAAAAACCTATGAGTCAACGTTCTTAACGCAGATACATTTTTGATTTAAAAAATCGATAACACGCCGATAACAAATCTACAAAATTCCGAAAACAAGTTGACATCCTTTCGATAACAAGCAGATGGCTCGTCGATTAAAAATCGATTAAACTAAATTAAATTTCATTTAATTTACCTCAATTTTATTTAATTAGATTTACTTTTATTTTACAACGTTTTCCTTGATTTCAGTTAATTTTGTTTTATGTTATGTTTTGGTTTTACTGGTCTGTAAAAAATTAATTATTATATTAATTTGTTGTCGTGAAGACCAAGTTTATTATTTCTGTAAAATACATGGCCCCTGCGCAAGTATGACACATAAAATCGCGAACCGTTCCACATTTTTCGGTCTATGAACTTTGTTTTTTTTTTCTAATTTACTCGTTTTCTATGTATAATAATTTAATATAATATAACTTGTAAAATATGCCTTTTACAAAAATATTAAATTTGGCCTTGAAAACAACAAATTAAAATAATATTTTTTTTTTTACTTTACCTTATTTTGTATTTCTCTATTTTATTTTATTCTACTATATTTTCTTTTCTTTTATTTAATTCTTTTTTATTTTATTTTTAATTTAATTTATTTTGTTTTCTTCTATTTTATTTTATTTAAATTTATTTTATTCTATTTTACTTTATTTCATTTTATATATTTTTTTATTTTTTACCCTTTTTTGTTTTTTTTTTTTATTTTATTTTACTTTATTTTATGTATTTTTTTATTTTTTATCTTATTTTATTTAATTCAATTTTTTTATTTATTTATTTTATTTTACTTTATCTTATTTAATATATATTTTACCTTACTTAATTTTTTTTCATTTAATTTTATTAAATTTTTTTATTTTGTTACCATATTTTATTTTATTTTACTTCGCTGTATTTTATTTAATTTTTCTTGTTTTTTTTTTTTTTTGTTATTTGATTTTATTTTATTTAATTTAATGTTTTCTTATTTTATTTTATTTTCTTTCTTTTATTTTACTTTATTTTAATTTTTTTTACTATATTATATTTTATTTTACCTTTTTTCCCCCTTTAATATCACTATATTTTATTTTATGTTATATTTTTTATTTTCTTTCTTTCTTTGTGCAATTTTTATTTCATATAAATCCAACCAAATTTGGTATAAACAACAAAGCCCTAGCCACCAGCAGTGTATGTTCAGAGACTTTAATAATATGTATGTAGTTGCTCAACTGTACCACGCACATTGCTTCGACATTACGGTAGAGTGTAGTGACTAGCCACAGTACTTATATTCTCATTCTCTATTACTCCCCACAGCATACCAATACCACACACCTCGCCTACACGTATACACTCTTAAGCATTCCACACAGTTACGCATATACTTATATATCCTACATATAGGGGGATATAGCATTCCACTTACAAATATTACGCTTACACTTACATCCTACATTCAGGATTCTCCCCATACCTTGGGCTAAGATGTTTACACATCAAAAACAAAAATAACAAAGGCCGCCCATAAATATAAATCTTATGTTGGGATGGTGTCGAAAAATAATATTTATTATTTAAAATCTTTGTTTATACCGTCGAAATTTTTTTTAATAACTAGGCGACGATCGATTTTTTAGATATAAAAATTTGGTCTTGAGAAATTTGTGTTAATCAAATGGTCTTTCTTAGTTTTATACGACGAGAAGCATTCTTTGCTGATCAAACTTCTATTAAAAAAATGTCACAACTGAAAAGAACATAAAAAAAATAAAGGATCTCGCAGGACTAAAATAATGACAAACGAATATTTAAATTGAATACACTCAGAATGTTTCGAGACATATATTTCAAATCAATGGTGTAACACCTTGGTGCTCAATTATTTGGGTCCAATTTATACTTAAACTTTCATTGTTCATCTTCGTCTGTTCGGTTTGTTGGTGTAGGGATTATTTGCTATATGTTGCTACCCGAAGTATTTTAGAGCTAAATTTCTGAAACCCGTCGAACACTGTTTCACTGTAAGCGTAAACTCACGCAGATGTAAAATCAACAAAGTATTTCGAATTAAGGTATAGACATCATCCCATTCGTGGTTATTTGTCATTCTTAAGTAGAGCTTATTGCCTATAGAGAGTACAGGAATACCGTAGTCGACAGGTCTATGTCAGGTGGGAAGTTCTAGTCTATAACCCCTACAATCGTAAGCCCACCTTCTATTGGATCAACTTATAACGCGTTCAAAAGGTCTGCATAGAGGGGTAATTGCCATTTTGTAGAACATCACAATGTTAAAAGTGTCGGTTGAAAGCACTGCAAGTCGACAGAGTAAAAACTAGTAACGTCACCTAATGCGATAGTCTTCCGCGAGCTCGGAATTATTGCGACCCGTTGTATAATTATTAAAATTAACTTATTGTATTAAAATTAACTTGCTCTCCTCCAAGTTTCATAGTGGAGCAGATAAAATACCTCCTTGGAGGATGCTTTTAGATTCGTACTATATTATAGAGACTCCTAACCGATTGATCTACACCGCGAATTTTAAGGAGTCAGGGATTATATGTCACATCGACCATATAAGCATATTGATAATCCGTAGAGTTTCAATTAACTGAGGGTCGGCAGCTATTGGTGATCCTTCTTTGTTATCACTCACGTGCTGCCAAAATATACTTAAATACAAACTGACACCACTTGTAAACAAGAAATTCTGCTTTGTACAAATGATTGAAAATAGTACTAGCTACATCGAATACGAGGTAAGGAGGAACCGTCAGTAGGTAAGATGAGGATACTAGAATAAGATTTGAGAACAATCCAGAGACGGGTGTCAGCGTTCACACCGAAGGGTGATCGTTAATATTTACCATAAGAAAGCTACTTTGACATCGAATTATAAAATTTGACTACTAATATTGGTGTATTTTATTTAAAAAATCAGTGAAACGATTTGATAACAATAATTGAGTTTTATTTTACGTACATATACATATGCGCTCAAATTCTGTTTATACCGCTAGGCGCACAACTTTATCTGCACTTATGAAATAGTTGTGCATAAAATTAAAGTATGCATTTTACTCATTCACAACTCATACTTAAGGCGTTAATGGTGAATAACGCCTAAAAGTACATACACCCACATCAGCATTGGTGAATAGTGGAGACATACCATACAGTCAGTTCAACTTAAGATAACCCTTTTGTGGTCGCAAACCCAGATTTATATGCACATACAAAAAACTAGTCTAACATATCGAGAAATCACATGAATAATTTTATAATGTTCAAAGATTAGTTTTGAAAATGACACCAAAATTCAAATTTCGTACAACAGCTCTTGAACCACAGATAACACTTCAACAACTCATAATTTCACCAACAACACAAAGAGTTGTATGTTTATGAAAATCGGGTTTTGGCTTCAACAGAAATGTTCGACTTTAACTTCTAGAAATTGTAAATAAAACGCACAAACATACATGTCGGTAAATGAGTACTTAACTTTACATACATAGATACATTTTTTTACTATCCAATAATTGCATTTGAGTCCATGGCGGTGAGATAGCTCAAGATCTCTCACGGCTTCGAAGCGGTCACGTAGACCAAGCAATTCAACCAACTACTTATCTCAAGAAAACATCACTGAACACTTGACTGACTGAACTACTCAACGACTGTTGGTCGTTGTGGTTGTGTTGAGCGGGAAGCTTGCAAAAAAGTTGTTATAAGCTCTAACGCTCCATTATCCAATTCAATAACACTGATACTGGCATGCTCGTAATTGTGGTTGTTATGCACGTGGAACGTGGATAAAAGAATTCGAAATTAGACTTTGGTGTGTTCGTATGTATGTAATATATATCTAAGTGGACTGTTAAATGTAAATTGTAATACTGGAATTAATTGCTAATAATTGAATTTCAGTCGTAAGGTTAACACTGGGTCTAAGTAGTTGTTATGTAGTTTATGTATGGTATTAAATATTTATGTTATAAGTGAAGACAGAATTAATTTAAAAGTTGTATATGCAAATATGCTGTTCAAAAGAAATAAATTCTAATGAAGTTGTTAGCAAGGAGACGAGGGGATCATAACATAAAATATCCTTCGAGGAGGAATGAGTTGAATGCCTAGTCAGTGCATTACAATCTACACAGGCGGCTCGAAAATTAAAGAGAGGACCTAAACTGGAATGCACTAAAAGCATCTGCGGGTTCATCAGTCATACGGACTTTCTGACATATGCTGTGTCTTCCAGATAGAGGCATATGCCATAGAGGAGAGCATTCTGACTGCTCCAGCACGGTCTAAGGCATTAATGCAACGATCTTTGCCGACAGTGAGGTCGCCTTAGAGGCATTAGAAATCAAATCCGAATATCATGCGTAGCCTCTCTGGCCTTCATTAGGCATCTCAATTTCACCCTTTGCTAGGTCCCTGAGCGAACACAGCGATATTTATGAAACTGCAGATAAGATGGTCAGATAGAGTTCGGACATAGCCATAAGCGAGATTATATGTTGAGCAAAATCGAAGAATATGAGATAAGAGCAACGGACTTGCTGTGGACTAACCGCTTATCAACTGGATAGCTATGCCCATTAACACGCCAGGTGATTCTTGATGTGCCCTCTCTGCTTTTTAGAGTGGCAGATATAGATGAGCTTCATAAGAAGGGCCGTTGGAATATTAGGCATATATAAGGATGGCCACGAATTCGGACTGTTTGAGCTAGCCAAGGAATACTTGTACCAAAAACGTTCCAGTTAGACTCGTTTATATAAAAAGGAGTCAATAATTCCACATGATCATAAAAGTAGGAAAGATTTGGAACAAATCTTACGACATCATGCACATGTTGAGCATATTTCCACTGCCTGGAGTCAATGTGAAGTCACATTTTTGAATAAGTTGTTGGAGAAAATGATTGAGCATGTTTTGTGTTGTGCCCTTCGCTTGCTATTGTTAAAGGCAATACAATTTTCCGATCTAAAATCAGCATGTAGAAAGAAAGTTTCCAGGATTTTACAAGACAACGGATTTTTTTTTTTATAACATAGGCTCGAGTTTTTGGTGGGGTATTTCGGTTTGATGATCGTCGGGCAAACTTCTGGTACCAGTATTAACATATCCATTGTATGACGGGTCCATCAACCCACCCTAGCTCTTGTGTGAAGTTGGTTAAGTACGTTGGCTGCCATAATAAATCACAACTCGGCGTTACCCGAACTTCGACATCTTACTTCGTTGTTTGTTGGTTTTATTTGGTTGCTGAATATTCTTTTATTTACATGGTGCTATTTGGGTATTTAACTATACCAGATGTGCATACATATGGTGTTTTCTATTATAGTAATTTTTATGTGTACTTACATAGATAATTTTAAACAATTTTATTTTATGGTTTAATAACATAAAGTCATTGCCAAGGTAAATCAAGGTAAAGACATGCTTGGTTGCTGTAAATCCATTTTGTATAATTTGCCCACAAATAAAAAAGATTGTATGATGAATTAACTAAACGGCGTTGAACTTATGATTACCTATAAGTACTTATGTTTGTTGGTGTGGTACTTGGCTACGTACATACATACATACATACATCTATATATATATACAAATGAAATGGTGTTCGTTCCTGTCCATGTTTTGCTGCCGATACGAGGCCAATTTTATTCGTTCTTTTTTCATAGTATAGGGATCAAATAGGGGAAGGTTTTTAGCAAAAAAAATTTTTTTTAAATATCTACCCTAGAGATATAGGTCAAAACGTGGACCCGGATAACCCTAAGATGTGTTTGTATAATATTGGTATCAAATGGAAGCTTCTGATAAATACTTTAATATGGGGTACTTTTCGTAGCCCTAGGTGACTAGTGTCTCCAGTTATAGGCCAAATTGTTGACCCGGGTACCCCTAGAATGTGTTTTTACAATATGGATATCAAATGAAAGCTGTTGATGAGTTCTTTAGCGGAGGGTAATTTTCATACATCTGGGTGACAAGGGTCTCGAGATATTGCCAAAAACGTGGATCAGAATAACCTTAGGATACGTTTTTACATTATGGGTACAATCCGGCATATAGTTGTCGATCCACTGATGACAATATTAACGTGGAATACTGTAATTCCGTTAAATCAATAAAATACATTTGCAAATATGTAAATAAAGGAAGCGATATGGCTGCATTCGGTGCAGTCCAAAATGGCAACGACGAGATTTAAAAATATCAAATGGGGCGTTATATAAGCAGTAACGAAGCGATATGGCGAATTTTTTCATTCCCAATACACGAAAGACATCCAACAGTCGTCCATTTCGCGGTTCAGCTTGAAAATGGCCAACGCGTTTATTTTACTCCTGAAAATGAAGCGCTTAGAGCAACAAGTTCACCGTCTACAACTTTGACTGCCTTTGTTCATTTATGTCAATCCGAAGATTTTTCAAGAACATTGCTATATGCAGAAGTGCCACAATATTTCACATGGGATAAATCTAGGAAAACATTTCAAAGGCCAAAACAAGGAAAACCAGTTCAAGATCATCCTAATGTGTTCTCAACAGATGCATTAGGACGCATTTATGCAGTTGATCGAAATAATGCTGAGTGTTTTTTCTTGCGCGTGTTGTTAATTAATGTTCGTGGCCCACCATCATTCCAAGCTTTAAGAACAATTAATGGCGAGGAGGATGATAAGCATTGGGAAGATAAGCTTGCCGTTTCAGCTGTAATAGCCAGTCCACATCAAATACGAACATTATTTTCGATAATAATTACAATGTGCTCCCCATATAATCCATTGGAATTATGGAATAATTTCAAAGATTATATGACAGATGATATTTTAAACCAAATGCGTCGAAATACTGCAAATTATGATTTGGAATGCTCATTGGAAATTTACAATGAAGCATTGATAAGGATTGACGACATTTGTTTGTCGATGTCAAACAAACCGTTAGTACAATTGGCCATGCCAGCAGCAAATCGTCCAATGCGTGGTATATTCAATAGAGAACTGGAGCGTGAATACCATTATGATTGTGATGAACTAAACACTTTTGTAACATCAAATTCAACGAAATTGAATGACCAGCAGCAACATGTTTATGATACAATCATGAATAATGTTAGCCATGGAACTGGTGGATTGTTTTTCTTTGGTGCTCCTGGGGGAACAGGCAAGACCTTTTGATTTCATTGATATTAGCAACATTTCGATCAGATAATAACGTTGCATTGGCACTCGCTTCTTCCGGAATTGCGGCTACATTACTGGAAGACGGTCGCACAGCACATTCTGCATTAAAATTGCCTTAAATATGCAGGTAAATGAAACACCAACATGTAATATTTAGAAACTGCCAGGACCGGTGCTGCAATGACATACAATGTGGCCTGTGTTACCGCACTTGAAACACTTCATAACTCCGTCATTTTTCTGCTGTGATACCTTCAGCGCCTCCAATATTGTGTTCACCCAGTCTGGCCTTTCCACTTCCACACGGCGTGTTTTGAAAACTGGCTTACACAGAAGCGACGCTGCTTCCTGAATCAGAGCATGCGAAACCGTTTCAGCAATAGTTAGTTTTGGATTCGCATATGTGGCTCGCTTCGTTTTGACGTCCCGTATGCCATTTATAAAGCTCTGAACCTTTACCCTTTCAGTGTATTCCACGGGTGCGTCCGCATTTGCCAAATGAGCCAACCTTTCAACATCTGACGCAAAGTCCTGCAAAGTCGCATTAGCTTTTTGGTAGCGGTTTTGCGACCCTATTTGGTATATCTGCTTCCTGTGTTCGCTTCCGTATCGGCTCTCTAGAGCGCTTATCAATGTTTCATAGTTGTTCCGTTCGTACTCTGGAATCGTCTGCAAGATTTCAGCTGTAGGCCTTTCCATACCACGAACAGTGCAGCAGCTTTATCTCCAGAATTCTAGTTGTTCACTGTTGCAGTCTTCTCAAACTGAAGCTTAAACACCTGGAAAGGAACAGAACCGTCAAAGGATGGTGCTTTTACCTTTGAATTACTTGCTGAAACTGCTGGGCCATTTAGTTGCAACTCCTGTATACGACCTCTCAATGTTTCAATCTCGGCATCGATTTTGTCCTCGAGTTGTAAAATTTTTGTATCCTGCGCCTCCAATTTCAAGGAAATACGTCATTCTTGATCCTCCAGTTGCGCAGAGATCTGCGATAATATCTGTGCTGAAATTTGCGTCGACATTTCGGATATTCATGCCTCTTGTGGTTCAATCTTTGACGTTATGCGTGTCTCCAGCGATTCCAGTTTCGACGCCATATATGTCTTCTGTTCGGTCAGTTGATATGTTATATTTGTCTTTTGTTCTTCCAGTTGAGATGACATATATGTCTTTTGGGATTCCAGTTGAGATGACATTTCGGTTGATATTTGTGACGACATTTGCTTCAACTAGCAGTGTCGCGTTAGTGTCAACACTTGCCAATGGATTCGGAGTCTCTATCTTCTCCTCCATTTTAGTCGCTGGCTCTTGCACATCAGGATAAAAGACATACTCGTCCACATTAATTCCTCCCAACTCCAATACCTCTCGTAGCCGTGCTTGAAGTTCGATCTTATTGCCAGTTGTATTCAATCCACGGTTCTCCAACTCCTTTTTTAGTTGCTGGATCCTTAATTCACTTAACTTTGCCATGTCCAAGTTGTGTTCTGGAATTTATTCAACAATTCCTCTTCTGACACCAATTGTAACAAATTTAGGGAAATTTCGCTTATTTGCAACCTTCTACTAACGTTCGAATCACTAAACTGTTGAATAAATAACTCCACTATTCAATAATGCAAAATGGCCTTTATTAAAGTACTTCATAATAACACTTCTACTTCTCAACAAATAGCGTGCCTAATTCAAACTGATTTCCATGCCTCAGCTGGTGTTGCTTTTATACTCTTAGGTTTCCTCGTTTGCATATTTCTAGGCGTTTCTGGAATTTACTATTTGTTTACCAGCTATAAACTCACCAGCTATAACTACGGATGCACTATTATAGCTTCTCGCATAGCCATATGCGCGTGTATATGTGAGTGATACTTCCACTGATGATTGCCTACTTTTGGGAGTATCTCAGATATATGCATGTGTTTGTGTGTTTTTCCGCTGCTTGTATGGACATATGTGTAGACATTATGATTAATTTGTTTACGTACATACAAGTGTGGCAGCTTGCTTTATTGTTGTCGTGGCTTTATTTACTTAGTTTCAGATTAGTGATGTGAGTATCACTTATTGTCACTAATATTCGTCACACTATATATAACAGCTTTAACACTATGACAATACGGCCTCAATGAAAGTTGCCCCAAGGCCTTGAGTCTTATTCCAGCTGTTAACATTATGTTCTGGGTCTATTGATGCCATTTAAGTCTGTTGTCGAGGTGGTCCGCAAGACTTCCGTTATGCTTATCATTGACAATCTGCATACAACTCTTAATTTTTAAAAGTAACTTCTCTTTTTTGCCTGTCCATCAAACAAAAGCCCCGTAATAAAGTATGGGCTGTTATTGGTAGGAAGACGACGCAAGCCATCCTCTAAGAGAGAGACATATGGTTAAGATTATCCTCAGCCATTCTACGATCGTTTTACCTGATTTTTGTAGCAGTAGTATTGTATTCTAAATTTTTCGCACCTTATTCCGATGGAAAGACTCGCCTTGAACGATTACGTAACCTCTACGAAATACTATGTAACCTCTCCGTTCTCTTTTTAACGATCCGTATACTATTTGTTCCTTGTTTGTTGCCTTGTTGTTTCTTTAAGGGCGAATTAATGGTGACTTATAACCATAAAGCCATAACCATATAAATCAGCTGATCGAACCTACCTTATGGAAAGGAATGTAATCGATTAATGGTGCCATACCATAACGCTAACGCCATAGCCATTCAATTGGTTTTTGGTTTCTCGCCATATCCATAACCTAAAAATATTTGAGTTGGTGAATTTAATAATTTTTTTAGATTTTCTTCATTGTTTTGGATACGTTATGACTAAGATACTTATTTTTTGTGGAATATGTTTGTAATTTTTTCCGTTTTCATAATTTTTATGAAATTTTCACGATTTTTAGGTTAAGGCACCATTAATCGATCACATTGAGATGGTTATGGATATGGGTATGGTTACGACTATGGCGTTAGGGTTAAGGAAGTTTAATTTGGCTTTTAGCCTTGTTTATTTCATGTTTATAAGTCGTCAAGAGATCCATATACTCGACACAGTTTGCAACGCTTCTCTTTAGTTTTGTTGACATAAACAGCTACAACACTACTATGGGAGTTTGGTTGTACCCTGGATCTACTTAGAAAACATGCTGTTTTGTAAGAGTTTATTAACATCTGGGTAAGATCCAAGATGTCATAGGAGTCCGAATTTCTAAAGTTCCGGAATATGATTCAATCCGTTGTCCTAGGTTTTCTTAGCACCTTGCCTTTGCTGCGTTCTTAAGGAATGTAATTAAGTTTAAGAGTGCAACCGCTGCGTCTACAGTGCTCAAACTAGACATTTGTTGCGTTCCTATGAAGCGTGATCCAGATTCAGATAGAAATTTAACATGCAAAGGCAACAACAAATTGATCCATATGGATCACATTGTTGTTGTATTTGCATGTTAAATCTCTATCCGTATCTAGATCACGCTTCATTGGAACGCGAGAATTATCAAAGAGTATTTACAGGTATTTCTTTGTAACAATTTATGCGTTCACCCTGCCGTCTAATCGAAAAATTTAGTGCATATACCTTCCTCAAAATGAGAGCCATTGGTCCTAGATCAGTGCCACATCAAATGAACCCTCCTCAACAGTTGGGAGGAGTTCGGTTGACGCCGCATTACTGTGTTAAAGTTTTATTTTTAGGACACTCAGCATCATTGATCTCTTTTTCCCCGTCGGAGTCCTCCGTTGTTGTTGTTGCATTAACAGTGCTTCGCTCCTTCAATGGGCGCGACTACTCACAAATTGTCATCAAAGTCCTCTTACAGGAGTCCAAGGAACAGGCCCGACGAGAGGGGAGCGGAACCCCGGGGTTTCTCAGGGGGCCCGCGATTTAGAGGTACTAAGACATTTTTTTTTTTAATTCAGGAGAGTCTTTAGTTGTTCCATGTGCAAATTTTAATCCGAATTTCAAAAGCAACGAATATTGATAATGATTTTTTGCCTGGGCCTTCGAACAGGGAGGAGACAATAAAAACATCAAACAAAAAAGTATGTTTACATGAATCGGAAATCGTAAATTTTTCCTGGTGACACTTATGAAGGTTCATCTTCAAAAAGTCTTCCAACAATAAAACCAACTCTGTATCAAAGTTCAGATTATTTAAACGACTTTGATATAGGTACCGTGAATAATGAAAGAGGCCTAGCTTTCAAAGGCGAAAGTACATATCTTGGTGAACGAAACAATGGACATTTTTTGGGCATCTAAGGTCTCATAAGCCATTATGATCCGATACTTAGAGATCATTTGGAGAAAGTTAGGATTTCACAACAGCAGCACAAACGTTTACAATTTCACTATCTTTCCCCAGACATTCAGAAAGTGTTTATAGAAATTTGTGCAAAACACGTGAGGGACACAATATTAGATCTACGCAAGAAGGCCAAGAATTTTGCCAATTTCGTTGATACTATGCCTGCTGCTTGTCACATTGACTACGTTCATTTTGCGCTAACTCCATTTCAATTCGAAAGCAACTAGTTTTACAATTCAAGAACGGTTTTTTGGCTTTCGTGAATTGTAACCACGAAATCGCTATTAAATTTGCCATACTCTAGATAAACATGAAATCCCATTAAAAGATTGTCAAGCACAAGGGTACGATAACAGCGCCAATATGAAAGGAGCTTACAACGGAGCACATCGTCACATTCTCGACAAAAACTCGAATTTTGATTACTCGCCTTGTGCAACCCACAGTCTGAATTTATGTGGACTTGATGCTGCAGAATGGTGTACGGCTGCAATTACTTTCTTCGGAGTTGTATAAAACTGTTTTACTGTTTTCAGCAGCATTCCACAACGATAGGACATCCTTAAAAAAAATGTACCAAGCTCTCTTCTTAGTCTTTCATACAAAAGCCAAATTTGACTGCGTAAGCATACGGAGATGTTACCGGCATTCTCAAGTACATCAACAAGTTCGAATATATCTTGCTGTCCTCAGTTTGGTTCAAAATTCTGACTACCATTAATGAAAGAAACGTGGTCCTCCAAGCTAGAGACGCCACCATAGATGTTGAGGTCCGACATCTAGATGCCTTCATCAGGAACCAATGGGAAACAACTTTAAACGAATGCAAAACAGTTTTATTCAATTGAACATCTCGCCAAAGTTTCCGGACCTTCGAAAGAGGAAACCCAAAAGACGTTCTGAAGATAATTTAAATGAGATGATTACGGATGATTCAGAGTCTGATTTTAACAAGTAAACGTGTCTAAGTTCTAGTGTAACCAAACATTATATACTCAGCGTGAGCTTCAATTGCACATTTCATTTCAGATAAATTAGTTTTCTACATAACACGTCCGCCCGTATAAAAAAAATATCTCCCCATTTCCTCTTACAATAAAACTTTATAGTGACATATCATTGATTCAGAACTATATTTGCTAAGTTATGGGTTATTATTCTAGTCTACGACGCTTTTAAACCTTTTAAACTTGTTTTATATCTAAGTTGCTGTAGTCTTTAACCGATCGCATCCATTTTTACTAGAAATATTTTCTGCTATAAGGAAAATATGTGTACCCAATTTCATTACGATATGTAAATTTTTCTTCGAGTTATGGCTCCCGAAACATAGAAAATTGCTTAGTCATAATAGGGGCGGTGCCACGCCCATTTTTTTAAATTTGAAGTTTTCTTATTTATCGTTATAAATCCACTTGGGAAATGAAATACCATTGATATAAAGGTCTTTTTTGCAAATATATAGCTTATTTTATTCGTCCACGACCCTTTTAAAAATCTTTTATATAAAAGTGGGCGGGCTCCTTACCCAATTTCGTTAATTTTTCTTCAAAGCATTCCTTATAGTAAAAGCAACCTCTCTGCTAAATTTTGTTACGATAGGTTTAACAATTTTTGATTTATGATTAAAAATATTTGTAAAATTGATTTTATCACAAGTGGGAGGTGCCACGCCCATTTTAAAATTTTTTTTCAAATTTTTATCAAGAGTCTCAATATCAGTCCACATGTCAAATTTCAGCATTCTAGGTGTATTATTTATTATTTATTTATTTATTATTTACTAAATAATCAGGTTTTTTGTGTTTTCCAAAATGTTATATATATAAAAAGTGGGCGTGGTTATCTTCCGATTTCGCTCATTTTCAATACAAATCTATTCTGGGTCCAGATAAACTCGTTTGCCAAATTTGGTGAAATATCTCAATAGTTACTCAAGTTATCGTGTTAACGGACAGACGGACAGATGGACGGACGGACGGACGGACATGGCTCAATCAAATTTTTTTCGATACTGATGATTTTGATATATGGAAGTCTATCTCGATTCCTTTATACCTGTACAACCAACCGTTATCCAATCAAAGTTAATAATCGCCAATGATTTTACAACAGTTTTTTGAAACAAAAAAAATGTTTTTTGGGTTTTGGGGAGTGTTTTTGTCGAAAAATTTACCCTTTCGCCATTTTATTTTCGTAGGCTCGAAAATAATTTTTTGGGTATGCGTAGTGGAACTTTTTTTCCTGAGCCCAAATCCTATCGAAAAATCGATGGCGCGATATCGGTTAATAAATCGACCCGGTCTTATCTACATAGATATGTTCAAAATCTGTATATAATTTTCCCCAACATTTGTGTTATTTTACGTATCTTTTGCCCAGTCACTGTAGCTAGTGCAGAACGTTCCTTCGGCGTCCTTTCAAGGATCAAAAACTTTCATCGATCGTGTTCATCTCAAATGCGAGTTTCAGGACTTGCCACGCTTTGTTTTGAATCCGTTTTGGAAAGCCAGTTAAATCTTAAAAGAGAATATTCTATTTCTACGTTACAATAAAACAGTATAAATAGTAAATATTCTGTGTTAATTTTATTTTCAGCTCATAGTCCAAAAATCATTTAGCTGATGTGGGAAACATTTTTTTTATGTAATCCATCAATAATGATTCATGAATGAGACATCATTAATTCAAATTAATCAAATGTATTAGTGGATTTTTTATAGGGGGCCCGTTAATTGTTTAGTCCCGGACCCGGATTTTCTCTCTACAGCCCTGCCAAAGAAACTGGCGGACCATAGGGATATAGGTGTTAACCTCCGTCATTACGTCTCCCTCTTCTACATGAACCCCGGCGTACGTTGAACGTCCGAGATCGAATTAATGTTGCATTATTTTTTCTGTTTTGTTTGTTGATAATTTAGTTTATTGTTCTGTAAATTGAATTGAATTTTTTACGCATATTTGGTGAAATTTTCGTTTAGAACATTTTATTATTGTATCTTATTGTAATGCATGTGGGTACACAATATTTTTGGTTTTTTCGTTCGGTGCAAAGATAAACAAATTTGTTGGCGTTCCAACTCTAGAGCAAACAACACATAGCTGGCCATGGTAAAAGCACGGACTCTCTAAATTTAATCCTGCAACATTAAGCGATTGTCTTTGTGCTTTGTTGATTATAATTGCAAAAGCAAGGCGTACAGGAAACTGTAAGCGCTTAAAATTGAATGGAAAATCTGTAGGAATCATTGGGATCCGTGGTATGAGCACATCTTCACCTTTGCTTTTACCGCTGATGATTGTTGCTTCGATTACATTAGGCATTCATTTCTACAGGCAAAGTCTGGTTCCATTGCACAATTTTGGTGGGCCTAAATTCCGAAGAAGCACGATTTGTGAGCGAATTTTCAAAGTTAAGATATGCGCAGACACTCCAGGTGGTTCTAAAAACTTTCGAAATTCAATTAGATAATTCACAATTTGTTCTTCATCTGTAACTATGTCGATCGATTTATATTTCGTCACTTCAAAAGGAATTTGGTTTTGAATGCGATCATTAATTTTGTTACCATGATCATTTTTGGGAGCTAAGATTGCTCGTTCGCATAGCCAAATGTGGTGATGATTGAGGTGTGATAAATACGTTTCCATAGGGAACACACACACAGAATTTAATTTTTAAAGAAGATGTAGATAGACTGAAGCTTATAAATTTTTTTAACGGCAGCAGTTTTTAAACGTCCAAAAGGAATTACATTACAGCCAAACTTAACAATGCACTCAAACTTTAGGTGTTAAAATAACATAACTTTGTACGGCAGCCATAGTTCTAAAAAATTCCATTTGTAGGGAAGGTGCCAGCCCCTTTTTCCCCAATTCCACATTTAACTGGAGGTGCTAGGACTAACGTCATATAGCTCTTTACCAATTTTCATTATCCTACCATATCCAGAGATATGCAGTATAATATATTCCATTTGTATGGGAGCTGCCACGCCCCCTTTTCCCCAATTCCACATTTTCTTGGTGGTGTTAGCGATTGACCTCATATAACTCCTTACTGAATTTCATTGTTCAGAGTTATATATAGCCAAAATTTGGTGATGATTGAAATGCGGGAAATACGTTTCCATAGCGAACACACACACACAATTTGATTTTTATACTCAGTTGAGCAGAGCTCACAGAGTATAATGACTTTGATTGGATAACGGTTGGTTTTACAGGTATAAATGAATCGAGATAGATATAGACTTCCATATATCAAAATCATCAGTATCGAAAAAAATTTGATTGAGCCATGTCCGTCCGTCCGTTAACACGATAACTTGAGTAAATTTTGAGGTATCTTGATGAAGTTTGGTATATAGGTTCCTGGGCACTCATCTTAGATCGCTATTTAAAATGAACGAAATCGGACTATAACCACGCCCACTTTTTCGATATCGAAAATTTCGAAAAACCCAAAAATTGCGATAATTCATTACCAAAGACGGATAAAGCGATGAAACTTGGTAGGTGAGTTGAGCTTATGACGCAGAATAGAAAATTTGTAAAATTTTGGACAATGGGCATGGCACCGCCCACTTTTAAAAGAAGGTAATTTAAAAGTTTTGCAAGCTGTAATTTGGCAGACGTTGAAGATATCGTGATAAAATTTGGCAGAAACGTTACTCCTATTACTATATGTGTGCTAAATAGGACTTAGCAAAGTCGGATGACGACCACGCCCACTTTTTAAAAAAAAATTTTTAAGTCAAAAAATTTAATATCTTTACAGTATATAAGTAAATTATGTCAACATTCAACTCCAGTAATGATATGGTGCAACAAAATAAAAAAATAAAAGAAAATTTCAAAACGGGGCGTGGCTCCGCCCTTTTTCATTTAATTTGTCTAGGATCCTTTTAATGCCATAAGTCGAACAAAAATTTACCAATCCTTGTTAAATTTGGTAGGGGCTTAGATTCAAGGACGATAACTGTTATTTGTGAAAAGGGGCGAAATCGGTTGAAGCCCAGTTTTTATACACAGTCGGCGTCTGTCCTTCCCCTCGGCCGTTAACACGATAACTTGAGCAAAAATCGATATATCTTTACTAAGCTCAGTTCACGTACTTATCTGAACTCACTTTGTATTGGTATAAAAAATAGCCAAAATCCCACTATGACCACGCCCACATTTTCCATTTCGAAAATTACGAAAAATGAAAAAAATGCCATAATTCTATACCAAATACGAAAAAAGGGATGAAACATGGTAATTGGATTGGTTTATTGACGCAAAATATAACTTTAGAAAAAAACTTTATGAAATGGGTGTGACACCTACCATATTAAGTAGAAGAAAATGAAAAAGCTCTGCAGGGCGAAATCAAAAGCCCTTGGAATCATGGCAGGAATACTGTTCGTGGTATTACATATATAAATAAATTAGCGGGACCCGACAGATGATGTTTTGGGTCACCCTGGGCCACATTTTGTTCGATATCTCGAAAACGCCTTCACATATACAACTAAGGGCCACTCCCTTTTAAAACCCTCATTAATACCTTTAATTTGATACCCATATCGTAAAAACATATTATAGAGTCACCCCTGGTCCACCTTAATGGTGATATCTGGAAAAGGCGTCCACCTATAGAACTAAGGCCCACTCCCTTTTAAAATACTCATTAACACCTTTCATTGGATACCCATATCATACAAACATATTCTAGAGTCACCCCTGGTCCACCTTTATGGCGATATCTCGAAAAGGCGTCCACCTATAGAACTAAGGTCCACGCGCTTTTAAAATACTCATTAACACCTTTCATTTGATACCCATATCGTACAAACATATTCTAGAGTCAACCCTAGTCCACCTTTATGGTGATATCTCGAAGAGGCGTCCACCTATAGAACTAAGGCCCACGCGCTTTTAAAATACTCATTAACCACTTTCATTTGATACCCATATCGTACAAACATATTCTAGAGTCACCCCTGGTCCACCTTTATGGCGATATCTCGAAAAGGCGTCCACCTATAGAACTAAGGCCCACGCGCTTTTAAAATACTCATTAACCACTTTCATTTGATACCCATATCGTACAAACATAACCTAGAGTCACCCCTGGTCCACCTTTATGGCGATATCTCGAAAAGGCGTCCACCTATAGAACTAAGGTCCACGCGCTTTTAAAATACTCATTAACACCTTTCATTTGATACCCATATCGTACAAACAAATTCTAGAGTCAACCCTAGAACACCTTTATGGTGATATCTCGAAGAGGCGTCCACCTATAGAACTAAGGCCCACGCGCTTTTAAAATACTCATTAACCACTTTCATTTGATACATATATCGTACAAACATATTCTAGAGTCACCCCAGGCCCACCTTTATGGCGATATCTCGTAAAGGTGTTCACCTATAGAACTAAGGCACACGCGCTTTTAAAATACTCATTAACACCTTTCATTTGATACCCATATCGTACAAACAAATTCTAGAGTCACCCCTGGTCCACCTTTATGGCGATATCTCGAAAAGGCGTCCACCTATAGAACTGATGCTCATATGCGCTTCTAAAATACTCATTAACACCTGTCATTTGATACCCACATCATACAAACACATTATAGAGTCACCCCTGGTACACCTTTATGCCGATATCTGGAAAAGGCGTCCACCTATATAAATAAGGCCCACTCTCTTTTAAAATACTCATTATCACATTTCGTTTGATACCCATATTGTACAAACGCATTCTAGAGTCAACCCTGGTCCACCTTTATAACGATATCTCGAAAAGGCGTCCACCTATAGAACTAAGGCCCACTCCCTTTTAAAATACTCATTAACACCTTTCATTTGATACCCATATCGTACAAACAAATTCTAGAGTCACCCCTGGTCCACCTTTATGGCGATATCTCGAAAAGGCGTCCACCTATAGAACTAAGGCCCACGCGCTTTTAAAATACTCATTAACACCTTTCATTTGATACCCATATCGTACAAACAAATTCTAGAGTCACCCCTGGTCCACCTTTATGGCGATATCCCCAAATGGCGTCCACCTATAGAACTATGGCCCACTCCCTCTTAAAATACTCTTTAATACCATCCATTTGAAACACATGTCATACAAACACATTCCAGGGTTACCCTGGCTTCATTTTCCTACATGATGATTTTCCCTTATTTTGCCTCCATAGCTCCCAGCTGAGTATGTAATATTCGGTTACACCCGAACTTAGCCTTCCTTACTTGTTATATCTTAATATATAAGACCGTGGTGTGAAGGTAGCGTGCTCCGCCTACCACACCGTATGCCCTGGGTTCACACCCCGGGCAAAGCAAAATCAAAATTTTAGAAATAAAGTTTTTCAATTAGAAGACAATTTTTCTAAGCGGGGTCGCCCCTCGGCAGTGTTTGGCAAGCGCTCCGGGTGTATTTCTGCCATGAAAAGCTCTCAGTGAAAACTCATCTGACTTGCAGATGCCGTTCGGAGTCGGCATAAAACATGTAGATCCCGTCCGGCCAATTTGTAGGGAAAAGCAAGAGGAGCACGACGCTGAGGGTGCCCCGCGATTTAGAGGTACTATGACTTTTTTTTTATTCAGGAGAGTCTTTAGTTGTGCAGAGGGTAATTTTCATACCCTGGGTGACTAGGGTGGTTTATACAATATGGATATCAAATGAAAGCTGTTGATGAGTGCTTTAGTACAGAGTAATATATTATCCAGAGACAGACTGGGACTGAGACACGGAGTGGGACTGGGACTGGAATAAAATACATACCAACCTCTGGGACAGGCAATAAGGGATGTAGGAGAATGAGAAGAAATTGAGAGAAGAGAAAAGAGTGAAGGAGGAGATTGTTAAAGAGATATAATGAGACGAAGATGGAGATAGATGAAGCGAAAAAGACGGAGGGAGGAGTGAATAAAAGGATTAAGAAAAAGTGAAGAGGGGGAGGGCAGAATCAGACGGAAAAAGCTTATTAAAATATATGCCATCACCCGTTTGGGGACCAAAACTATATCCGCGCAAACACTTAGGTTAGGTTAGGTTGAACTCGCCGGTCCATGATGACCTCACATAGACTGAATAAGTCCGTAGGGTTACCAGAAGTTTGTTTTAACGACCAAACTGAAAACCCCTATCAAAAACCAGGACCTATGTTATAAAATAACTCCGTCCTCTTGGCAAATACTAGAAGCTTCCTAGGATTTAAGACACTTGCTGCTTCTAGATCTGACAGCTGTATCACTCCTAATAGCTAGATTCTTAGCCTGGCAAGCGCAGGGCAAGAGCGCAGAACGTGCTCGATCGTTTCCTCCTCCAGCCCGCACTTCCTACATCTGCTATCACTGACCAAGCCTAATTTAAAGGCATTGCGCTTCCATCCACGCCTTTCCTGCTTGGTCGATCATGTGCACGTCTCGCCTTCGCTTAATTTCGCCCAGTCTACGGAGCAAGCTTCAAGGGATGTGCCCTTTTTAGCTAGTTCATCCGCTTTTCCATTCCAATCTATTATCATATGCCCTGGGACCCAATATAGATGTATGCTTCTCCCTGTCCCGGTTCTCTCCAGAGACTGCTTACACTCTAACACGCATTTAGATGCTGTGCTATTCGAGATTATTGCCTTAATTGCTGCTTGACTGTCAATATAAAAGTTAACACGATTGCAGCTTGGGCTATTTTCTTCCAGGGTTTCTACTGCTTTGGTTACGGCTACTATTTCCCCTTGGAAAACGCTACAGTAATCCGGTAACCTATAGGATCTGTGTATTTCCGAATCAGCACAGTATACCACCCCTACTCCTTCCACTACTTTGGAACCATCTGTGTACACATGTATCGCCTCGTCCGCCTTTTGAGCACCCTTGCAACCGTCCACCTCTATTGTGGCCTTAAGATCGCCCTCGAAGCGCAGATAGGGAATCAGGTAGTCTGTTCGTCTTGTGATTGATGACCCTATACTACTATGGCCGTATGGTCGGCGCTCAAGCTGCCCTGAGGGACCGACCCTGGTTGCAGTTGTTAACGCTATGTTCTTTGCTACCAGATTTCTACAGGTGGAATGTGCAGAATGGCATACAGTGCAGCTGTCGGGGTTGTTTTCAAGGCTCCCGTAATGCTAAGCATTGATAGTCTGCATACCCCCTCTAATTTTTTGAGGTAGGTTGCTTTTTTGTGGCTTTCCATCAAACAAGAAGTAGGATAGGGCTTATAATCGCTGTAAAAACCCAATAAGAAAGAGAGGGCGATAAGCCCCACGTACACCCCAGCATTCTTTTACATGCACAAAGCGCCGTTGAAGCCTTCTTCACCCTATCCTCCACGTTGAGCTTCCATGACAGCTTACTGTCTAAGATGATCCCTATATACTTTGTGCAAGGTTTCTCTTGTAGGGTCACCCCTCCTAACTTAGGCCTGATCCAATTTGGGACCTCTTTGTAAACAAGACCATATCCGTCTTATCCGCGTTGACTTTCAACCCGACATTTGATGTCCAGGTATGAATATCCCGAAGCGCCCGATCAATCAAAGAGCTAATCGTTAGAAGGCATTTCCCACTTATGACAATTGCAACGTCATCTGCGTAAGGCGTACGTTTTACGGGTCCCTCGAATCGCCTGAGCAGTTGGTTGATGACCAGCGTCCACAGCAGAGGTGATAGCACCCCTCCCTGCGGCGTTCCCCTATCCGCTGATTTCGTGGCCTCGTACAATCTCCATTGTGATATAATCTTCCCGCAATTTAACATGAGCATAATAGAGCATATTCCTTATATTCCAGGGCTTTCTCTATGCTCATTACCACCATGTGCAATGCGGTGTCTACCGACTTGCCTTTGGTGTACGCATGTTGTGCTGTGGAGAGCAGGTTTTCATCCACGTTGGACTTTATGTACACATCTACCAGTTTTGAGCAGAAATGAGAGCAGTTCTCCAAGAGTGCGATAGATAATTCAGTGTTATGCACCCATCGAATATTATTTTAAGCCATTCCACGGCCGCCCTACTTGAAACTTGTAGCATGGCCGGGAATGTATCATCTGGGCCCGGCGATTTAAACTTAGAAAACGTCTTCACTGCCCATTCGATCTTGGTATCGGTCACCAAGCCCGGCACTACCCGCTCCGTGTTCGAAGTGTGAGTGCTGTCTGCTGGCTCTTCTAAATCATCTCCCGATGGGAAATTTGTATCGGGAAGTACCTCAAGGGATTCCTCACTATTACGTGACCATTCCCCGTTCTCTTTCTTTATTAGTCCCTGGACTATATTTCCCCTTGCTAGGACTTTTCTCAACCGTGCTGTTTCGCTGGAGCACTCTATGTCCGTACAGAAAGTTTTCCATGAGATTCTCTTCGCCCTAGAAATTTCACGCTTGTAGATCCTCAGTAGATCCCAGTACTCGTCCCGAGATGCTTCGCTTTCCGCTGTCTTTGCTAGCTTAAACATTTCTTTTACCTGTCTTCTTAGAAGGCTCAGCTCATTGCTCCACCATGGCGGCTTTACTTTTCCTCTGAATCTTCTTAGAGGGCAAGCTTTGTTATACGCAGTCATAAGCGTCCTTGTTAGGAATTTATTAGACTCCTGCAGCTCTTCCACATTGGCAACCTCTTTGGGTTGTCCAGGTTTCGTTTCTACCTGTTTCTGGAATTTATTCCAGTTTGTTGACCTAGGGTTTCTAAAGGTTCCTCCCTTCTCTACCTTCTTCAGGGGGATGCTGAAGCTGATATACGCATGGTCGGAGAAGGATGGTCTATCAAGAACCATCCAATCATACCTTGATATATCACGTTCGGAGCTCAGTGTAATATCCAAAACATTGCTGGATGTTGGACATTTCCCCTGTTGGCTATCTGCAAATTGGTTTGCAGGATGTAACAAAATAGAGATTCGCCTCTCTGGTTCGTATCTGCTCCTCCCCACGCATTGTGATACGCAATCCGCGCTAAGTCCAGAAACCTTTCCTCCCGATGAGAGCCACGGCTCCTGGATCAGCGCCACGTCAAACGAACCCTCCTCAAGGATTAGGAGGAGTTCCCTCGACGCCACTTTACTGTGTTGGAGGTTTATCTGTAGAACTCGCAGCATCATTGGGCTGTTTGTCCCCCTCCAGCAACTTCGTCGTGACGTCTTCGTCCTCCCATTGCCCTTTTGGTTTAGAGTTTTCGAGGCCCCCTTCTTGCAAATTGCGACTTCTTTTCTCGGATCGTAAATGCTGTGCCGGGTTCCTCTGTGCGACTCGCAGCACCATTTGGCTGTTGGTCCTCTTCTAACACCTTCGTGGTGACGTCGGCGACCTCCACCTGTCCTTTTTCTCTTAGGATTTTGAGGTCTTTCACGACTTCGTCCACTTCTAGCATGTTAGGATTGTTATCCTCCGGACTTCTTTTCCTGAGTCGCATGTAAATTTTTCCTGTACCCCAGGACATTTTGCAAAGCTGCGTTCAAAATATATCCTCCGTCTGCTTGTTTATTTGGAAGATGTAGAACCGACCTTCCTCAGTAGGCCGAGATACAGTAAGCACCTTCAAATCCTCTGTCGGTATGTTCGGATTCTGATTCTGCAGAAGCCGCTTTATCCACCACCTCAAACCCCGCGTTCGTGTCTTGCGTTTGGAGGTTGGGAACTACTTCCTCCAGCCACCGCAAGCTCACGATGTTGTTGCACGCTATCATCTTCACACCATTATACCACCCGCCTGGACCAAAGGTTGGGGCTTACTTTGTTGTTCCCGCATCATCTTAACCATTAAGCTAATAAGCTCCCTTTCTAAAGATCTCCTATTTTCAGTAGTCATCTGTTCGAAAGGACTGCTACGAGCAACCAGTGCAACAACAACAACAGCAACCAGTGCAACAGTCAGTGTCTGCTTTGTCACATCATTCTGCCATTAATCGCTCCTTCCTCCTCGTACCGGTTGCAGTACCGAGTGTTTCTCGTAGCAAAACCTTTTGAACTGGCTTTGACCAACTTGTACCGCTTCATGAGCCCATTCCAAGCGCTCGACCTCCACTTCTGTTGGGTCGACCACTGCTCCCAGGCATTGACAATTCTTAGTGCTGCATGGTACTTCGAGAGAGCTCTATTACTTCCTCTGCTCCGTACCCTTCTCCACTCTACTATTCCGTTTTCATTTGCGTGGTTTTCCAACACGGCGTTCATTGTATGAGCACTACTCTCGCTCCCCGAGTCCGACGCATCGCTTAATGCGTGTCGTCCTTGGCTTGCGACTCAGTCCTCTTATCATCCTCCTTATTACAATTTGGTAATGAGTCTTTCATCTTGGTTGTACGACCACCTGCCCGACAAGGCGGGCTCAGCCGTCCAGTATTATAATCGGGGAAAGAACCGTCAGCCACAGCAGCGCCCCTTACTGTTGTAAGGCCCTCAATACTTCCCGAGGTGGCTCGATATCGGGAAGGCTCCGTTCGAATACAGCCGAATTTATCCCCTGGCTGCAAATCGTCCAATAGACACGGTCCGCATAACACCCTTCATTAGGGGGTTGACAGTTCTTGGTCACCGACATTCCGCCGCCCTCCTATGAGGCGAAACGGCGTAGATGTCAGTACTAAACAGCTCCGCCTCATAGTCGGGCGCTATGGAGATCGACTAAGCCTCACCACCAACGACAAAGTGCATACCCTAGTGAGGGCGCGCAAACACTTATGTTCACAATTTTTTTTTTTTGTGCGTACACAACATTCACCAACCACATGAAAATCGCCAACTTCAACTGCAAATAACTCCGGATAGATAAAATTTTTCCTTCCCGCCTTCGGATTATATTTGTCGAGGTCAATACGCGTCTTTTGACACCTCTCTCGATATTTTGGTAGCGTATTAGCAGCAAACCCCTCAACTAGACTTTTACCGTGAAAATAAAATATGTTTTATATTAAGTTTCAGCTTTTTGACAGATAGCTCATAGAAAATTATATAAAAAAAAATGCAACCATATTTAAACCTATTTTATTTTGATTTGACTGAAAGGCTTATTTTTTTCTTAGATAGGACACCTTCGACACGATTTATATATAACATGGCAACTCTAATTGACGGTGCAGTTGACAGCTAAATTGACAATTAAAATGCTTCAAAATCGCACAAGACTGTTTTTGGAATATTTTTTGATTAACAGAAAACGTGAATAGGTACAGTTTAAAATTAAATTAAATTAAATTAAACCCACATTTAACAGCAATCGGTATAAAAGCAAGTAGGATTATTCTTTACTTTACCACAAGTAGAACAAAAATGCAGCACTGCTATAATCGGGGATGTGGGCAAACCTTTGACCCAGAAAAGAACACGGACGGTAATTAAATCGAGAAATTTCTAGAAAAGTCATTTGCACTTCTCTTAAATTTTGTTTGCAGAATCCTGCTGCCATCATCCTGGCGAGCCATACTTTCATGACGCCTACAAAGGCTGGTCTTGCTGCAACAAAAAGTCTGTAGACTTTACTGAATTTTTGAACATCAAAGGCTGTAAACTCTCAAAACATTCAAATGTCAAGCCACCAGACCCAGTAAAACCTGCAAAAAATGAGGATACAACTATAGTAGAAGTGCGCGCACCCATTAGAGAATCAATGCCAAGGCCACCAATTGATACGCCAATGACGAATGTGGGTGCTATAGTGGCAGATGATTTAAAGCAAGCAATAGATAACATAGGAACCAAGGCGATTGATGTTAGCGAAGAAAGTGCCACAGCGGCAGGGTAGGATTGGTGCAGAGAAAATAATAAATGCATTTAAAATTATACATCTGTATTTTTATATAGCGAAGTCCCTATAGGCACCGCATGCAAGACCAAAGGTTGTATGTATTCATACAGTGGTACAGCTGTAGATAATAGTGAATGTGTATATCATCCCGGCGCACCAATTTTCCATGAAGGCATGAAGTATTGGTCATGTTGTCAACGAAAAACCAGTGATTTTGCCGCGTTTATGGCACAAAAAGGATGTGCATGCGGTGAGCACAAGTGGTTCAAAGAGGTAATTATAACACAAATGTATGTAAATAGATTACTAAAATTTTATGAATTTTAGGACGATGATAACCAAGTAGTTACTTGTCGGTATGATTGGCACCAAACGTCCACTAATGTTATTGTATCAATATATGCAAAGAAGTATCATTATAAATTGAGCAAAATTGAGGTAAATCCAATACGTTTACATGTGAATCTGGTATTTCCTGAACAAGAAAACGCACAATACCATTTAGAACTAGAGTTACGTGGAGTGAGTAGAATACATAGAATAGAAGCTTTGTATTTAGATATGTATTGTAAAAATGTGATTTTTGCAGATAATCGACACAAGTAAAACCACTGTTCATATGTATGCTTCCAAAGTTGAGATAACCATGCCGAAAGCCGAACCGGGCTCATGGACAAAATTAGACTTCCCGCGTGAAAAACTACCACCTGCACAAACACCAGGCGGAAATAAGGCCAATAACTGTAATCAACGAAAAGGTTCAGAATCAGATGACGGTTTTAATTTGGATGATATTGAAGCAATAAACACCGGCTTCAAACTAACTGACATAAGTAACAAACACAACTTGGACTAAATATGTGGATAGACAAAAATAAGAAGAAAAAACACCACGTCCATATATATAAAGTTTTGCAAACGTTTACTTAATATACACTTACTCGATATACGTATTGCCGATATTTCATATTTTATACGGTTCTTTATCAGCCACCCAAATTAACCACAAATGAAATGTAATGCTTATGTAAATAAAGGCAATTATTTAAAACCATTCAGGTATAACATATGAATATTTATAAATGTTGAACAATTCCATATGCATCTATATAAGACCTAATCATCAGCGCCGGGCACCCAATCTTCATCGTCTGAATCATCGCCCAATTCTAAATCACCAAGATCTTGAAAAAGAGATTCATCGATTTTGACATTCTCAATAGAATCGCCAGCTTCAAGTAAGAATTTAATATCTGAGTCGATGAGCGTAGTATCACGAAGGAATAACTCTTTACCCGTGAGCTTTTTACCACTATTACTCTTTTCTCGTTTAGCTGCTATGCCGGTACTCTCCTCGAACTCTGTACGCCAGTTAAGGAACGATTCAACCGTGACGCGCGTACCTTCGAATTTCTTGCGCTCAGCTTCTTCCGTCTCTATAAGCTTGCGAGCACGTTCTTCTTCTTCATGCAATTTATAATCATCCCAGCGTTCATTCAGCCATTCCTGTGCAGTACTTACTAAAGAGAATATCATTTCCATTCCTAAATTTTCTTCAATCGTTTTTTTAAGATGCTCCAAAAGTTTTTGTTCATACATATCTTCTAAATTAACCGGATCTTCTATAGCCACTTCAGGTGCTTCATCGGGATAATTTGGTGTGTATGTGAATACGAGCTTACACGCTAAACCACTGGATTCCTCCTCATCATTATATTCTTCTGTTGCAATAGATATGCTGAATTTATAAAAAGGCTCCCTCTCTAGCACTGTAAGCAAAAAAGAAGTTTGTGTATATTGTTGGAATAGCGGCCGCACTTACAAACCATCGATTTCACTGCAATATATAGATTCCAGTGCTTCAATTTCATTCTCTTGATCTTCTTTGTGGTCTCTGCTCATATTTATTATATGCTGCAATTTTTTTCCTCCTAAAATCTGATACAATTCTCGCCAAATGAAATTTAATTAAAATGCATAGCGTACCTATACAAGTGTGTTCACTAAGCGATAAACGTCAAAACTACAAACAGCCTCGCTCACCTGATGGAAATCTCAGGTCTAGAGTCGCATTTTTGGTCTCAACGACAACATTTTTGACTACCAATCGTCTCGACTTTTTCAATTTTTCAATCATTCGGCGCATTCGGTAATGGTATCCATTTTGAATTCGCTGTCATTCCGAATCTAGCGAGTGCCTGTCAGAATGCTTGACAGATAAGTCAACACACTTGTACTTGTACACTATGTTAAAATGTTTCCTGTGACTAGTGATGGAACGATATTTCGCTATTGGTGATTGCATCGCCGCCATTGATAAATCGCTAATAGCTATTGCAATCCAAATATATCAGTGATTGGGGATTTTCCTTCATTCGATTCTTTTGAATGACAATCACCTCTGGCAGAATATCGCCAATAGCGATTGGCGATTTTCTTCGGCATGATATTCTAATAAAATAAAAATAAACTAATAGTGATAGCGGCGATGCAATCATCGACAGGGAAATATCGTTTTTCTGACTGAGTAAAAAAGTTTATTGGATACAAAAAGGAATAATTTTCTTGAAAATTGGAAAAAATATACTTTTAAAAAAGTTTGCCAGCTATTATCGAAAAATCGGGATAGTTGTCTTAAGAACTGAACAACGAACAAAATTTCTCGTTAACAGATAATGGTAAATAAGGGCTGCTTTTGTGCAGACAAATTAAGTAAACGGCGAACGGAACAAAGCAAACTTGTGCAACAACAATTTCGACGACGAAGTGATGTATAATAATTGCAAAAAATGGTTTTGCAATGGGCGTAGAAGCACATCTAACCTTTCTGGCTTATAAAAAATTACTCTGGGTGGATCCAACACCGGTTTGGGGATCAAAAAAAATGCGCACAGAACACCTTTCTGCATTAATGTGTGTGTGTGTGTACATCAAATGTGGCAAAAAAAACAACAACCACATGGAAATTTGAACCAATTTTTTGCTTATATCTTTTGACAGAAATAAAAATTTAATTTTCGCTTCGGATTCTTAAAACGAAGGTCGAGACACGTCTTTTAATACGACCTTTGCTAAATTTCGATGAAAATTAGGTGGTGCACCGTCTGGTAAAACGTTACCGAAAATAATGCATGTGTTATTCATAGTTTAATACTTCCAGGCTGTAGCCGTTAACAATTTTATAAAATTTGTGTTTTTGGTGGAACAATAAAAGAATTATAGAAACATATAACACTCGTCTTATTGAGACAGATTAACTCAAAGTATACGTTTTTTGGGAGAATGCAATTCAAGCTGTGTCATATGGTTGAATTCTCCGGCTAATTTGTAGGGCACTAAAGTGGGTGGCTAATTTTCTGCTAAAGAATATTTTTAAATTAGTTTGAAGAATTTGCTATATTTTTCTTTAAAAATTGATCCACTTTACTATACAAATATTATGCAGCCAAATACAATTTTCAGAATAAATTCCTACGGAGTATTTCTGAAAACATCGGTGTAGTATAATATAGTAAATAAATCATGTTTTTATGGTGTTACATATACAGATTTATTTCGGATTGATTCATCTTACATTTAAAAATCAAAGCATTTTCAATTGGCAAAATTTATAAAACAAAGATGCATATACATCTATTTCCGCCAGTTTCATCTCATTGAGTGTAATACGAGTCTGAACATATTGTCGTCAGCCAGTTAATAATATTGTATCAAAACATCTCAGAAAATAAGTATTTCACATTACATCAATTTACAATAAAAGGTACATATTTATTTCTTTTTATTCCAATTTTGGTTTATATATTCTGTATACCAAATTAAATTAATGTATAACATTCAATCTACTCCGGTAAACAAACTTAAACATTCATTTTTTATAACCAAGTATACAAATAATAGCAGATTCGATTATTAAAGATAAAGCGATCGCCAAAGCTGTAAAAAATAGCCATATCCATATTCACTGATAGCTCAAAATCGCTGTATCGCCCATCATATCTTCTGTATAGAACCGCTTGTTAAAATATGGCGATCGCTATAGCTATAAAAAATAACCGCGATTCAAAAATAACCATATCTATTTTCACTGATAGCTCAAAATCGCCATATCGTCCATCACTACCTGTGCCCGACGTTGCACCAGCAGTTTTTAACCAGTTGAGATTTTGACGTTAGAATTGGTGCTACCACTTTGGTCTATTTCAACCAAACCTGATAATTTTTTATGCTTGGTCTGGCTTCTATCTGGAAAACACCACAGAAGATTGTTTTCAGTGAATTAATACATGTGAATGATAACTAATTGTGATATCTTATCTGTCAAATGCCTGACAGGATGTTCAATATGGCTACTTTTTAGCATTTTGACAGGGTGTTCAATATGGCGGCGCCCATCTTCAGCGGGTGATAGAAAGAGATACAGAATGAGACAGCGATTGTCAGCGATTGTCAGTGAGGCGAGAATACTCCCCATCAGGGAGAGAAATGAGATGCTGACCAAACAGTTTCTGTTGAATACTCAGAAACCTGGGCATCCCAACAGACATCTGATTGACGAACCAGCACCGCCTAGGGGCTTAAGAGGTCATCTCCGTAAGCATTTTGCGGAATTACGGCACCTGAGAACCCAGCCGTATGAAGCGAAAAAACACAAGCAGGTCCTTGGTGAACTCCATAGACAGGCGTCGGACCTTTATGTCGGGAATTGCCCGGTGAATCCAGTACTTGAAGAAAAATATCCAGAACACGCGGAAGAGGAACGCATACTCCCCAGGGAAACGCGTGTCACTCTTGCTCAACTTCGTTCTGGATACTGTTACAGGTTAAACTTTTACCTATCCAGAATCAACCCCGACATGCAAAATGTATGCCCCGCTTGCAATGTGTCCCCACATGACACCAACCATCTCTTTAATTGTAATGTGGAACCAACGCCTCTAACACCCCTTTCCTTATGGTCCACCCCTGTTGAAACGGCAAGTTTCCTTGGACTCCCGTTAGAGGATATTGATGACAATTTGTGATCGGTCGCGGCTATTAGGTGGGGCGAGCATTGCTACAACAACAACAACAACACAGCGATTGTCAAATACAAATCAGGTGATCCAATCACTTTGGAATTTTGACGTCTATGCAGAAGATATCAACTTAGTTATCATTCACAATGAATTACTATGTTTATACGAGCGCTTATGTCAACTTGATTCAATTCAATTAAATTCAAACAAATATATAAACAGTTTTAGTCATAGTGTACCTATACAAGTGTGTTCACTAAGCGATATACGTCAAAACTACAAACAGCCTCGCTCACCTGATGGAAATCTCAGGTCTAGAGTCGCATTTTTGGTCTCAACGACAACATTTTTGACTACCAATCGTATCGACTTTTTCAATTTTTCAATCATTCGGCGCGTTCGGTAATGGTATCCATTTTGAATTCGCTGTCATTCCGAATCCAGCGAGTGCCTGTCAGAATGCTTGACAGATAAGTCAACACACTTGTACTTGTACACTATGTTTTTAGTTAGAGTCTAGAACAGCGGGTGACTGCTAATACACGTCCAAAGATATCGAAACGACGCGTATTGACCTCAGTATAAATAATGTAAAGTTAAAAAGATTAACAAAAGCCGTGTCTTTTCCGCCTCCAAAAACCGCTTATCATTTAGATTGTGCATTCACGAGTTCAAAATTGTTTCGTTCTGCGCATCTACGTCACACTTGACTGCTTCAGCGAATGAAAGAAAGAGAGAAAAAACAAGAGCTAAAGGAAAATGACGTAAAAATTGCTTATAAAAAACAGCTGAACTAATGTTTACATGCGCAATGCCCAACCTTCTATAATTCCATCATTCTTATCACAAATCACATACCCAGATTGCGCATTTACGAATGGAAAATTGCTTCGTTCTGCGCATCTGCGTCACACTTGACTGCTTGAGCGAATGAAAGAAAGAGAAAAAAAAACAAGAGCTAAAGGAAAATGACGTAAAAATTGCCTAAAAAACAGCTGATCTTTGTTTACATACGCAATCTTGTGCGTGTGATTTGTGCATTCTTAAGCTGCCGGCAAGGCGAATTCAGTAGAGGTGGTGTTACCCCAACAGCTGATTGCTTCTTCTTGATAATTTTCCATACAAAGCCTTGTACAACAATGTCAGTTAATCGAAGTCTATGAAAATTTTCTTTTCACTTGACATTCTTCTGCACGGCGAATTGATTGAATTCGCGTTCCCACCATCTGGTATAGATTCGCCTTGACTGCCGGGCAACCATAGCGGAATCAGAAAATTTATACACAATGAGAAGGAGTTTTTTTGGCATCCACTGGTTACGATCCATTTGCATGTGACACGTCTTGCACTTCACCACTATTCCCCAAATTCATGTTAACTTAATAGGATGCAAGACGTAACAGAAAATTCTCTTAACGATTTTCTCTGTTCGTCTGTTACCAAAAAAATCTCTGATCAGAGCAAATATATTGCAAATTTTAATTCTCTGATTTTATGTAAATAAATTATGATGATTGGTATTGTTTCATTGTAAATTGACTTGCATCTCGTTTTTAACCGAAACGAAAAGCTTTCGTTAACGTTAAAAACGTTAACGAAAACGTGATACTTTATGTTTGAATTGTGCTGGCAATGCTATAGCCATGGTGAAGCCGTAAGGTGGCAACAACGAGCGCACATATACACACAAACTCTATGTAATTTGTTTGTGTAATTCGTTGGTGGTAATGTCAAAAATACTCTGAGAAATGTTCGTACTGTCAAAATTCATGAGAAAAGTTGCAATCAGCTTGGATAATGCTTTCACCTTTAATGACTCCGCCATCAATCAGCTTTGCCAGCATAGTTTGAAATTAATAATCAACATAAACGATTTGATTTCGTTTTGATATGGCAGAAAACGAAACGAAATCATTTCGTTAATTTGACGATCTTAACGTTAATAAACGAAACGAAATGACTTCGTTTCGTTTATTAACGTTGATTATCGTAACGAAATGATATCGTTTCGTTGGTTAAGCATGCCTGCATTCTACCATGATCAGGAAAGGTGCCCATTTTTCCCAAAACAGCCGATTTTACCAGGCCATCAGAAAAAAGGGACCAACATATTTGCTCGAATAATATTACCACAAATTCCCCATCTTCAACTAACTTTCCAATATGGAATTTCCATGTTGTCATCTTCCTCACCTGCAGACAATTCATGTTACCGTCTTACTCATTTGCATACAATCTGATACAATTTTATTCATATCGAATTTCCTCATTTCCATATTGTCTTGTCATCTTCCTCATCTGCATACAATTTTATTTTTCCCTCTTCCTCCCTAACGCACCATCCTTCTTATTATTGAAATCATATGGTATATGGTTAAGTGCGGTATGCTGCGCGCACAACTTTTATAAACTCTGAGTTCGGCTACTGCGTCGACTGCATGATATTTATTTATTTTTATATTTTTTCTGCTTTGGTGGTTGAAAATCAATCAAAAATCAATAAAAAGGTTCTTTTTATAAGCTACAGAGGAAGGCAGAAAATTTGAAAAAGAGCCCGATTCACCAGGCCATCATAAAAATTTGTAGGGTTACTGGAGTAATATAAATTGCATTTGGCATCTCTAATTACTAAATGAATGCTGCTAAGTATTATGCGGCAGTTACCCACCGACGTGTGCCGTACGTACGGACGTTTGTCGTACGAAACACGTTTGACCGAACTCTCAAGCCCGTATGAATCAATGTGTGCGTCTGTGTACATGTACATAACATATTTGTGTGTGTATTGTTTACAGATAAGCACTGTTGCCATTGACCATTTTGCATGTATGCTTATGGAAACATCAACTTTTTCCAATTTAATGTTTGATATTGTAAAAGGCCGGAATACATATTAAATAAGTATAAATAGAGTGCATATTTATAATCAGCACTTTTACATAATTATTTCGAATTATTTTCACAATTTTTCAAACTTTAATTAGGTGTTTTTGCATAAAATTGCAAACGGTCAAAAATTAGCGCACAAAAGTTTACTAGGCAACTCTGTCTAGTGAGAGAGCGATCAGCTGACACGTTCTTACGGAAAAAATCAAAATTGTTTTGATTTCTACGTTCCGGGCTACGTACGTGCGGGCGTTGCACGTCGGTGAGTTTTCGTTTACATTGCACACTCATAAGATAGGTCGTGTCAGCTGACACGTTTTTGGTACGTACGTTCGTGAGTAACTGCCGCATTAGGCTAATACTATTAGCAGATGCGATTGAAGCGACCAAAGCGTTTATATAATCTTGCCCATTTGCATGTGTGTAAACAGCCATAGAAATGAAATTTTTCCTGTTTGTCTGTTAAGTTTCTCTAGACTTTTTTGACTCTAATTTTAATAAATTTTGTTTTCCGTATGTTTCCGCATTGTTGGTGGCAACAAATCTTCTATTATTTATATTTCCGCGGATATATATGCAACTACATTATCTGTAAATACTACAAAGTTTTATTAAACTATCAAATGCCTCAGCTTAAAGTCGTCTTACGTACGAAAAAAGCAACTCTAGACCTGAGATTTGCATCAGGTGAGCGAGGCTGTTTGTAGTTTTGACATTTATGGAATGAAAACATAAAACTTAGCAGCTTTTGTGTGTAGTAAGAAAATTTGTCAATGGGTTAAGCTGCCGGGCCATAGTGTACAAGTACAAGTGTGTTGACTTCTTTCTGACAGGCACTCGCTTAAGTGAGCATAACGGGAAAATCTGGGTTGCAATTGTTGTTTCGGTTGAAAAGGGTCAATTAGGGTTCTGTGCAGAGACGTAAAAGATTGGAACAGGGTTTATGTAGTCACAAAAGTGTTGCTTCTGTTCCCCAACATTTTAATATTATATCATGGCGAAAAGAGTTCAGTTCAGAGTTATTGATTTTCATTAAAAGTTTAATTTATTACGGAGGGTTACTCCTTTAAGTGTAAAAAGCAGAGAAAACGTAGTTTTTCAAATTATTGTGAAAAACTTTTTAATTTAAATTTCTGTACCCAAGTTCACTATATTTGTGTAACGCAAGAATCTGGGGAGGTCAATTCCTTAACTATGAAAAACTGAAAAATGTACACTTATTGAAAACTCATTTGCACACACAGCCTCGGCTGCTCTCATCAGTCGCCTTTTTAAAGGCGACGTCGAAGTGATCCTTATCCAAGAACCCTGGGTGAACAACTCAAGGATTTGCGGATTGGGGGCCATTGGGTTTAAGCTCATCCGAGCTGCAGATGAAGGTAAAGTGAGAACATGCATTTTAGTAAAGTCTGAGCTAAATATCTTTCTCTTTCCTAATTATAGCAATGGTGACTTTACAGCGACCAGCTTGGCAAGCGGAGGCACCCAATTAACGCTAGCCTCCTTTTATTTGCCGTACGACGCAGAGGAACCTCCTTCGCAAAAGACGGTAAAGGATCTGGTGGCCGACTCAAGGAAAGGCCATTTGCTAATCGGGACAGACGCAAACGCCCACCACGTGCAGTGGGGTAGTTCCGACATAAACACCCGTTGGGACTCACTTTTTGAGTACCTTTCAACAACTAACCTTGTAGTTTGCAATGTAGGAAATGAACCAACTTTTATTACTAAAAACCGTAGAGAGGTTATTGACCTCACTATTTGTAGCGAAAGCGTTTTTGGGTGGGTTAAAAAATGGCGTATTCTTGAGGAACATTCCTTTTCAGACCACCGGTATATTGAAGAAATGTTAGAGTTCTTCGTCGATCAGCCCATTGCGAGACGTAACCCACGTAATACAAACTGGGAACTACATAATGAGCTCTTAGCAAGAGAACTACCAGAACTGCCCCCACAAAGCCCCTCATCAACGGAGGAGCTAGAGGGTCTGGTAGAAACCTTCACATCGCCATTCTCAAAGAACAGGCTTGTCCATTGCCAAAACCACGCGGTAAGCGTAAACCTCACTGGTGGTCCCATGATCTGGACCTACTTCGTAAATCCTGTAGAGAACAGTTTAACAAAGCCAAATTCTTTGATAACGGGTCACAATGGCTAGAATACAAAGACAAACTAAGGACCTACAAAAAAATCCTGAGACAAGCGAAGAGAACTTCATGGAGAATATTTCTGCACTGGAGTCGAAAGTGTCAGAAGTGTCGACCTCAACTTATCTACCCTTTGGAGTTATAACTGGCTGCGGCACATATATACCGCTTCTTTGGCTATGAACTATATTCCGTGTGCATGGAGGAGCGCCACGGTCATATTCATTCCTAAGGCAGGCAAAGCCTCTCACTACCAGCCGAAGGACTACAGACCTATCAGTCTTTCATCATTCGTACTCAAGACCCTAGAGAGAATAGTTAGCGATTTTCTCACTACAAACATTGATAGGAATCTCATTTCGGGCTATCAACACGCGTACGCCAAAGGTAAATCTGCGGAGACTGCGCGACACAGCCTAGTCTCTACTATAGAAACATCCTTGTTCGAAAAGGATTATTGTCTTGTGGCCTTCCTAGACATTGAAGGAGCATTCAACAATATAAGTCCAGACGCCGTCAACAATGCTTTAACTGATTTGGACGTAAATAGACCCCTAGTTGGACTGATTGATCAACTACTCAGGGGAAGGAAAGTGCTTTCCTCACCAGGGTGGTGTTCTTTCCCCTTTACTATGGAACCTAACGGTAAACTCGCTATTAAGAGATACTAGTTGGGGGAGCGGGAAGGTCGTGGCATATGCTGATGACCTAGCGATTGTCTACAGAGGCAAGTTCCCTCAAACTTTATGCGAATTGATGCAGGTAGCGTTGCAAGAGGTTTCCCTGTGGGCTTCCCGATGTGGACTCAGCGTCAACTCCGATAAAGTAGAGCTTGTCTTATATACCAAACGATACAAAATACCATCGTTAAACCTACCAGAACTAAATGGGGTGCGCCTAAGCCTGGCAGATAAAGCCAAATTTCTAGGCGTAGTTTTAGACAAAAAGCTGAACTGGAAGAACAACGTTATTCAGCGACAAAAGAAAGCGTACATTGCAGCAAAAAATGGGGACTCACCCCCAACATATGCAGATGGATTTATACCGCGATGGGGTAGTCGTATGGTGGCCAGCCTTGAGCAAGGCGTCAAACCTAAACTTGTTGCGTAAAGTCCACAGATCCAGCATGATAAGCATGAGCGGGGCTCTAAGAACAACGCCTAGAGAAGCTCTTCAGGTCATTCTTGACATCCTTCCATTGGATCTGGCTGGTCATCGAGCAGCGGCAACGTCAGCCCTGCGTCTAAGGGAGTTGTCGTGTTGGAACAACAAGACCACAGGACACTCAAGTATACTAAACAAATACAGTTTTCTTCCTCCTAGCACGGATCGCTGTGCGACCACAACAGTTGCGGAAACCAACTTTAAGATAAACATACCCAGCAGGGATGACTGGACGGAGTCGGATAAGTTCCAACAGCATTTCCATATACACGGACGGCTCCAAGCTAAACGGTAGAGTTGGAGGTGGAGTATACTCAAGGGACCTTGACCTCCAGCTCTCATTCAGACTACCCGACCACTGCAGTGTATTCCAGACAGAAGTTGCAGCCATAATGGAAGCCGCAGCTAGGATAGGGACATACAATGTCGACAAAGAAATTTTTATCTTCAGCCACAGCCAAGCTGCCATAAAATCTCTGGGTTCCCACTCGTTCAATTCTGAACTAGCACTAAACTGTCGCCGATCTCTTCAAGGAATGGCTCAACAGAACCGTGTACACCTCACATGGGTCCCTGGACATAGGGATATCGAGGGAAACTGCATGGCAGATGAACTCGCTAAGCAGGGTACAACGAAGCAGGTTCTTCCTGCGCAAGAACGCTTAGGTATGCCCCTGTCCATATGCAAGCTAATGCTAAAAGAGCACATCTACCGTCAAGCCGACGAAAGATGGCTACAAACACCGGGGTGTACAACATCGAAAGAAACCTGGCCTAAATGGGATCCTAAAAGATCCCGTCACGTGTACAACCTAAGAAGGGAAACAATTTCAACACTTGTGGGGGCACTAACGGGTTATTGTCTCATAGGTAGACATGCAGAAAGGTTAGGAGCGCCTTATCGTCGTTGCTGTAGGAGTTGAGGAGGAGGAAACGGTGTTTCATCTCAAACTGCCCAGCACTAAGCGGAGCACGGCAGCGCTTTCTGGGAGCTCCATTTCTTGATAATCTGAGTCAGGTTGTGGAGCATGATGTCAAGGACCTGGTAGCTTTCATCAGGTCCTCAAAATGGTTCGAAGAGGAAAGGTAACGGTGTTTTTCGTGGTATCACAACGGGCCTAGTACTACTGGCCTAAGTGTGCCCTCGGCAGCCACCCTAACCTAACCTAACCTAACCTTCCTCCAAGCGATTAAAGTACCAACGCAATGATACTTCATGTCATAATGTATTGACACCATATATGGACTTTGCCTTATATCCAATATATCACTGCCACATATAACGCGATTTTGAGAATTTGTTTTTGTCAAAAGACAGTTAAGGACGCCAAACAGAATCGCAAATGTATTGCGTAAATTCATTTTTTAGTTAAAGATTTTTTGTGGATTTTTAATTTTAAAGTGAAGGAAGTTAAAATTTGTGGGTGCTATTTATACAAAATTTTGAGTTGAAAAAAAAAACAGCCTACTAAATTTTTGTGATTGTAGCAGCATAAGCAGAGCTGCTCAACCCCTATACACTTGTAGCACTTTTGTTTTTGTTTTGCTCTGAAATATTGGCACAGATTCAAATTCACACTTTGAATAAAAAAAATAAAAAAAATTTCATAGCACTCCCATACACGCTCACATATAATTTCGAATCATATGAAAAACATTATAGCACTGAAAAAAATTTGTAATCCAAATTGATTCAATCTAAAATTAAAATAGATAATTGACCGCGGAGCTGAAATATATGGAGCATATGACCAAAGAATATAAGCAAAACTGTACCAAAACAAGAGGAGCCTACTCTAACATCATATGATATTATTTAATTAGCCTTAAGGTAAGTGAGTAACTACTGACACAAAATTCTGGTTCAGGACTAAACCTAGAGTGCCAAATAAGCTAGATTTTCAGTTATAAAATCGACGAAAAAACTGCTACCAGCTTTAACGAGCTGCGGCTACATATGAGTATGCCTCTTTCGCAACACTTTTCCACCAATACGTAACTATCGAAATAGTACCAAAAAGAAATTTGTATATAGTTAGGAACTAGTGAAAAGTTAAAGCAGCGGGGACAATTTCCACCGCCTAGGACATCGCCATGTTAAGTTCGCCAGTTGAAAACATGTAAAAGATATAGATGGCAAACAATTAGTGGTTCAGAATGCAGTAGAAATGCACTTATTTTGAACTAGAGACGCTCCTTACGGGGTAGTTTTTTGTTTCAATTCGGTATATTATTTTTCTTGGTTATGTGACACTTTTTGACTGGAAGGGGGGGAGGGGGAGGGGGAACTGTAAAGTAACCATGTCTATCATTTACTTGTTAAGCTTTTTTATTAAATTCAAATGGTATTTCAGCACCTCAGTAATCTCTGTTGCTAATATACATATGTATGTATGTAAATTTGAACACAAATTTAAAACAAACCACGCGGAGCCTTCTAATTAAGCATTTCAAAAGTTTTCAAATTCAATTTCCTATGCAACATTCGCGGAAATCTCTACATTCACTTTAAGTATGAATATTGAAATCCGGATTCCGTCGATATATATATGTATATAGAATTAAATTTATTGGCTCTTGTATGTTGGTTTAGATACATTCGATTGTTGAATACAAAAACAAAAATATTAACACAGCAATATATCGGCACTATGATGTTTGTGAGTGTACCCAGCCTGTAGTAGCAATAAAGAAGACCGAGATACATATATGGCAATTGGCAGCCGCCTATCACACCGAGGGTCCTAGGTTCAACTGCCGGGCAAAGTGACATCAAAACTATAGAAAACAAGTAAGGTGTCTAAGTTGGGGTGTAACCGAACAGTATATACTAAGCTTGAACTTTAATTGTACATTTCATTTCAGATAAATTACTGTTCTACATAACACGTGGCTCCGCCCGTTTAAAAAAATGTCTCCCCATTTCCTCTTACAATAAAACTTTCTCCACATTTCCTTTTACAATAAAACTTGATAAGTGAAATATCATTGGTTCACAACTATTTTTTGCTGAGTTAAAGCTTCTTATTCTAGTCTACGACACTTTTAAACTTGTTTTATATCAAAGTTGCCGTGGTCTTTAACCGATCCCGTCCATTTTTCCTAGAAATATTTTCTGCTATAAGGAAAATATGTTTACACAATTTCATTACGATATGTAAATTTTTCTTCGAACTATGGCTCACGAAACATAGAAAACTGCTTAAGTCATAATAGGGGCGGTGCCCCGCCCACTTTTTTAAATTTGAAGTTTTCCTATTTATAGTTATAATTCCACTTGGGAAATGAAACACCATTAATATAAAGGTTTTTTTTGCAAAGATATAACTTATTTTATTCGTCCACGACCCTTTTAAAATTCTTTTATATAAAAGTGGGCGTGGTCCTTACCCAATTTCGTTAATTTTTCTTCAAAGCATTCCTTATAGTAAAGGCAACCTCTCTGCCGAATTTTGTTACGATAGGTTTAACGATTTTTGATTTATGATTAACAATACTTGTAAAATTGATTTTATCACAAGTGGGCGGTGTCACGCCCATTTAAATTTTTTTTTTTTTTAATTTTTATCAAAAGTCCCAATATCAGTGTCAAATTTCAATATTCTAGGTGTATTATATACTAAATAATCAGTTTTTTGTGTTTTCCAAAATGTTATATATATAAAAAGTGGGAGTTTTCGCTCATTTTCAATACCAATCTATTCTGGGTCCAGAAAAGCTCGGGAACAAAAATTGGTGAAGATATCTCAATATTTTCTCAAGTTATCGTGTTAACGGAGAGACGGACATTGCTCAATCAAATTTTTTTTTCGATACTGATGATTTTGATATATGGGAGTCTATATCTATCTCGATTCCTTTATACCTTTACAACCAACCGTTATCCAATGAAAGTTAATATGCCCTGTGCGCAAAGCACGCTGAGTATAATATTATTCAGATGTTCTCATCCCCGTAGTACAGGTTTACATGTAGGATATGTCTGAGAAGGATACAATTCCGTCTCTTTCTAACACACTGCCGTTTGACACTGACCGAAGTGTCAAACTAGCGTGTAACCTGAGGTTGACACTGAACGAAGTGTCAAAATTACCAGAGTTGCTGCATCGACATCGATGCAGGGGAACAAAAAGGAGCGGAATATCAAATATGGGTTGCTGTGATGGTAACTTTTTTTGAACAAATTTCATATATGTAATACTCCTATATTGCTACAAAAGTAGGTACATTTCCAAACATCAGAGTGCCGATATATTGCTGTTTAAACGTTTTTGTTTTTGTATTCAATAATCGAATGTACCTAAATTTAAATTTTTTCTTTTCACACTTATGCTGCCACAATCACAAAAATTTTATAGGCTGGCGTGTTTTGATTTCGAATTCAAAACACATTGCGAGCATTTTCTATTAGCAATATAGGAGTATTACATATATGACAAATTTAGTTTGGAAATATAAAGTGCATCTATATGGGACCTCTAGAAAGTTATAAAAAAGTTTTCGAATGGGGTACCTGAAGAAACGTACTTATGCCAACATTAGGAATAATAAAATAATTAAAAAAAAATTTTTTTAAGTTAAACGGTTTTATTGAAAACAACACTTACATTAAGTAATAATAATACTAAAAGCTAGAAAATAATTAGATAGGTCCTAGGTACTAGTCATCACACTCCTCATCAATCAAGGGCGTTGATCGGACAATTAAATAACAGCGTTGTACGCGTCAAATTTCCCTTGATAGTCACAAGTAAGACCAACTGAACCTTAATTAGGTTATGCTACGCCTCACATTTTTAGAAATTTCACGCGGCTAATGCTTTTATTTAATTGTCTGATCAACGCCCTAGATAGATGAGGAGTGTGATGACTAGTACCTAGAATCTACCTAATTATTTTCTAGCTTTTAGTATTATTATTACTTAATGTAAGTATTGTTTTCAATAAAACCCTTTAACTAAAATTTTTTTTATTATTTTTTTTTTAAGTTTTTAGTCTTAGTTGCCTATTATTTCTCATTCTATATAGTTCATTTAGTGACTCATTATTACAAGGAATCTTTCCTGACAATTTGTTACAATCTAAGTCCCCGAAATCCAAAGTATTTTGATGTCACTTCTACCGGACTGTATATAATATTTGCTCCAAATATGAGCCAAAAGGGACGACAGATACGAGTATTTTTAATATCTCGATCCTTGCCGCACCTAGCACAGAATTAAGCAACCAAAATTTAATACTTTTGTAATACAAGTAAATACTGGAAAATAGAGCTCCTGAAAAAGTGAGGTTATGTTGTTGACATTACCTTTATTATTACATCATGGTACCGCCTTGCCTTTACCAAAAAAGGAGGAGCAGAAATTTGTGATCTAGATTGCTATATTTAAATTTTGAGCAGACTCATGAAACAAAAAGTTTTTCAATTTTTGTTGTTATATCGACCTCCTTATTTGTAAGATCGCGGGTTCGAATGAGCTCAAGGACTAACAATAATTGTTGTATCATTATTATTGCTTCTTATGCCTTTCATGAACATGAAATGGTATATTAACTTTGGTCCGATGTTTGTAACGTTGAGAAATTAGAAGATAGACTCACCATTAAGTATACCGAATTGATCAGGGCGACGAACTGAGTTGATATAGCCATGTCCGTCTGTCCGTCCGTCCGTCTGTCTGTTTGAACGCAAGCTAGTCCCTCAAATTTTGAGATATCTCAATGAAATTTGGCACAAGGATGTATTTTTGTATTATATTAGGCATTTGTCGGATCCGTTAGGATCGGACCACTATAATATATCTATACAACCGATCGTTCAGATAAGACGATTTTGGTCATTCCTTCCGCAATTTAGAAAGTATAAACGTGAAATTCAGTGATATATATTCTAATATATCATAGAAGATATCCTGAAAAAATCACTTTGATCGGATCTATATATAGTTATATCCCATACAACCGATCGTTCAGATAGAAACATTTTTGGCAATTTCTTCCTTAATTTCCAATATAAACACGTTAAACTTGTTGATATTTATTCGAATATATCATAGAAGATTTCATGAAAAAATCATTTCGATCGGAGCTATATATAATATATATCCCATACAACCGATCGTTCAGATAGAACGATTTTTAACAATTTCTCCCTTAATTTCCAATATAAAAACGTTAAACTTCGTGATATTTATTCTAATATATCATAGAAGATATCCTGAACAAATTACTTTTTATTCCATACAACCGATCGTTCAGATAGAAACATTTTTGGCAATTTCTTCCTTAATTTCCAATATAAACACGTTAAACTTGGTGTATTTATTCGAATATATCATAGAAGATTTCATGAAAAAATCATTTCGATCGGAGCTATATATAATATATATCCCATATAACCGATCGTTCAGATAGAAACATTTTTGGCCATTTCCCACTTAATTTCCAATATAAAAACGTTAAACTTGGTGATATTTATTCGAATATATCATAGAAGATTTCCTGTAAAAATCATTTCGATTGGAGCTATATATAATATATATCCCATACAACCGATCGTTCAGATAAGGAGGTTTTTTGCCATATTTTATTTTATATTTATCTTAAAAATCGTTTAGGTATGTACATCTGTTCACTATACATTTCTTATCTTATACATCCGATTATTTGGAGATTACGAACGGGATAAGATTATTGTTCAGCCCTATTCATGAAAGGTATGAAGTCTTCGGCACAGCCGAAGACAGTCCCGTCCTTACTTGTTTTTAATTTGAATAGAAGAAAGAAAAATGTTAGATAACTGCCAAAGCTCGTATAGATCCATTTCGGGAACTGGTGACAGCTAGCTTTGGCAGTTGTCTAAATATTTTCTTTTCAATTAGGAAAAAATTCATCATAACAATAATAATGATACACAAATTATTGTTAGGCCTTGAGCTTGATTCGAACCCGCGATCTTAAAAGTTTGTCATTAAACATACTTATGTGAAATACTTCAATCTAAGCCAGCACAGCTCTATAAACAAAGCTATAAAAACCAATTAAGATTGTCAAATATTCAAGTGAAATATGAGTTTAATTAAATACAAAGCTCGGATACGTGTTTTACGCCGATTCCGAACGGCATATGCAAGGAAGATGAGCTTTCACTGCGAAGCTTTTCACGGCAGATATACCTACATACACTTGGAGCGTTCGACAAATTACTGCCGAGGGTCGATCCTACTTTGACAAATTTTTTCTAACTCGAAAACTTTTTACTAAGTTTTCGACGTTAATTTGTCCGGTGCTTGAACCCAGGATCTTACGTTTGGCAAACTGGCACCCAGCCCAAGTTAAAGGTATCAAAAGTAAATGTTTTTTTTTATTTACTCAGCCCATAATATGTTGCTTTAGAAAATTTTGCTCACCAAAGTAACAAATTCAAGACATTTATATTATATTTCAGCCAAATGAAGTGTGCACAACTTTGGCAAAATATTTACTTATTATTTCTGAAAATAAAATTTCCTTTTAATTGTTCATTAACATATATGCACAGTTGAATTTTTGTATTGAGCTGAGAGGTTGCGTGATATTTGTACAATGACTGTACTTTTAATAACTCAATACAGAAAAGCAGACTTGAAAGCAGTGCCCACAATTTTTATACTCAGCTGGGCAGAGCTCACAGATTATATTAATTTTTTTCGCATAACGGTCCCCTGTAATGGCATAAGCTAATCGAGATAGATATAGACTTCTATATATCAAATTGATCTGGGCGAAAGAAGAAATTAATTCAGCCATGTCCGTCCGTCCGTTCGCCAGTAAACACAATAACTTGAGTAAATTTTGAGGTATCTTGATGAAATTCGGTATATAAGACCGCTATTTAAAATGAACGAAATCGGACTATAACCACGCCCACTTTTTCGATATCGAACGTTTCGAAAAACTGAAAAAGTGCGATACTTCATTACCAAAAACGGATAAAGCGATGAAACTCTGTAGGTGGGTTGAATAGAAAATTATCAAACTTTTGGACAAAGGGCGTGGCAACACCCACTTTTAAAAGAAGATAACTTAAAAGTTTTGCAAGCTGTAATTTGGCAGTCGTTGAAGATATCATGATGAAATTTAGCAGGAACGTTATTCCTATTACTATATGTGTCTATAGTATGAATTGGCTAAATCGGATGACGAACACGGCCACTCTTTAAAAAAAACTTTTTAAAGTCAAGTTTTAACAAAAATTGATTATCTTTACGGTATATAAGTAAATTATGTCAAAATTCAACACCAGTAATGGTATGGTGCAACATAATACAAAAATAAAAGATAACTTCAAAATGGGCGTGACTCCGCACTTTTTCATTTAATTTGTTTAGAATACTTTTAATGACATAAGTCGAACAAAAATTTACCAATCCCTGTGAAATTTGGTAAGGGCTATGACGATAACTGTTTTCTGTGAAAAGGGGCGAACTCGGTTTGAAGCCGCGCCCAGTTTCTATATACAGTCGACCTTCTGTCCTTCCGCTCGGCCTTTAACACGATAACTTGAGCAAAAACAGATATATCTTTACTAAACTTAGTTCACATGCTTACCTGAACTCACTTTATCTCGGTATTAAAACTGGGGCGAAATACGAAATTCGATATCGAAAATTTCGAAAAATGAAAAACATGCCATAATTCTATACCAAATATGAAAAAAGGGATGAAACATGGTAATTGGATTGGTTTAAATAAAAACAAGTAAGAACGGGACTGTCTTCGGCTGTGCCGAAGAATTCATACCTTTCATGAATGGGGCTGAACAATAATCTTATCCCGTTCGTAATCTCCGAATAATCGCATGTATAAGATAAGAAATATATAGTGAACAGATCTACATACCTTAACGATTTTTAAGATAAATATAAAATAAAAAACAGGTAGGTACTTTGTGTGAGGATGCAAAGTTTCAAGTTTTTTGTGGTCTGCGTGTAAAAACTATGACTACGAATCACGTATTTCAACAATATATGACGTAAACGTAACTATTTGATGAAATTTGATGAATTTTGAAGCTTCTAGCCGTAAAAAGGGGGCAAAATTAGAGTTTATATGGGGTATATAATATATATACCACCGATCTCTATGATTTTTTCAGACAACAATATATGCTATATACGTAAGCATATGGTGAAATTTGAAGCGTCTAGCTGTTAAAAAGGGGCAGAAATTGCGCAGTTTCTTATCTGATCAATCGGTTGTATGAGATATATACTATATATACTACCGATCTCAATGATTTTTTCAGACAACAATATATGCTATACACGTAAGCATTTGGTGAAATTTGAAGCTTCTAGCTGTTAAAATGGGGAAGAAATTGCGCAAAGTTTCTTATCTGAACAATCGGTTGTATGAGATATATACTATATATACCACCGGTATCTATGATTTTCTCAGACAACAATATATGCTATACACGTAAGCATTTGGTGAAATTTGATCATATCTAAACGATTTTTAAGATAAATATAAAATAAAAAATAGGTAGGTAATCTGTGTGAGGATGCAAAGCTTCACGTTTTTTGTGGTCTGCATGTAAAAACTATGACTACGAATCACGTATTTCAAAAATATATGACGTAAACGTAACTATTTGATGAAATTTGATGAATTTTGAAGCTTCTAGCCGTAAAAAGGGGGCAAAAATGACAGTTTATATGAAGTATATAATATATATACCACCGATCTCTATGATTTTTTCAGACAACAATATATGCTATATACGTAAGCATTTTGTGAAACTTGAAGCTTCTAGCTGTTAAAACTGGGCAGAAATTGCGCAAAATTTCTTATCTGAACAATCGATTGTATGAGATATATACTATATATACAACCGATCTCTATGATTTTTTCAGACAACAATATATGCTATATACCTAAGCAATCGGTGAAATTTGAAGCTTATAGCTGTTAAAATGGGGTAGAAATTGCGAAAAGTTTCTTATCTGAACAATCGGTTGTATGAGATATATACTATATATACAACCGATCTCTATGATTTTTCAGACAACAATATATGCTATAAACGTAAGCAATCGGTGAAATTTGAAGCTTATAGCTGTCAAAATGGGGTAGAAATTGCGAAAAGTTTCTTATCTGAACAATCGGTTGTATGAGATATATACTATATATACAACCGATCTCTATGATTTTTTCAGACAACAATATATGCTATATACGTAAGCAATCGGTGAAATTTGAAGCTTCTAGCTGTTAAAATGGGGCTAAAATTTGCGAAAATATATATATATATATACTATATATATATAGTATATATACCACCATATATAAACTATATATACCACCGATTTTTATGATTTTTTCAGACAACAATATATGCTATATACGTAAGCATTCGTTGAAATTTGAAGCCTCTAGCTCTTAAAATAGGGCAGTAATCACGAAAAGTTCCTTATCTGAACAATCGATTGTATGAGATATATACTATATATATAACCGATCTCTATGATTTTTTCAGACAACAATATATGCTATAAACGTAAGCAATCGGTGAAATTTGAAGCTTATAGCTGTCAAAATGGGGTAGAAATTGCGAAAAGTTTCTTATCTGAACAATCGGTTGTATGAGATATATACTATATATACAACCGATCTCTATGATTTTTTCAGACAACAATATATGCTATAAACGTAAGCAATCGGTGAAATTTGAAGCTTATAGTTGTCAAAATGGGGTAGAAATTGCGAAAAGTTTCTTATCTGAACAATCGGTTGTATGAGATATATACTATATATACAACCGATCTCTATGATTTTTTCAGACAACAATATATGCTATATACCTAAGCAATCGGTGAAATTTAAAGCTTATAGCTGTTAAAATGGGGTAGAAATTGCGAAAAGTTTCTTATCTGAACAATCGGTTGTATGAGATATATACTATATATACAACCGATCTCTATGATTTTTTCAGACAACAATATATGCTATAAACGTAAGCAATCGGTGAAATTTGAAGCTTATAGCTGTCAAAATGGGGTAGAAATTGCGAAAAGTTTCTTATCTGAACAATCGGTTGTATGAGATATATACTATATATACAACCGATCTCTATGATTTTTTCAGACAACAATATGTGCTATATACCTAAGCAATCGGTGAAATTTGAAGCTTATAGCTGTTAAAATGGGGTAGAAATTGCGAAAAGTTTCTTATCTGAACAATCGGTTGTATGAGATATATACTATATATACAACCGATATCTATGATTTTTTCAGACAACAATATATGCTATAAACGTAAGCAATCGGTGAAATTTGAAGCTTATAGCTGTCAAAATGGGGTAGAAATTGCGAAAAGTTTCTTATCTGAACAATCGGTTGTATGAGATATATACTATATATACGACCGATCTCTATGATTTTTTCAGACAACAATATATGCTATATACGTAAGCAATCGGTGAAATTTGAAGCTTCTAGCTGTTAAAATGGGGCTAAAATTTGCGAAAATATATATATATATATACTATTGTTACGAATATTAGCAAAACTAAGGAGTGCTGTCAGCTCTAAGCCGATCTAAGCAGTGACGTGAATGCACATCAATAATTCAATCATTATGTATCTACATAAACGAATAAATAATTGCGTCTACACATATGTACACATTCCGACGAGCAACATTTACATACAAGGCAGCAAGAGATGAGATGTCACACACCGATGAATTTACTTATACGCTTATGTGTGTGCGGGAGACTGTAAACTACAAACACATGCATATACCTTATCTGAGTTGTCACAAGAGAGAGCAATAATTTGTGCACGTAGTTGTGGCTGGCGATTTTGTAGCCGAAACAACTAGTAACTTCTGGAAATCGAAGAGCCTAGAAGTATGCAGCGTAAACTATAAAAGCGGCGCCAGCGAGTAAGAAGGAATTCAGTTTGATTTGAGTTGTCAAGCAGTTTGATTAAGACGATACCTAGCGAGCAATAGCAGTGCTATTTTGAATAGTAGAGTGTCATTGAGCTATCAATCAGTGTGGTTATTAAGCAAGCTATTCGTTGCACAGTTTGTTATTGTGAAGTACTTTAATAAAGGCCATTTTGCATTATTACAAATTGGAGTTATTTATTCAACAGTTTAGTGATTCGAACTTAGCAGAGGATTACAAATAAGAGGATTTACAAGCAATTTCGTTACAATTGGTGTCAGAAGAGGAATTGTTGAATAAATTCCAAAGGACAACAAGGACATGGCAAAGTTCGGTGAATTGAAGATCCAGCAACTAAAGAAGGAGTTGGAGACCCGTGGATTGAATACAAGCGGCGTTAAACTTGAACTTCAGGCCCGGCTACGAGAGGCAATGGAAGCAGAAGGAATTGATGTGGAAGAGCATGTCTTTCATCTTGATAGCGAGGAGACAACAAAAATTGAAGAGAAAAACGAAACATCGCAGACGGTTACCAGTACAGACTTGAACATGATTTTAGCTGCAATATCTGCTCAAACATCGACAGTGTCATCTCAACTGGCAGAACAGCAAACATATATGGAATCGCAGGAGAACCGACTAACATCGAAGATTGAAGCACAACTTGAAGAACAGAAGACGTATATGGTATCCCAACTGGAGTCGCAGGAAACCCGTATAACATCCAAGATGGAAACGCAATTGGACGAACAGAAGACATATATGGCATCCCAACTGGAATCGCAGGAGACACGCATAACATCAAAGATGGAAGAACAAGAAGAGCGCTTATCATTACAGGTGGCACAAATGTCTTCACAGTTAGAAGCACAGGAAGCAAGGGTAACATCAAAGCTGGAAGCGCAGGATGCAAAAATCGCTCAATTTCAGGCAGAAGTCGATGATTTGAAGGGTCGTATGGAGCAGTTACAATTAAATCGTCCAGCAGTTTCAGCGAGTAATCCAAAGGTAAAAACACCATCCTTTGACGGTTCTGTTCCTTTCCAGGTCTTTAAGCTACAGTTTGAGAAGACCGCAGCAGTGAACAACTGGAATGTGGAAGATAAAGTTGCCGCGCTCTTCGTAGCATTGAAGGGACCAGCTGCCGAAATCTTACAGACTATTCCAGAGTACGAACGGAACAGTTATGACGCATTGATGGCTGCTGTAGAACGACGTTATGGAAGCGAGCATAGAAAACAGATATTCCAAATTGAGTTGCAAAACCGCTACCAAAAAGCAAATGAGACATTGCAGGAATTTGCTTCAGATGTTGAAAGGTTGGCTCATCTCGCAAATGCGGACGCACCCGTGGAATACACTGAAAGGGTAAAAATCCAGAGTTTCATAAATGGCATACGGGACGTGGAAACGAAGCGAGCTACATACGCAAACCCAAAGCTGACATTTTCTGAAACGGTATCACATGCATTGACTCAGGAAACGGCGTCATTATTGAGTAAACCAGCATACAAAGCTCATCGTGTGGAAGTAGAAAGGCCGGAGTGGGTAGACACAATTTTGGAAGCACTAAGGGGATCTCAACAGAAGAATGCCGGAGTTATTAAATGTTTCAAGTGCGGCAACCCAGGTCACATTGCACGTCATTGCGATCTTGGTCCTAATAGTTCAAACAATGTGGGTGGCCGTAAACGCAAAGCTGGCGGAAATGAGCAAGAGCGTGTCGAAAATAAAGAACGAAAACTTGCCCCGGCTGTTGAATGTCCTGTGATATCTGTGTCGCAGATTGGAAGGAAATCAAGCAGTCTTACCATCAGAGGGAATGTGGATGGTAAAGAGCGTGTACTGACTGTAGATACGGGGGCATCTCATTCCTTGATTCGATCTGATTTGGTCTACAGGGGAATAAAGTCATTACCTGGAGCGAGGTTGCGTACGGTCACAGGCGACTATAACCAAGTTCAGGGAGAAGTAATATGTGAAATCCTAATTGGGAAGGTCATGGTTCTACACAAATTCGTTGTGGCGGAGATCGTTGATGAAGTTATATTGGGAGTGGATTTCTTGGTTGACCATGACATCAAGATCGATATGCAGAGAAGGGTGATGCATTATGAGAACCAAGATGTGCCACTTAACTTCAGTTTGGAAAAAGGGTTCAGCAGTAAGCGAGTGCTGGTCGAGGAGATTCGACAGAGACCACGAAAGTCAAGGAAAGTAGATCGAGCAAAGGTTGATGGATCGAATGTGCCAAATAAAGCGAAATTAAAAGTACCTGCGAGGAAAAGACCGGCATCAACAAACCCTAATGGACGCACTAAATTCACTGAAAGAATTTTTCAGAAAGAATGCAAGGATGATTTCAAGCCAGCGCGCACTTTTGTTGGGAAACGTCGGAACGATACTGAGTATGTGAAGCCAATCCGTCAAGAACAAGCTCTACAAAGTAGTTCTTCATTGACCAAGCAACAGAGTGCGAGAGAACGATCCAGAATAATGAGTAGTAAGATGGAACACAGGTACGACAGGGAAAATAATTCGGAAGGTTTCCGGAATGGAGATTTGGTACTGTTAAACAACCCTGACCGGCGGAAAGGTGTCCCAGCCCAATTTCGGTGCAGTTGGGAAGGCCCGTACAAGATTGTGAAGAAGCTCAGTGATACCATCTACCGCATACAAAGCATTGAGAAACCACGGAGTAGAAGAGTGGTACATTTGGCGATGCTAGCAGCGTTTAGATCGAGAGATTTGTCTGATCGGGACGATCAGACTTAGGTGGAGGGCAGTGTTACGAATATTAGCAAAACTAAGGAGTGCTGCCAGCTCTAAGCCGATCTAAGCAGTGACGTGAATGCACATCAATAATTCAATCATTATGTATCTACATAAACGAATAAATAATTGCGTCTACACATATGTACACATTCCGACGAGCAACATTTACATACAAGGCAGCAAGAGATGAGATGTCACACACCGATGAATTTACTTATACGCTTATGTGTGTGCGGGAGACGGTAAACTACAAACACATGCATATACCTTATCTGAGTTGTCACAAGAGAGAGCAATAATTTGTGCACGTAGTTGTGGCTGGCGATATTGTAGCCGAAACAACTAGTAACTTCTGGAAATCGAAGAGCCTAGAAGTATGCAGCGTAAACTATAAAAGCGGCGCCAGCGAGTAAGAAGGAATTCAGTTTGATTTGAGTTGTCAAGCAGTTTGATTAAGACGATACCTAGCGAGCAATAGCAGTGCTATTTTGAATAGTAGAGTTTCATTGAGCTATCAATCAGTGTGGTTATTAAGCAAGCTATTCGTTGCACAGTTTGTTATTGTGAAGTACTTTAATAAAGGCCATTTTGCATTATTACAAATTGGAGTTATTTATTCAACAGTTTAGTGATTCGAACTTAGCAGAGGATTACAAATAAGAGGATTTACAAGCAAATTCGTTACACTATATATATATAGTATATATACCACCATATATAAACTATATATACCACCGATTTTTATGATTTTTTCAGACAACAATATATGCTATATACGTAAGCATTCGTTGAAATTTGAAGCCTCTAGCTCTTAAAATAGGGCAGTAATCACGAAAAGTTCCTTATCTGAACAATCGGTTGTATGGGATATATGCTATATATACGACCGATCTCATCAATTTTTTCAGGCAACAATACGTGCAATATACGAAAGTATATGGTGAAGTTTGAAGCTTCAATCTGTTAAATTGGGTAAGATATTACAAAAATCTTCTTTTTCTGAAAAATCGGTTGTATGGAGGATATATGCTATAGTGGTCCGATCCGGTCGGTTCCGACAAATGTCTAATCGGACACCCAAATACACCCGCTCACCAAATTTTATCAAGATATCTCAAAAATTGAGGGACTAGTTTGCATACAAACAGACAGACGGACAGACGGACATGGCTAAATCAACTCAGCTCTTCAACCTGATTATTTCGGTATACTTAATGGTGGGTCTATCTATTTTCCTTTAAGGACTTACAATTTTCGGTTTCGTGACGAAATTAATATACCATTTCATTTTCATGAAAGGTATAAAAATAAATGTAAGGCGCGATAACCTCCGAAGAGATCTAAGGCCGAGCTTCTCTTCCAATTTGCGTCGTGCTCCTATTGATTTTCCCTACAAATTTGCCGGACGGGACCTACATGTTTTATGCCGACTCCGAACGGCATCTGCAAGGCAGATGAGTTTTCACTGAGAGCTTTTCATGGCAGAAATACACCCGGAGCGCTTGCCAAACACTGCCAAGGGGTGACCCCGCTAAGAAAAATTTTCTTCTAATTGAAAAACCTTATTTCTAAAATTTTGATGTTGCTTTGCCCGGGGTGCGAACCCAGGGCATACGGTGTGATAGGCGGATCACGCTACCATCACACCACGGTGGCCGCCAATTGGATTGGTTTATTCACGTAAAATATAACTTTAGAAAAAAACTTTGTAAAATAGGTGTTACACCTACCATATTAAGTAGAAGAAAATGAAAAAGTTCTGCTGGGCGAAATCAAAAGCCCTTAGAATCATGGCAGGAATACTGTTCGTGGTATTACATATATAAATAAATTAGCGATACCCGAAAGATGATGTTCTGGGCCACCCTGGTCCACGTTTTCGTCGATATCTCGAAAACGCCTTCCCATATACAACTGAGGGCAACTTCCTTTTAAAACCCTCTTTAATACCTTTAATTTGATACCCATATCGTACAAACAAATTCTAGAGTCACCCCTGGTCCACCTTTATGGCGATATCTCGAAAAGGCGTCCACCTATAAAACTATGGCCGATTCCCTTTTAAAATACTCTTTAATAGCTTCCATTTGATACCCATGTCATACAAACACATTCCAGGGTTACCCTAGGCTCATTTTCCTAAATGGTGATTTTCCCTTATTTTCTCTCCAAAGCTCTCAGCTGAGTAGTAATGTTCGGTTACACCTGAACTTAGTCTTCCTTACATGTTAGTGCTAACACTGCTCGAAGTTAAAGCCATGTCACCTAAAATTTTTGATGTAGCATCGTCTGTTGGCGGCCCTCATAATCCCGCAATGAATTTTAAAGTATGGAGTATGAGGATTTATTTTTGGTACTATGTATTTTACTACGTTTTTACAACCTTAGTAATGTAATGTTCGAAAAAAGCCTTACTCAATACATCCTCACAATGGAAACGGGGACATTGAAAAGAAGAGAAGAGGAAATGGAAAGAAAAAGTGGAGGAAATTGGAGACAAGACGGAAAAGAAAAAAAACAAGGAAGTATGGATACGGAGAGTAAAAGTTAGATTGAGGTTGGAAAAAAGTAGTAAAAAGAGGTTAACAGGAAAATATAGAATTAGTATAAGATTAATAATAGTGAGAGGTAAACTTGGATAGATGCAAGAGCTGGAAGAGAAAGAGGAAAGGCGGGTAGATTTACCGAAAAATGAAAGGTATAGGGAAATTAAATGAGCCGATTGAAGTCAAATAGAAAATGCAGAGAGGAGAGGAAATAAGAGAGGAAGAGTGTTAGACAAAGGAGAGGTAGGTGGATAAACAGGGAGTCAGAAGAATTCTGTCGGGTTTGTTCATACGGTTATAAGTATTTCAAGTTTGTCTCAATGTTTCCAGGGTTAGCCAGAGGTGTTTAAAATAAATTTCTAAAAAACCAAAGTTTTTTTTGTTGAAGCGTCATTACTGTAAAACATATGCCACTAAAGTTTTTACACCAGCAACACCTTTCTGCTCAACGTTTGGTTTACGTAGATAAATGTTGGGCCTTTGGACCGTATACCATCAATCCCGACTTTCGTATTACAAGCCTCCCAGATACTCATTCGCAACTTTATGATATTGTGTCACATCGTCACAAATCTCAACGACGTCAGCATTTGTGAACAATATAATACTCTATTGAATCTAGTCATTCAGTTCCGTTGACTAGAAATTTTCCATTTCCTCTCAGGAAAAGGAAATAAAGCCTCCCATAAAAGAAAATACAGACCGCTGGCGTTATTTTCCTGCACGTTACTTCATATTTCAGAGAGAAATTTACGTAGTATTCTTTTATGATGCTGGAAAATTTGTTAGAGATTCAAACATCTGAACGTCTTTTACATATCCGTAAGATTTAATGAGTTTCAAATAAAACAACCTAATTACCCACTACCCATAATCTTAATGTGGACGTGTATGTCTTTCATCCTCAGACAGTGACGAGCACAGACTTGAACATGGTATTGGCTGCAATATCTGCTCAAACATCGACAGTGGCATCCCAACTGGAAATACAGGAGACATGGATAACGTCCAAGATGGAAACACAGGCGGCACGTAAATGTCGTCGTCGCAATGTTATCTCAACTGGCAGAACAGAAGACATATATGGCATCACAACTGGAATCGCAGGAGACACGCATAACATCAAAGATGGAAATACAACTGAAAGAACAAGAGACACGCATAACAATACAACTCGAAGAACAAGAGGCGCGTATATCATCAAAACTCGAAGGGCGTATGGACGAGAAAATAATGCAGATTGAGGAAAAAATCAAGGCCGAGGTGGATGCTTTGAGAGGACGCATCCAGGAGTTGCAAATTAATCGCCCGGCTGCTTCAGCGAGTAATACGAAGGTAAAAACTCCATCTTTTGATGGTTCTGTTCCTTTCCAGGTCTTTAAGCCACAGTTCGAGAAGACCGTAGCACTGAGCAACTGGAATGCTGAAGATAAACCGCTACGAAAAAGCTAATGAGACTTTGCAGGAGTTTGCTTCGGATGTTGTAAGATTCGCTCATCTCACAAATGAGGACGCACCCGTGGAATACAACGAGAGGGTTAAAATTCAGAGCTTTATAAATGCTACATATGCGAATCCAAAACCAACATTTACTGAAACGGTATCCCATGCACTGACTCAGGAAACAGCGTCACTTTTGAGTAAGCCCGCATACAAAGCACGCCGTGTGGAAATAGAAAGGACAGACTGGGTGGACACAATATCGCAAGAAAATCGAGCAGTCTTACCATCAGAGGAAATGTGGGCGGGAAGGAGCGTGTACTGACTGTAGGTATGGGCGCATCTCATTCCTTAATCCGGCCTGATTTGGTCAACAGGAGAGTAAAGCCATTACCTAGAGCAAGATTGCGTACCGTCAATGGCGAGTATAACCAAGTCCAGGGAGAAGTGGTATGTAAAGTAAATTGGGAAGGTCATGGTTCTCCATAAATTCGTTGTAGTAGAGATCGTTGATGAAGTCATATTGGGAGTAGATTTCTTAGTCGACCATGGCATCAGGATAGATATACAGAAAAGGTTATGCAATATAAGAATAAAGATGTACCACTTAACTACAGTTTTGAGAAAGGGCTCAGCAGTAAGCGAGTGCTCTTCAAAGTAGTCCAGAGGCCAAACAACAGAGTGTGAGGGAATGGACCAGGATAATGAGTAGTAAGATGGAACACATATACGACGAGAGCAATAATTCGGAAGGTAAATCGCTGTATCCATTTAGGAGAGCAGAGAACTGTTCCCTTCATAATCTAAGTACTCTCTGGACATCAGTTACAAGGTCGTCGTTATCGTCCTTACAATAGTTTGCCCCGATCTTAAAACCTTCTATCTGTCGCCGAATTTTTTGGTAAAATTTTCGGGTGTTATTCCTGGTGGCTAGCAGCTCAATCTCCTCGCACTCACGCCTTCCTCCCTCTGCTTTTTTCTTCCTGAAAAGGCGTCTCACTTCCCTTTTCAACTCGCGGTAACGTTCACACACTCGTCTTGTTGCGATCGTTTTTAACGTAGGTATGAATATCCCGAAGCGCCCGATCCGTCTAAGAGCTAATCGTTGGAAGGCACTTTCCACTTATGACAATTTCAACGTAATCTGCGTAAGCCGTAAGTTTTACGGTTCCCTCATCCAATCGCCTGAGCAGTTGGTTGATGATCAGCGCCCACAGCGTGTCCCTATCCACTGATTTCGTGGCCTCGTACAACCCCTATTGTGATGTAATCTTCCAGCAATTTAACATGCAGCCGATCCATCTGGTTAAGGCTGGATGTACTTTAATGTAATTAAGACCATACATAATCGCCCATTTAGAAACATTGTTGAAAGCCCGAGCAATGCCTAAAAAGACTCCTAGAGCATATTCCTTATATTCCAGTTCTTTCTTTATGCTTATTACCACCCTATGCAATGCGGAGTCTACCGACTTGCCTTTGGTGTACACATGTTGTGTTGTGGAGAGCAGCTTTTCATCCACGTTGGACCATTCCACGACGGCTCTACTTCAAACTTGTAACATGGCCGGGAAAGGGAAATATGTATCGAAAAGCACCTCAAAGGATTCCTCACTATTACGTAACCATTCCCCGTTCTCTTTCTCTATTAGTCCTTGGACTATGTTTCCCCTTGCTAAGACTTTTTGCAACCATGCTGTTTCGCTGGAGCACTCTATGTCCATATATAAACGGCTCCTGGCTCAGCGCCAAGTCAAACGAGCCCTTCTCTAGGGCTAGTAGGAGTTCGCCCGACGCTACTTTTCTGTGTTGGGAGTTTATCTGTAAGACTCGCAGCACCATTTGGCTGTTTGTGCCCCTCCAGCACCTTCGTAGTGACGTCGTCGTACTCGCCTTTCATTTTAGTTTAGAGTATTCGAGGCCCTCTTCAGCCCCTCGTAAATGCTGTGTCGGGTGTTCCTCTGTGCGACTCGCAGCACCATTTGGCTACGGTGAAGTTCACCGTCTTCTAAGTTTCCACATAATTACATTTACATTGCAACATTTTTGACAACCGGTTTTTTGGCATCGCTTTCTAGGAAACCAAGCCTTTAGGGAAATGGTTTAAAAGCAACAATGTCATGAATTCGTAAATACTTTCGGCTGGTGAAACTAATAGGTACTCTAAGAGGGATAGAACACAATTCAGGAACTTAATCAAGTGCAAACGACTTCATAGCTCGAAATGAAATTAAAAGCAAAAACGAAGATTTCCAAGACCAAAATAATGACGTATCAATTAAAAAATCGGATTCCAATATAGTAAATTAAAAAACACTCTCAACATTAGGGGCGAACTTCACACCTTTTTTTTTTTTAATGGGAACCAACCCGGTCTAACGTAAGAAGCATAACTTCAAAGATGTAATAACTTATTAAAAATATAAAATGTAAAAAAACTGATCACACGCTACTCAATCAATAACTTACGTATTTAGCAAAAACATTTCAAATCAAAAAATAATAACGCCAAAATGTGAATAAATTTGCGAAAGCAAAAATTTATAGATTATGGCTGAAAACCAAAAACTAATTAATTGGCTATGGTAAGGTTATGACAAAGGCGGTTGTTCTATGATATCAATAACAAATATATTGATTTCCATAAGGTTGGTGGGATTCGCTGTTTTATACCGATATGGACCGGTCAACTTATTTCATTATTTTCTTTTTGTCTATGTTCTATTCTAAACCAGGGAACTTTAAAGCTATGTTTAAAGTTTGATCTCACAACCTAAGGCATTTGCATGCGTCAAATCTTAAATGCATACAACCAAAGTTTTTTTTTTAAATCGCAATTACATTTTTTATTACTTGTTCTTAAATAGCATAAAAAGAAATATTACCATTTGCACTGCTTATTGAAATATCACCATATCTCAGCTGCCGTTCCGAAAACGCTCTATCTTAGCATAAATTCTATGTTTTGACGTGAGCTAGGATGTTTATGAAAAAAGTTCAGCAAGTTCAGCATTCAGCTGAGTTAGGTGAACTCAGGAGTCGATTTAAAAAAAAAACATCTTGCAATTAAAATAGCATTGCATTTCCTAGAAAATCTCGAACATGATTATTATCTATATTTGTATATAAAACTGGATAAAAGCTGGTCAAAGGACCTATCCCACCTGTTAGCACCGCAGAAAGACAAGGGCCCGTAACGGCCGGTGCACCAATATCTCCCGAACACGTATCATTTTTCTCTGCCCGATCTTTTAAACAAATTAGTGTTGTTGGGTAACATTTCTGTGACGCCGCATAACGAGGCCAATAATAAGAAGCACATTCGTCGCTGGAGAGTACTTCAAATTCGGCAGATTTGAGCATAGGCGGTTCGTCTGCATTTGTCGAACCCCATCCACTTACTCGCACTTTTTCGCCCGGTTTTAATCCAATTTCGCATAAAGGTATTGTGTCTATATTTCCGCTCCGTCTGTACACATCATTAAGTACAATCACAACTAAATCTATTTCTACCACGCTAGGCTCAGGTGGAATTATACGTTCCGCAGTGCGAATTATTCCCTTTTGATTTAAATCGGGTACAGCAGCTTTAACAGTGATGCTCGCCGTGATCAAATTTTCCAAGCGAGATTTAGATGTAAGCACCTTCTTCCACGTGATTAAAGTACCAACGCACCAATAAGCCCTGTCATAATATATTGACACAATATATGGACTTTGCCTTATATCCTGTAATACACTGCCACCAATAACGCGATTTTGAGAATTAGTCTTAGTCAAAAGACAGTTAACGAAGCCAAACAGGATCACAAAAGTGTTGCGTAAATTCATTTTTTAGTTTAAGATTTTTTGTCGATTTTTAAGTTAAAAGTGAAGTTGAAATTTGTGGGTGCTATTTATACAAAATTTTGAATTGGGAAAAAGACAATCGATTATTTACTACAAAAACAAAAAGATTAACACAGCAATATATTGGCACTTTGATGTTTGTGAGTGTACACAGCCTGTATTAGCAATATAGAAGCATGACATATATCGTAATTGGCAGCCGCTGTGGTGTGGTGGTAGGGTGCTTCGCCTATCATACCGAGGGTCCTAGGCTCAACTCCCGAGCAAAGTGACATCAAAAATATAGAAAAAAAGATTTTCTAAGCGGGGTCACCTCTCGAAAGTGATTCGTCAAACACTCCGAGCGTATTTCTTCCATGAAAACATGTAGGCCCAGTCCCGCGAATTTTTAGGAAATATTAAAAGGAGCACTACGTAAACTGAAAGAGAAGCTCGGCCTTAAATCTCTTCGGAGGTTATCGCGCTTTCCATTTATTTATTTAATTGTTTATTTATATACAATGATGGAAAAAATAATAGGGACAACTTAGTGCGAAATACTAAATCAATTATATAAGCAGCACTTCAATATCTCTCTTGGAAAAATGCACTATATAAAATAGCATTTTAAGATAATTTTGCGAAAAAGTAAACCAGTAGAAGTTCGGCTTGGAGAAAATAATAGAAATAAAACGTGTTTATTGATATTTTTGTAGTATAAATGGTAAAACCTTCCTTGTTGAAGCTTCTTATAAAGCCTAGAGTTGGCAAATATCCGTATACCTGTGATTTTGTCACAGCTACTGAAATATCACGGCACATTTCACCGGCAGCTTACAAGGAATGTTCGTGAATGATTGCCTGTGACAGCATTTATTTCCCGTTACCAATCACCGACTCAAACATAGCTCTCAAAACAGGAACAAAACGCTTCTATGCTATGAACCAATACAATGAGCAAGTTACTTAAAACAAAAACTACGCAGAGTTTACTATTCGCAACACCATCCGTGATTCCCGTTGGCGTGGTATTTGTTTCGTTTCAGTCACAGTTACGGGTAAAAACCGCTGTGAACGAGAGGTCACAATAACCGATAACATTGTTCTTCAAAAATCACGGGATCGGCCAAAATTAATAAAGCCCTATAAAATTGCAATTGCATAGGATATGGGGCACTAAGAAATTATTTAGGAAAATATAGGCGCTCCACTTTTAGAAATACAAACGCCCCACAACTCTTGTTATACTCAGCTGAGCAGAGCTCACAGAGTATATTAACTTTGTTCGCATAACGGTAATCCGTAACGGCATAAACTAATGGAGATAGATATAGACTTCTATATATCAAAATGATCTGGGCGAAAAAAGAAATTCATTTAGCCATGTCCCTCCGTCCGTCTGTCCGTCCGTCCGTACACACGATAACTTGAGTAAATTTTGAGGTATCTTGATGACATTTGGTATGTAGGTTCCTGGGCGCTCGTCTGAGATCATTATTTAAAATGAATGAAATCGGACTACAACCACGCCCACTTTTTCGATATCGAAAATTTCAAAAAACCGAAAAAGTGCGATAATTCATTACCAAAGACGGATTAGTAAAATTTTGGACAATGGGCGTGGTACCACCCACTTTTAAAAGAAGGCAATATAAAAGTTTTTCAAGCTGTAATTTCGCAGTCGTTGAAGATATCATCATGAAATTTGGCAGGCACATTACTCATATTACTATATGTGTGCTAAATAAAAATTAGCAAAATCGGATGACGAACACGCCCACTTTAAAAAAAAAAATTTTTTAAGTCAAATTTTAACAAAAAATTTAATATCTTTATAATATGTAAGTACATTATGTCAACATTCAACTCCAATAATGATATGGTGCAACAAAATACAAAAATAAAAGAAAATTACAAAATGGGCGTGGCTCCGCCCTTTTTCATTTAATTCGTCTAGAATACTTTTAAGGCCATAAGTCGAACAAAAATTTACCAATCCTTGTGAAATTTGGTAGGGGCTTAGATTCTAGGACGATAACTGTTTTCTGTGAAAAAGGGCGAAATCGGTTGAATCCACGCCCAGTTTTAAAACACAGTCGACCGTCTGTCCTTCCGCTCGGCCGTTAACACGATAACTTGAGCAAAAATCGATATATCTTTACTAAACTCAGTTCACGTACTTATCTGAACGCACTTTGTATTGGTGTAAAAAATGGCTGAAATCCGACTATGACCACGCCCACTTTTTCGATATCGAAAATTACCAAAAATGAAAAAAATGCCATAATCATATACCAAATATGAAAAAATGGATGAAACATGGTAATTGGATTAGTTTATTGACGCAAAATATGACTTTAGAAAAAAACTTTGTAAAATGGGTGTGATACCTACCATATTAAGTAGAAGAAAATGAAAAAGTTCTGCAGGGCGAAATCAAAAGCCCTTGGGATCTTGGCAGGAATACTGTTCGTGGTATGACATACATAAATAAATTAGCGGTACCCGATAGATGATGTTCTGGGTCACCCTGATCCACATTTTGGTCGATATTTCGAAAACGCCTTCACATATACAACTAAGGGTCACTCCCTTTTAAAACCCTCATTAACACCCATATCGTACAACATTCTAGAGTCACCCCTGGTCCACCTTTATGGCGATATCCCGAAATGGCGTACACCTATAGAACTATGGCGCACTCGCTTTTAAAATACTCTTCAATACCTTCCATTTAAAACCCATGTCATACAAACACATTCCAGGGTTACCCTAGGTTCATTTTCCTAATGGTGATTTTCCCTTTTTTGTCTCCAAAGCCGCAAGATTGAGGTCAAAACTTCGGATCTTTCAAAATGGCCGACACGCGATTTCCTTAAATATATATAAGCAAAACCTTTCCAAATATTTTTTTTTTTTTTTAATTTTCGCCTCAAACCTCCCAGATACTCATCCGCAACTTTAGGATATTGTTCCAGATCGTCAAACATACGATTGACGTCAGAAGTACGTTTCCATATTCATTAGTTGAGCACAATGTGTTACTCTGCAGTCCAGCCGTTCACTTTAGAGGTTTACGCCGATCACTTTGTCAGCGCGCCGGCCTAGTCTGATTAGGCTGAGCCAATAGTTTCATATGTGTGTGCGCACATTAGCATTGTAGTAACAATGTACTGTAGAAAATAAGTTTTGTTGATGTAAAATACGTACAAATAGAAGAAAGAAATCAATAAAGAATCAATTATTCAATTTGCTTCGGATAGCACTCACTAAATAGAGTATATTTGCTGAAGGCTAAAGAGGGTAAATATATATTATCATTGCAGCGTCTTCCAAGCAGAAGTAGCAGCTATCATGGAAGCCGCGTCTCAAATAGGCACACAGAATACCGGCAAGGAAATCTTTGCTTTCAGCGATAGACAAGCGGCAATAAAATCCCTTGGTTCCTATTCATTCAACTCAGAATTGACACTAAACTGCCGCCGATCTCTTCAGGAGATGTGCAGAAAATTAAACAGGGACATAGAGGGAAACTGCTCTGCAGACGAACTTGCTAGGCAGGGTACTACCAGAGAGATTCTTCCTGATAAAGAACGCCTATGTATGCCTTTTGCCACTTGTAAGCTAATGCTAAAAAAGTATACCTACAGTCAAGCCAACGAAAGATGGCTACTAACCCCGGGATGTAGAATATCAAAGCAATCCTGGCCTAAATAGGATACTAAGAGATCCCGTCACGTCTATACCGTAAGCAGGGACAAAATCTCCTCACTTTTAGGAGTTCTGACTGGGCACTGCCTCATTAGACTGGGCCTGCCTTATCGGAAGGCATGCGGAAAGGCTAGGAGCGCCATTCCGACGATGCTGCAGAAGTTGTAAAGAAGACGAGGTATGGGAAACGGTGATGCACCTCATCTGCAACTGCCCGGGGTTAAGTGGCCCCAGACAGCGCTGTCTGGGAGCTCCCTTCCTGAGCGATCTCCGCCAGGTCGGGGAGCATGATATAAGGGACTTGGTAGCTTTTATCTAGTCCTCGAAATGGTTCTAAGAGGAGGGCTAATGGTGTCTTTCTGTGGTACCAAAACGGGCCAACTGATACTGACCTATGTGTTCCCATTGGGCAGCCACTACTACCTAACCTAACCTAAAGAGGGTATTCAGCTAGTTATTCATCTTGCCTTTTGTCGCAGGTGATAAAGTTTTTCGGCTTGGGTTAATCGGGGATGATAACCATAGATCGCCGTAAACATATATCTAATTGCTGGCCAGTTGTTGTTGTTATTATAGCGATTAGGACACTCTCCAAAGGCCTTGGGGAGTGTTATCGAGTTGATGGTCCTTTGCCGGATGCAGATCCGGTACGTTCCGGTACCAAGCCCGACCATCGCGGGAACGATTTGTTATGACCACAGGCGGCCTTCTAGGCCATCACGCCCTCCCACCCCCTAGATCCATGATAAGTTTGGGGTCGCCAGAGCCTCGGCTGTTAATGAAGCAGGATTCGCCACGGATAGGTGAGGTTGACAATTGGGTTTGGAGAAGCTATGTATTGCGCTGGCAACCTTAAAGGGCTGCGCTACCCGAACCCCTTGAATCCGGTATTTTAGTCGCCTCTTACCACAGGCATACCTACCCCAGGTATATTCTAACCCCCTAACACGCTGGGGGGAATTGCTGGCCAGTCTTCATTACTACCGCGGAATATTTCGGTGTTGCGGTTGAGGTGTATTAGCAGGGGATCTCAACATTTGAATGGCGTCGATAATGTGCGACATGCAACTTTTATAACTTGGCGGCCACCGTGGTGTGATGGTAGCGTGCTCCGCCTACCACACCGTATGCCCTGGGTTCACACCCCGGGCAAAGCAACATCAAAATTGTAGAAATAAAGTTTTTCAATTAGAAGAAAATTTTTCTAAGCGGCTCGCCCCATGGCAGTGTTTGGCAAGCGCACGGAGTGTATTTCTGCCATGAAAAGCTCTCAATGAAAACTCATTTGCCTTGCAGATGCCGTTCGGAGTCAGCATAAAACATATAGGTCCCGTCCGACCAATTTGTAGGGAAAATCAAGAGGAGCACGACGCAAATTGGAAGATAAGCTCGACCTAAAATATTTTCGGAGGTTATCGCGCCTTATATTTATTTATTTAACTTTTATGACTTTCAGATCATTTTTTATATTTCTGCTCTTTCGAAGCTGTAGACACTTTGTGGAATCTAGTAGAGCTGTTGGGCTTTTACCGTAAGTAGTAATTCAGTTTGGTCACCTATCAGGCTTGCTGACCATTTTGAGTAAAAATGCTCCATTATATTACTTTCCAAAACGAAAGTGTGAAGACTTGAGTCGGGTCCACCAGCAGGGAGAGATTCATTTTTATGTTCCTATCCCATTTTTGGTTTTAAGTAAGTGCAAAAAAATTACGATTAATATTTGTGAAGAAGATTAAACTCAGCCCTGCAGAAAATTATACTCACCTCACTCACTCACTTAGAAAAGCTACTTACCTGCGAAGGAAATTATACCCACCTGTGACAAACCTTAATTTATTAAAAAAGAAAATCAAAAAATAATGACCCTAAAAATCCCGATGGAGAGAGTTGCAAAACCAAATATATAGATGGATGTGTTTATATCCACGGTAGAGCGTGCAAAATTTTTAAAAAGTGCTGTACAAAATCAAATCCACACAATCATATTTTTTGACCGCGAGCAGTAGACCTGCATAGGTGCTACATATAAAACAATAAATAATAGTTTAAAAAACTAAAAACCACGCTTTTATAGCAAACCGAACTAAAAAATAGAAATTAATTTTCAATTAAAAAGAGTTTATATAACAGTAGTAGAAGGTCGAACAATCGTTTATAGTTAATCACTTCAAAATAAAATTATAATAAAATTTAAGTTATTAACAGAATAATTTAATTCAGAGTAAAAAGCGTGGGGTGCATTTGACTACATTTCATATCTTTCCTCTCAGATAGTTGCCAATAGAATGATTGTAACTTTCAATATCAAGCACCCCACGCTTTTTACTGTGAATTAAATTATTCTGTTAATAACTTAAATTTAATTATAATTTTATTTTGAAGTGATTAACTATAAACGATTGTTTGACCTTCTACTACTGTTATATAAACTCTTTTTAATTAAAAATTATTTTCTATTTTCTAGTTCGGTTTGCTATAAAAGCGTGTTTTTCTAGTTTTTTTAAACTATTATTTATTTTTAATTTTTTAGTTCAAGTAATTTTAAAAGTTTTAGTCGAGAGTGATGAAACCTCGAAACGCCAGCGGTCCATGGATGAATCCACCCCACGGCACCGAAAGGGCCAAGACGCAGGGAGGCTGGACGCGGTCTTTCACCGAAATTGCCAAGGGTTTGCAGATCATTGGCATTATAGACGAGAGCAGCGAAGATGGCAGGATCCCGAAACAACAGTGGAAGTGGATCGGGGCCGCGCTCGCTACGGTGGCCGTTAAGGTTAAAAAGACAACCCTGGTCCACCGCCATCTTACACCGATGCAGTATGGTTCCAGGGCAATATCAAGCTAATTGCCTGTGACGACGCCAGGTCGGTCAACCTCTATAAGGACGCCGTCACGCTGATAGGGGTGGTATATCCGGGCGCGCGCCTCAGGGTAGTGGAGGCGCGTGATATCCCCTCACGACCAAGGGCTAGAGCCTGGGTTCCAGTGACGCCAACGGACCCAGCTGACATCCTGGAACTGCTCTAGGAGTACAACCCGCCACAGGTTTGGAAGTCAACCCGGATAAAACCGAGCTTCTTCTCTTCACAAGGAGGTACAAAGTACCAAATCTTACACCGCCAAGAATTAGGGGTACGTTCTTACCGTTTAGCGATCAAGTCAAGTATTTGGGAGTCATTCTGGATACGAAGCTATTATGGAGTGACTATATAGTGGAGCGATCCAAGAAGGCAGCAACAGAGCTGTTCACCTGCAAGAGGGCAATTGGTACCTCCTGGGGATTCTCCCCAAAGTGACCTACTGTATTTACACAGCCATTGTGCGCCCAATTTTTCTTTATGGTGCCTTGGTCTGGTGGCCTGCACTAGCTAAAAGTACCTATCTTAAAATACTTCAAAAGGTGCAACGGAGTTCGGAGCTCTGCATTACCTGGGCTCTCGGCTCCACTCCAGATTCCGTTACATACATACATGGATACATAGATACATAGATAGATACAGGCCAAGCTAATAAAAGTGTGTTAAAAAGGGCTCCAGTATGCTCTTTCGTAGATGTGCCATGCATCCGCTTCTATCATTAATAAAGGAATGCGTTTTTCGCATTATGTGCAAGGTTTCAAATCTATGGCCATTTGGGGTGGTCATAAGTTCAATTGACCTTATGTCACCCCACCATCACATTATTGCATTGTCATGATACCTTCTCAAAGTTTCAATCAAACTTATGGCCATTCAAAGTGGTAATAAGGCCAATTGACCTTATGGCCGTTGACCTTATGTCACCACACCATCACATTAATGCATTGTCATCGAGCCTTGATATGTGTGCAAAGTTTCAATCAAACTCATGGCCATTCAAAGTGGTAATAAGGCCAATTGACCTTATGGCCGTTGACCTTATGTCACCACACCATCACATTAATGCATTGTCATCGGCCCTTGATACGTATGCAAAGTTTCAAATTAATCAGACTTCTAGAAACCGGTGAAAATTAAGCTCAAAGATTCCGTTACATACAGGCCAAGCTAATAAAAGCGTGTTAAAAAGAGAAAAACAACATCAAGGCGATCATGCATGTAAAGTAAATTAAAATAGAAATAATATAGGTTATTGAGTCATAAAATGAAATTTATTGCAACAACCTTTAAATGTTATTTTTATAGGGTGCGCTATTCCATCGAATATATTGAAGTTCTGCGGATTTAATTTATTTATTTTATTTATTTATTTATTTATTTATTTGGATTAGTCTACGAACATGAAAAATATTCTTACAGACTATGAGTAAATAAAATTTAGCAAATTAATATATTATATTAAATTTAAAGTATGAAGAAAATATGATTTCGACACCGAAAAATCAATATCGATAGAATTGCGAGAGGACAGACCTTTTTTCTAAAGATTTAAGATTTATTAACAATGATCGGGACCTGTAGGAGGGAACTGGTTCCGTGAAGCGAAGGCAAAGCAAAGCGTATTTAAGAAACACTTTTTGAACACGTTCCATCCTGTCTATCCTAAATTGATGAAATGGACGCCAGAAAAAGGCTGCATTCTCCAGATAGGCACGTACAAAAGTGGTGGACAGCAACTTTAATGTATAGGGATTTGAGAACTCAGAACTATTTCTTCTAAGAAAACCTAGCATAGCATATGACTTCGATACTATAAAATCAATGTGGCTTTTGAAAGAGAGCTTGGCATCAAAAATAACACCAAGATCCTTTATTTCACTGGATATCTGCAGAGTATGAGCTGAAATACTGTAAGATGATGCTAAAAGATTATTAGATTTTCAAAAAGAAACGTGAAAACATTTGCTGATATTAAGCGAAAGGTGCGACTTCAGGCACCACAAGTATAAATTATTAAGGTCTAATTGAATTTTAGCCACGTCAGTTAGATTGGTAACTCTCGAAAAAATCTTCAAGTCATCGGCATATAGCAAAAAGTAACTGAACTTAAAGCATGAGGAAATATCATTAATAAACAACACAAAGAGTAGTGGACCAAGAATGCTACCCTGTGGGACACCCGATTTCGCAACATACGAATAAGAGGAGGCATTATGAACCATAACCACGCATGCTCTATGACGTAAGTACGACTTAAGCCAATTCAAAAATCCAGAATGAAAGCCAAGACACTCAAGCTTCGAAATCAGAATCCTATGAGACACTTTGTCAAAGGCTTTCGAAAAATCCGTGTAGACACAGTCTACCTGACATCTGCTAGAAAAGAGGATAGACAATACTTACAAAACACTGCCGACTTTGAAACAGTAGAGCGCTCCGGAATAAAACCATGCTGGTTTGGAACAATTAAACTTTTGACTGAAAAATACATTTTGTCCTTAATAATACATTCAAGTAGCTTTGAAACAGTAGATAGTGAAAAATGGTCTATAATTGCTTACATTGTTTTTGCTACCACTTTTAAAAACCGGGTTTATGGATGCAAATTTCGAAGCATCTATAAAGACATCCGTGGATAGCGATCTGTTAAAGATAGTTAGGAAAGGAAATATCAAACAATTCCTTAATAACACTGCAGATACTCCATCTACGCCAGTACGTGAGGAAGGCTTCAATTTCGAAATTCCATTAGCATATCTTCATATGTGAGAAGAAATGACCCAAAACCTGACGATAAATTTGCATCAGAAGAAAAATTGGGATCAAGGTCTGACTCAGAATAATTGTTATCAAAATTAGACTTGAAGAAGTCGGCAAACACAGGAGTATGAGCTGATTTGTCATTAAGAAAAACGGTTGATGGTATTATAGAACAGGACTTTTTCGACTTCAAAAAGTTCCAAAAGGTCTTGGGCATTGCATCAACATGTTCGATATTAAGAATATAATTTCTTTGCAAAAACGGGTTGGTGTCGAAATTCTGTATGTACAAAATTTTAAAAACAAAATTCTGCTTTCAAAATTCTGTATTACAAAATTCTGTATTACAAAATTCTGTATTACAAAATTCTGTATTGCAAAATTCTGTATTAAAATATAATGTTAACAATGTTAAAGAGGTCATGCATTCATAATTCCGGAAGTCGAAACACCGGAAATCAATATTATGGAAGTTAATTCTGGAAAAAGCGGATCCAACACCGCCTGCGCCATGCACAGTAATTCTGCGTAGAACACCTTTCTACATAGGCAGCCTTCGGCCGCGCTTATAAAAAATAACCCTGGGCTACGCCATGCCAAGTCCGGGTGTGGGTATAACCGTGGCTACCGCCAAGGTGATGTCCTTCTGCGTAGCACACCCTTCTGCGTATGACGAAAATCACAAAACTTGAATAAAGCAGAATTTTTCGCATTAAACATGCAGAATTTGGAAAAGCAGAATTTTGGAAAGCAGAATTTTGTTCAAGCAGAATTTTTTTGCAATTTACAGAATTTTGTAATACAGAATAATGACACGCTCCCGCATAAACTTATTCAGACAGTTAAACTCTTTCAGCAAACACTTGTAGGTATTATAATGGCATTGACTGTTGGTTGCCTTATACTTCTTGTAAAATTTATTGCGAAGATTTTTTAACTTCTTCAAACGATAGTTATACCAAGGTAACTTATATGGTTTGCTTTTTATCACAGGAATATTGGTAGAACAAATGGCTAACAAAATTTCTTTGAATTTTTAAAAACTGGCAGAAACTTCTAAGCTATCCAAAGAGTCACCCCAGTTAACATCTGAACTATCTTCTCATGAAATAATTGATTTAGTATTTGGCAGTAAATTGTCCCTATTATTTTTTCCATCACTGTAATTGTTTGCACAATTAAGTTGGTATATTAATTTGATAACAATTATGTTATATGTGTACAATAAATCTGTTTTTAATGAATAAATAGAGAAAAGTAAAAAGTGTGTAATTAATTAGTTCTACCTGTTTTAAAACTGCTAATTAGTGCTATTGTATTCTGCGGCAACAAAACCATAGTTGAGGGCAGCGCACTAAGTTTTGGGCAACAACACTACTCGCAACTAAGTGGGATGACATATAATCAAAATCTTGTATTAAGTGTTAATGGGACGTTAATTTGCTACCGACTTAAACGTTTGTCACCTTTAACATATTCTTTAAATTTAATGAGCTTAAGACGGTATCTGTGGGAATATAGAAATTGAGTTTTCATCGCTACAAATAAATAAATATAGTTTACAAAAAAAAAAACTAAAAAGCACTTTTGCAGCCAGGGGATAAATTCGACTGTATTCGAGGGGAGCTTTCCCGATACCGGGCCAACTCGGCAAGTATTTATGACCTTACCACAATAAGGGGCGCTGCTGTGGCGGACGGTTCTTTCCGTGTATATAATACTGGACCGCTGAGCCCGCCTTGCCATTACCTAATTGTAATAAGGACGATGATAAAGGGCGGACTAAGTCGCAAGCCAAGGTCGAAAAAAACGCATTAAGCGATGCGTCGGACTCGGGGAGCGAGAGTAGTGGTGATTCCATGAACTCGGTGTTGGAAAAGCACACAAAATGAAAACGGAGTAGTAGAGTGGAGAAGGGTGCGGAGCAGAGGAAGTAATAGAGCTCTCTCGCAGTACCGTGCAACACTAAGAATTGTTAATGCCTGGGAGTAGTGGTCGACCCAACAGAAGTGGAGGTCGAGCGCTAAGAATGGGCTCATGAAGCGGTAGAAGTTGGTCGAAGGCAGTTCAAAAGGTTTTGCTACGAGAAGCCATCGGTACTGCAACCGGTACGAGGAGGAAGGAGCGACTTATGGCATAATGAAGAGGGAACATTCGGCGGAAGGCGACAAGCCTGCTTTCAAAAGACAGAAAGGACCTAGTCCCAAAGCCGCGAGGCAGGGCAGTCGCATAGAAAAGACAAGTGGGCGGTGGCTGGAGTAAGTGGTACCAAACCTCTAAACGCAAGGCACGAATGCGGGGTTTCAAGTGGTGGATAATGCGCAAGTCCCCACCGTACCAAAAGGCAAGTCGGAGGATACACTGCGTCTTCTGCTGAATCAAAATCCGAACATACCGACACAGGATTAGAAGGTATTTACTGTATCTCAGCCTGCGGAGGAAGGTCGGTTCTACATCTTCCAAATAAACAAGCAGGCGGAGGATATGTTGTGCACGCAGCTTTGCAAAATGTCCTGGGGTACAGTCAAAATTTACATAGGACTCAGGAAAAGAAATCCGGAGGGTAACAATCCTAACACGCTAGAAGTGGGCGAAGTCGCAAAAGACCTCAAAATCCTAAGAGAAAAAGGACAGGTGGAGGTCTCCGACGTCACCACGGAGGCGTTAGAAGAAGACCAACAGCCAAATGGTGCTGCAAGTCGCACAGAGGAACACCCGGCACAGCATTTACAACACGAGAAAAGAAGTACCGAGGATACCAATCGCAATTTGCAAGAAGGGGGCCCCGAAAACTCTAAACCAAAGGGGCAAGGGGAGGACGAAGACGTCACGACGAAGGTGCTAGAGGGGAACAACGCCCAAGGTGCTGCGAGTCTTACAGATAAACCTCCAACACAGTAAAGTAGCGTCGAGCGAACTCCTCCTAACCCTTGAGGAGAATTCGTTTCACGTGGAGCTGGTCCAGGAGACGTGGCTCTCATCGGGAGGAAAGGTTTCTGGGCTCAGCGCGTTGATTTTTCGTTTACTACGCGCAAACGGAAGGATGGGTGCGAGCTGTAGTCATAGTTAAGAAGTAACCGCATTTTATATATGTTCCCTAATTACACTATTGAGGAAAAAAATAAGCAGGCATTTATCCTGGCATCCTGCTACATGGCCCATGCTGCGGAGCTTCCGCCGATGGAGTGCAAAAGGCTAGTACAGGACAAAGAGCGGTTGGTCATAGGCGCGATGCAAATACGAACCACAATGCGTGGGGAGGAGGAGATACGAATTATAGAGGCGAATCTCTATTTTGTTACATCCTGCAAACCAATTTCCAGATAGCCAACAAGGGAAGTGTCCCTACAGACATTGATCCAACATCCAGCAATGTTCTTTATATTACATTGAGCTCCGAACGCGATATGTAAAGGTATGATTGGATGGTTCTTGATAGACCATCCTGCTCCGGCCATGCGAATATCAGCTTCGGCATCCCCCTAAAGAGGGTAGAGAAGGGAGGAACCTTTAGAAACCCTAGATCAACGAACTGGACGAAATTCCAGACAGGTAGAAACAAATCTGGGACAACCCAAAGAGGTTACCAATGTGGAGGTACTGGAGGAGTCTAATGAATTCCTTACAAGGACGCTTATGACTGCGTATGACAGAGCTTGCCCTCTAAGAAGATTCAGAGGAAAAGCAAACCCGCCATGGTGAAGCAATGAGCTGAGTCTTCTAAGCACACAGGTAAAAGAAATGTTTAAGTTAGCAAAGACCGCGGAAAGCGAAGCGTGTCGGAAGGAATACAGGGATCTACTGAGGATCTACAAAAGTGAAATTTCTGTGCGGACATAGAGTGCTCCAGCGAAACAGCACGGTTAAAAAAAGTCCTACCAAGGGCAAACATAGTCCAGGAACTAATAAAGAAAGAGAATGGGGAATGGTCTTGTAATAGAGAGGAGTCCCTTGATGTGCTTTTCGATACACATTTCCCACAGGGAGATGATTTAGAAGAGCCAGCAGACAGCACTCACACCTCTATCACGAGTGTAGTGCCGGGCTTGGTGACCGATAGCAAGATAGAATGGGCGGTGAAGACGTTGTCTAAGTTTAAATCGCCGGGCCGAGATGATATATTCCCGGCCATGCTACAAGTTTCAAATAGATCGGTCGTGGAATAGTTTAAAACAATATTCGATAGGTGCATAAGACTGAATCATGTACCGCATTGTGCTCGTGTAGCTTTCCTACCAAAGGTTGGGAAGATCGGTCACGTGTATCCCAAAGACTATAGACCCATTATCTTAACATCATTTCTGTCCAAAGTCTTTGAGAGGCTGATAAATGTGTACATAAAGTTAAACGTGGCTGAAAAGCTGCTCTCCACAACACAACATGCGTACACCAAAGGCAAGTCAGTAGCCAGCGCATTGCATAGGGTGTTAATAAGCATAGAGAAAGCCGTGAAATATGGAATATGAGTCTTATTAAACATTGTCGGGGCTTTCAACAATGTTTCTAAATGGGCGATTATGGATGGTATTAAGTGCATTAAAGTACATCCAACCTTAACCACATGGATCGGCTGCTTGTTAAATTGCAGGAAGATTACATTACAATGGGGATTGTATGAGGCCACGAAATCAGTTAACAGAGGCACGCCGAAGGGAGGGGTGCTATACATCTACTGTGGACGCTGGTCATCAACCATCTGCTCAGGCGCTTCTATGAGGGACCCGTAAAACTTCCGCCTTACGCAGATGGAATTGCAATTTTCATAAGTGGAAAGTGCCTTCCAATGATCTTTGATGGATTCGGCGCTTCGGTATGTTCATACCTGGGCATATTTTGTCGGGATGGCAGCCAACGCGGAGAAGGCGTATATGATCTTGTCTAATTTAGGAGGGGTGACCCTACAGGAAAAACCTTGCACAAAATATCTAGGAATAATCCTAGAAAGTAAGCTGTCATGGAAGCTCAACGTGGAGGAGAGGATGAAGGAGCTCTCAGCGGCACTTTATTCATGCTGGGGTACGTGGGGTTTATTACCTACCCTCTCTTTCTCATTGGGTTTTTACAGCGTTTATAAACCCTATTCTATACTATGAAGTTTTTGTTTGGTGGAAAGCCCCACAAAAAACAATCTACCTCAAAAAATGAGAGGGAGTATGCAGGCTATCAATGCTCAGCATTACGGGAGCCATGAAAACAACCCCGACGGATGCACTTTATGCCATTCTGCACATTCCACCTGTAGACCTGGTAGCAAAGAACATATCGTTAACAACTGCAACCAGGCTCAGTTCCTCGTGGCAGCTTGAGCGTCGACCGTACGACCATAGTCGTATAACGTCATCAACTACAGGACGAACAGACTACTGCGCTTCAAGGGAGATCTTAAGGCCACAATAGAGGTGGATGGTTGGCGCAAGGGTGCTCAAATGGCGGACGAGGCGCTACATGTGTACACAGATGGTTCCAAAGTAGTGGAACGTGTAAGGTCTGCGGTATACTGTGCTGATCCGGAAATAAACATGCTGCCAGATTACTGTAGGGTTTTCCAAGCAGAAATATTGGCCATAACCAAAGCAGTAGAAACACTGAAGGAAAACAGCGTATACTGCACTGATTCCCCTCGTCTACGTCTTGCGAATGATTTGTAGTTGCGTTCCACTTGTAATAAGACGGGACTTCTGAATATATTAGTGTACTGGCAAAATCGTCCAGCTGACATAAGGTGAAAAAAGCAGTTAGATAGGTATCTGGTGGAGTGCTCTTTGTTCCGCATTAACATCTGTGAAATAAACACGTTGTCCGTAGCTTTCATGTATGGGAAATGAAGAAATTCTCCATGCAGCCTCATTGCTCTTATATATCATCCAGCCTGGTACTGTTTAATTTCGTCAATATTTTCTACTACTCTACTATTCGCCATATCGCTGCCTTTATTCGCGTACTTACAGATGTATTTTATTGATTTGGCAGAATTGCAATATTCTACGCTTTGTATGTTTTTGCCAAAAGAGGCGAATATGGAATCACCCAACCAACGGTTGTCTACTACGTCAATATCACAATTTCGCCTATTTAAAGTCGCCCGATTTCCACCATCTTCAATTGATCGCCTCCTATAGAGAGGATATTCATCGTCTCCTGTTACCGTGTTGGCTACAAATGCTCTAGGATATCGTTTAGAGCATTTCCCGTCTATCATGCACGGTGAATTCGGATTTAGATTATCTCACGGTCCATGTATCATATTTTTGATAACTACTGCATGCAAATCTAAATCGAGGTCTTCTCTAGGAATCTCAGCGCATATCAGATCGTCAATTTAATTTGAACTTATCTTATAATATAGCCATATTATGTATACATATTACTCTTTAGCCATTCTACTGAATACATCCAGCTGCGAACACTTCAAAACACTTCGTTTTTCACAATGAAATGCTTCAACGACTTAAGTTTCTGTCTAAAAACACGTGCTGTTATGTCATGCCTATCCACACGGATTACACGTGAACGTCACAAATGAGTCTGGACGCCCATAAGAACGAACATATGCCATGGCGTCTAGAGTGACGTGGGCTCCCTACGTACGAAGATGGCATAATAGTCAGATTTCCAACGTTTGTTGTATTACCGTCATTTATAACAGAATCTCATGTGATTTAAGCGCGTAGGAATCGTTCCGTTTCAATTTTTATATACATATCCACAATGTACTCACTGTACTCACAACTGGCGATATTTCAAGATATACTAGTTGTCTTCAGTACTTCGAATCATTAATCTGTACGAATAGTAATTCATTGCGCTGCACTTTTTATTTATTTCATCACCATTTTCTGGATTTATCATTGAAATGATATCCATCGGCACCATCCCAGAATATAATTGGAAATTGCAGAGCATCGTAGCAACGATAAGTCTCTGCAACGTTGATCAGCTGATCACACTGGTTCAAAGCCAAAATGCACAAGATACGCCATTATGAAATTCATATGTAAAATCACTCCGTGATTTCGAAAATCAAAGTTATTTTTAATTCTATGGTAACTTTTTTGAGATATTTACGAATAACCGTTTTTTTTTGTTTTCAAAAAAAAAGAGATGGGGTGCACTTAATCACATATATCTCAAGTGCGAATTGAATTCCAAAACGGGTTGAAGCTTTTAAAAGGTAATGTTAAAACTGTGCATACGACACTATTTGCTAGACCCCGCAGATTCAAAGATAACGAACAATCATTACGGATTTTTTCAATTTTTTTTGTAACAATATAAAAGAATTTGTACTTTGCGAGGATGAATCTCGAAAAATTTTTATTTTTTTTGCAGTTTTTTTTTCTCTAAGCTCTGTTTTATTGCACAAAAATAATCTTTCATAAAAGTTAAAAGTTTTCATACACATTTTTTGTTTATCGGTCAGATAGGTTGTAAAGTTAATTGAGAAAACGGTCTTGAATATGTTTTTTTATTTAACCATTTCCGCATAGTTTTTGATTAAGTCGTTCACTATCATCTCGTAGTTAGGACTTTTGTGTTTGCCTAAAAAAGACGTAACGACCTTTTCAAAAGAATCCAACGCTGCTGCCTCCACTGGTGACAATAGTTCTTTGAAATGGTAATTGGTCATAATTTTCCTTATTTGCGGTCCCACAAAAATCCCTTCCTTTATTTTTGTTTCTGAAATCTCTGGAAAGCGTGTCTTCAAATGATGAAAAGCTTCGCCTTCTTTTTCCAAAGCCTTGACAACGTTTTTGATAACGCCGAGCTTGATGTTGAATTGGTTAGAATATTTTTTTCCTTCTTTATAAGTGGGGAGTGTTTTATGTTATCCACCCCAACTTGAAACTCGATACGTTCCGGCCAATCCTTTATGATGTAGTGGTCTTGACGAGCTCGGCTATCCCATTTGCATAGAAAGCAACAATATTTTGTGTATCCACTTTGTAGACCACATAGCATTCCAACAACTTTAAGATGGGCACATATTTTCCAATCATGTTCTTCGTATTTGATTAATTTAATCAATTTTTGCATTAGCTCATACGTTTCCCTCGTATTTACTGCATGCGCGATCGGGATATATGGCTTTTGGTTGCCAATATGCAATAATACGGCCTTTAAACTTAATTTATTGCCGTCTATGAACAATCGCCACTCTTTTGAATCATATGGTTCACCAAACTATTTGAATAGACCAGCAATGTCTTTGCAGTAACAAACACTGTACTCCTTCGTATAGTACTTGGAAAATTGTTCGTGACGAGTTCTATAATATGTTACCTTAACGTCAGATGAAACAAATTTAAATTGTTGCATACGAGAGGCGTGTAGTTCGGCCTTTTACTTTGACAATTCCAAATCCCTTATCCAATCATTGAGTTGTGCTTGTGATTTGTGAGTTTCCTTCGTTTTCCGTTTGAAATCCAGTACAACATCATGCCGCGTAATCAGATAATGCTGCTGACAATGAAACTGGAGCCGGAACTAAAGTTAAATTTGATTCTGATAATGTAGCTTCCGTTAAATTTAGTTGTGGTAATGACACTGTAGATACGCTCGCATAGGTTACTTTTCTTGACTTTCCAACCCCAAGTACTTTTGTAGTACAAATATAGCAGTTCGTTGAATGGCAAGTTGGTTCCATACACTTCATTGGTGTAATAAATTTCAGTACCTGGGTGACCGAGCTTTGCTCGGCTACGTTTCATTGTGCTGGCAACGTTTTTCGAGTATCTTTATGCGCCGAATTATTAATTTCAAACCTTTTAGTTATACACTATGAAAGTCTCACAATTTTATTACATTCCAAAAACTTGTAAATTTCACGAATGACAATTATCAGTTAGTTTAATTAAAAGTCAACTGACTTATATTACATACATATTACATACATATGTCTCTAGTGTTCAGCGATAGCAAATTACCATGGTGAGATATCTTTTTGCTATGGTGAGAAATCTGTCTAATAGTAATTTGTGAGAAATTGCAATTATTCATTTCATATATGCCAAAAATATGCATTTAAATATATTTTGCTAGAATTTTCCACGGTGCCTTTTATAAGTGTGTGTAAAATTAAGAAAATTAATTCGAATCATGTGTAAGATTTTTTACGAAGATTTTTAAATTTAATGTTCTCCTTTAAAGCTTTAATAGAATATGAGTAAGTAGAGTACTATTTCGTCTAACTACCCCAACCCTAAATGGCAACCCTACTCAAAAATGTCCCTATTGTAATGCGGAGTGAAATACCTTTCGTTTGATACCCATATCGGCATATCTAATGCAATTTTTTTTTAATTTCGAATAGGTGGCAACTAGAGTCCTGCATGAATGCATTCACACGTGAATGTACAATGAGACATACTGATACTGTCTCAGTATCCATTGTACTTCACGACAATGAGTTTTTATTGTATGAGGGATGGTATGCAAAGAGAAGTTGTATGTACCCGCATTTTGTCTGCGTTGTACATGCGCGCATTCATATCATTACCAAAGAAATTCATACATACACATGTCTCATCGAGAAGCACAATGAGATAAACGTTGTACAAGTTGTACCAATGAATATACTATGAGTACTAGGTACCTATATACTTGTTTTCGTTCTAAAACGATGTGTGCATTTATGAAAAGTTAAATGTTTGCGTTGAAACTATGAAAAACGTAACAAAAAATATGGGTATTTTTAAGTGGCGAATGCAAAATTTTTTAATAACGTTTACAAATCAGCCATGCTGGAGAAATTTGCAATGTTTCCCGCCTTTCATACAAAAATTTCAAAAATTAACAAAACTTCAAAATATATATTGCGCCGTTATCCCTAATCACCATCAACTTGTATGATGTATGTATAGAATTATTCTAGGCTGAAAGTCATTGATTAGTTGGTAAAACGTTATTTCCCTAAAATTAATACACATGCATACATATATAAAACTATTTTCATTAGACAATGAAAATCCGCGATACAAAACAATGGTAGGCATTCTCAATTTATGTGGGGCTTTCCCATAATTAACGATCCTGAAACATGTATGTTGTGCATCGCTAATCACCATACATAAACTTGTATGATGATAGACATTTGCCTGCCTGAAGGCCATCGATTATGGCCTTAAAAATGGGTTAGGATATATTTATGTGTATACATATTGCATTGTAGAAAAATTTCATTATCTATTTCTTTAACTATTTATATAATTAAACGCACTTCAGTATATATAGAATACATGTACATACGCTTTGAAAAAAAGCGCGGAATAGAACTATATAAATAGAGAAATTAACTGAAGAAAGATCATACCAATGGATAACTACATTGAAGTATCACCAACTAAACCACAATACTTTTTCTGAAGCCTTTTAATATTTAAAAAAATTAAAAAAAATAAATGTAAGGCGCGATAACCTCCGAAGAGATCTAAGACCGAGCTTCTCTTCCAATTTGCGTCGTGCTCCTCTTTATTTTCTCTACAAATTGGCCGGACTGGACCTACATGTTTTATGCCGACTCCGAACGGCACCTGCAAGGCAGATGAGTTTTCACTGAGAGCTTTTCATGGCAGAAATACACTCGGAGCGCTTGCCAAACACTGCCGAGGGGCGACCCCGCTTAGAAAGATTGTCTTCTAATTGAAAAACCTTATTTCTAAAATTTTGATGTTGCTTTGCCCGGGGTGTGAACCCAGGACATACGGCGTGGTAGGCGGAGCACGCTACCATCACACTACGGTGGCCGCCAGTGCACAAATATATACATATATTATGGACCAATTAACATCAGCCAATTCACCGATGTCCGTAAAAAATCGCCAATTTGCCGAAATAAAAGAAAGAATAGTCAAGGGAGACGATAAAATCATTTTAACTGCCGGAAAGAGCAAAGTTTGGAATATTTTCGGCAAATCAAATATTGGCGGCAGCTTTTTGGACAAAGTAGTAGCTTGCAAAGACTGCAGTAGCGTTTTAACCTTTACAAAGATCACATCGAATTTAGTCAAACACAAGTGTTATAAAACTTTTACAGATCGAGTTGACAATAGGCGCCGAATAGATGTTGATGACGAAACAAGAAAGGACGTTGTCCGATCTGTTACAGGATGAGTTGTAAAAAATTGCCGATCGTTTCAAATTGTCGAGGATGAAGGCCTGCAGGAATACATAGAGCTAATATTGTCAATAGGAGCCAAGTATGGTCCAAATGTAGACGTTGAAAAATTGCTACCACACTGTATCCAGAAATATAGACAAGCTCTACAAAATTTCCTACGATGAAATGAGAACAGAACTAAAGGAACTAAGTGGCGGATTTCTTGGACTCACTTCGGATATATGGACAGACACTGTTTCAAAGCATTCCTACTTATCATTAACGGTGCACTTTATTACAAATGCAAAACTATTCACAAAACTGCTTGCTTTTAAGTCCATGGACTCCGAGCCCTGTACCAGTAAGAATTGCCTATTTCAATACCCTGCTGAATACCCTGATTGTTTTTTCACGAACTTTTTCACAATGGATCAAAGAATTCTGCAAAATGTGACGGAAGCTTTGGACGAATTTGGTTGCTCCTTGGATAAAGCCATTATTGTTACGGATAGAGGAACAAACATGAAAGCCGCTTTCCAACATCGCAACCACATATTTTGCATTACCCATTTATTGCACAACATCGTGGAAAAATCTCTTAACGAGTCAACCGATATTAGCGAAATGAAAGAAAAATGTCACATGTCGTCAGGTATTTCAAGAAATCTGGAGCCAATGCACAATTGACAACAACCCTTGAAAGCATTTCTCCGACAAGATGGAACACAGTTTACTACATGCTACAGTCTCTCAAAAATAACTGGGTTGACGTTGGAAATATTTTGGAGGAAAATCGTCAACTGAGATGTATTAGTGGAATAAGCTTAAATGCCTTAACAGATACCCTTAAAGTGCTGGCTAAATGTGAGGAAACATGAAAAGATTTGGAAGGCGATAGCTATCCAACCTTACATTTAGTAATAGTACATGTTTACTACTTAATGCGGCATTGTGAATCAACCAACGATGAGTCAGAATGCATACAAAATTTGAAGCTACGGCTGCGTACACTGCTTAAGGACACTTTACTTAGTAATTTAACAATGATGCATAAAATAGCTCTATTTCTGTTCCCACCCACTAACAATCTCTCCCAGTTTACTGCTGCTGAGAAAAATGAAGTCAAAGAACATTGTAAAACTTTGCTTGAAAGGCTAATAAATGAAGACAGTTTGATAAACAATGAAAACTGTCAGCGGAATTCTCTTTCAAACAAAAAGAATGCCTATTTTCCGGATTTCTCCAGCCTCAAAAGATACCTAGTAGTATGGACCGAGTACAAGAATTGAAGCTATATGAAAATATTTCTGAGGTCATGCACAACGATTTTGACGTTCTAAAGTGGTGGGAGTTTAATAAACTTAAATATCCTCTGTCATTTCAGCTAAGCCGAAAAATATTTGCTACTCCTGCTAGTAGTGCCCCTTCAGAAAGAGTATTTTCAAGCGCCAAGCAATTACTTTCAGATAAGCGTAGTTCCCTAGGGCTTAACCCGACATGTGTTGAAAAAATTGTTTTTACATATCAATATGAAAAATATTTAGAACATATATAAAAAAAAACTTGCTTGCTTAAATAGTATAAGTTAAAGCTACTTAGTTAAAGAGATATTAATATCTAACATAAGAAAACGCATTAATATGAAAAATAAATAAAATCCTAAAATGGCACATTTATGCACTTTATTTTGTTATAAATAAATGGGTTTTACACGGTCAACTAGTGTACATTTTTATAATTGCTTAAAATTCACCAAACTGTAGTTGTATACACAAGTACACCTGCGATACATGTAGTACTACTGAATATACAAGAATATACTGAATATACAAGTTGTACTAGTGAATATACAAGTTGTACTACACACATGCGTTGACGTCATTGGTTGTAGTTGTGCTGCATGAGATGAGACCGTGCAAGTACTTGTATATTTTGCTACTCACAGCCTTTTGTACTCATACCCATAAGTTCTCATGCCAGTGAATTGAATCAGTGCTTCTACAAAATTTGTGTGAATGTATTCATAGGCATATTTTTGTGCATTCATGCAGGGGTCTAGTGGCAACCCTACTCAAAAATATCCCTATTGTAATGCGGAGTCAAATACCTTTCGTTTGATACCCATATCGGCATATCTCATGCAATTTTTTTTAATTTCAAATAGGTGGCAACCTTGTGAAACATTCTGAGTGGCAACACCTAGGTAGAAAGTCTTAGAAGGTGATACATTATCTCTGTGCCACATTTCATTTAAACCGGTTGAGCCGTTCCCGAGATCGTTCGGCTATACAAATATACAAGAATTGCCCGTTTAAAGTTATAAGACATGTCGGCTAAATAGATAGTTTCAGAAATTAGTCAGCTATGCATTAAAAGGAAGCAAATTCCTAATTTTTACAACGCACCTTTTTGTTTCGGTGTCCGAAAAAATCAATTCGACTCGACATGTGGTGCACACAGTATTCGGTGTCCAAGGTGTTTTCATTGTTTTTAAGCTCAATTCCAAAATACTTATACTATGTAACTTTCAAAGGATTTGAAAACACACGTCACATCCTTTTAACGATAACTTGACCGCAGATGAAACAGAACATATCTGGATCATTTATACACTCAAACTCTAGCGCCCTTTTATTCTTTTTGTAACGAATTTAGAGCAATTCCTCATATTTGCAACCTTCTACTAACGTTCGAATCACTAAACTGTTGAATAAATAACTCCACTAATCAATAATGCAAAATGGCCTTTATTAAAGTACTTCACAATAACACTTGTACTGTTCGACAGATAGCGTGCTGAAATCAACTTGTTCGTCGCGCCGCACCTGCTGCTGCTTTTGTACTTTGTGGTTTCCTCGTCGACATATTTCTAGGCGTTTCTATTTCTATAATTTACTACAAGCTATAACATAACTACAGATGCACGTTATAGCATCTCATATGCGCGTGTATATGTGAGTGATACTTCCACAGATAATTGCCTACTTTTGGGAGCATCTCAGATAAGATATATGCATGTGTTTGTGCGTCTCTCTCTGCTGCGTGTACGTACATATGTGTAGACATAATGAGTGATTCGTTTATGTAGATACAAGTGACTGCCTGCTTTATTAAGTGTTTTTTTTTTCAAGCGAGCTTGAAAAAAACGCTTCAACTAGCTAAATAGATTCATTATGCCAAAACCATACAGATGGTGGAAGTTTATCAGCAAATTTTTCTTTTCTTAGCTGCTATGACATTTCTACTTCTGCCGCAGTATGTTTTTGACACTCAACCAGAGAATCACAAAAACAAAATACATGAAATGCGTGTGTTTGTTTGTATGTATGTCACCCTGCCGCCACGCTGTTATTTTTGTTTATCTGCACATTCGTATGTTCATTTCATTCGCTCGTTCACAATAGTGCCCTATTTTTGAATATGCAACACTATACAACACTATCAATCAGGTCGACAATTACCTAAGCGGTTTCAACTGAAAGCGCTTAGCCAACTCAACTCGATTACTTTTTATTGTTGCTTTCCATGCAATTCGGTAAGCTAGCTAAGTGTTTTAATTGTACTAGTTAGCAACGAAATACAGCTATTGTTGTTGTGGCTTCATTTACTTAGCATCAGACTACTGAGTATCACTTAGTGTCATTAATATTCGTCGCAATATTATATTGTAACGAATTTAGTGCAAATCCTCTTATTCGCAATATTTAATAATGCAAAATGGCCTTTATTAAAGTACTTCACAATAACACTGATAGCTCACTGTGTAGCTTGCTTAAGTGAAACTGATTCGTGATGCCTCAGCCTGTGCCGCTTTTATAACCCTCGGTTTCCTCGTTCACCCATTTCTCCTAAGGTATAGTAATTTCGTGAAGCTGATGCTTGTTTACCAGCTATATACGCGTATATTTGCAATTTGTATCCATATGCGTGTGTGTATGTGAGCGGCTGATGATGACATGCGCTTGTGAGTATCTCTCTCTGTTGCCCGCACGTATGTGTGCAGACATAATGATTAATTTGTTTACGTACATACAAGTGTAGCAGCTTGCTTTATTGTTGTGTGGCTTTATTTACTTACATGCAAACCTAATAAAACTGCACTGCGTTTTTTTAGCGCACACAAACAACCGGCGTTTTTTTCCCTAACCCAAATAAGCATGCGTTGCGACAATGTAAAACATGTGTGGAAACTGTCAGGTCGTGGGTCGTCCCCGCGTTGGGCTTCACGCACACCTTGGCCCGCTCGGATGTATAGAGCCTCATATGTTGAGGTGGAGTACGCTGTTAAAACAGCAATATTGAAATAAATTTTTTTTGCTCGTTCAAAATATATGAACAAAAAAACCGAAAAGTTACCAGCGGGTCTCCCTCCTAAACCAGGGGTGGTATCCACAGTATGTTTGCGCAAAACACTTTGCTACGTTGGCAGCCTTCGGCCGCGCTTATAAAACAGTACCCTGGGTGAGTCCAACACCGGTTTGGAGACCAAAACTATATCCACGCAAAACACTTATGTTCACAGTTTTTTTGTTGGGTACTCAACATAACAACAATCACATGAAAATCACCCACTTCTACACCAAATACCTCCGGATAGAGATACAATTTTTATTTCTGCACCTTCGGAGCATGGTTATCGAGATTAAGACGCGTCTTGTGACACCTCTCTCGACATTTTTTTTTGGGTAGCAGGCGATCCCCCACTAGATTTTATTCATAATAAAATTTATAAAAATCGTGTTTACCAAAAAGGTAAACACGAGAAACGTCAAATGAAAATGTCCCAAAAAAACACCATGGTGAACTCACGTAAGTTCACAATGATGAAAAAAGCTTTAGGTTGAAGATTGCCAGATGGACGTGCATGATATGGTGAGAAAAAGGACAGGGATAGATATAGGGTGGTTATGATTGCAATAGACAAAAGAAAGACCGTGGGAAACGGCATAAGGAAACGGTTCTTTTCAGCGGTTCCGATAGTATAAAAGGGGGTAACTGAAGGAGAACAAAAGTAAAGTAACATATAGCATCATATCGGGCTACAGTGCGCGCGCCGCTTTGCGAATAAATGAAAAAATATTTAACTTGTTGTGTGTGATTAAGTTTTTTTTAAGAAATTCCCTGTGCGCGAGGGTCGAGAAAGGATCAGAGTAGTGCCGTATAATCTCAGTAATTTGTAAATTTTAATATCAGGCTAACTGCCTTTATGTAAAAGCGCGGCGTCGATCGAAAACTCTAAAAGAGAAGGGCGATACAAAACCCAACCACCAGGACAGGATTTCCTCGCGGCATAGAGATGTGGAATATTTAATAATCAGGTGAGTCCGTAAATGTTAAAGGATTTTTTTTTTTGGTCATCTAGACTTTCACGCCGTTTGGGGTTCACGCGACCTCAAGTTTGACTTCGGTCACCAGCCTCTTCATTAAATCCGCAGGCACGTATTTTCTTGGATGAAGATTCCCACTCAAGCATTGTTTTCTTTTGCGTAATCCCAAATTCTAAAAATTTACTATCTCTTTGATTTTTTCTTGATTAAAATAATAAATTTCTGTGGATACATTCATTTCATATTGCGTGTAGGTATGAGGGCAATATAACATTGATGTATGTGCGACATAAGGCGCGTGAACGCCAAATCGGTTTTGGGAGCCTTAATAAAAAAAAATTTTAATTGGCGCTAATTGAGATTTCATTCTCGTAGTGGGAACCGGAGGTGGACAGTGAAGCCTTTTTAAAGCGCCAGGGAATCACGATTTTTTTACAAAATCACGAATTTTTACAAATCGCAATTTTTACAAAATCATCAAGTTTTACAAAATCATCAATTTTTACAAAATCATCAATTTTTACAAAATCATCAATTTTTACAAAATCATAAACTTTTTTGCGAATCACCTTTTTTTACGAATCACGTATCGTACAAAAAATCACAATTTTTACGAAGCTACGAATTTCTACGAATTCGGCATCAAATTTTTTCAAATACAACAATTCGTTGTGCAACTTCGACATCAAAATCGTTGCGAGTATCAACCCTTTTATAAAATTCGACACCATTTTGATGCAAAGTCCATATTCGTTCTACACATTCGACGTCATTTTTATACGTACTCGGCGTTATTGCGCGCAAATCCGCTACACATTCGATCGCCGATTTATTCAAAACCCTACAACAAATCTTGCATCTCGGAAAGCTGCGTCCAATTGGATTTATTTATTCGTCTAGCCAATTACCTTAACGTTGGAGCGACTTACCTCAGTGTAGCACGCAGCATAAAAGTTCACCATAGTGTAATTTGTATAAAAGCTTTTTATGGTAGATAGGAATTAACAAACAAGTCAGGGTAGTCTTAAAATTGTTTTTTTTGTATCCCCAACTGTACATGTTATAAAATCTGAATATCACATGGGTGTGCCTTGACATGCATCCGAGTCAATTATCCGTTTTAGTCTAAAACATAATGTTCCTAGTAGATCGGAAATTCTATAAAATCGTAAGGTGTCTATCAGTCACAAGATATACCAAAACGATTTAGACTGTTTTTTTTTTTGTCTTACCTTTTTTTTGCAGAGGGTATGAACCCTGCACCAATATGCCCCTCAATCCCCACATAAAAGAGCTCTTTTAGGCAGGCATTAGGGTGTGTTTTAAAACTACTTTTTTTTTACATAACTCCAGTTGAGTAGATAAGAGTTTGGTAATTTTGGCGACGGAAAGACCCGGGAACATAGTCTCAAAAGAATATTGGTCATAGATGTTTTTATTTTATACGGGATTTATGTGCACATTTTGATTTTTTTTTGGTTTATTATAAATTTTGTGTACGTTCAGGAATACGGTTTCCATACGTTCATTTTTTTTTTCTTTTATAGATCTGTGTAAATATATATATATATACGTTTTTTTTTTTGCGAGATAAAGAATAAACCGACATATGTATGTTAATTTCAAATTTGCATGTATGTATATGTAAGTGAAGTGTTGGAAGGAAAATATTGTTTAATTTAAACGGAGCTTGAGTCTTTGTATGTAAGATTTTATTTCCTTAGTGTACAGAGTTTAAGATCATGTTAATTATTAAAATACGTCATTGAACTGAAAAGAGCAGTAGTATGGCTTGCTAATTTCTTTTGGGGCGGGATGTAAGGATGGGATGACGAGGAGGTAAGTAGGAGTATGGAGCATGGCATTAGGGTGACCGCAGAATAGGTTCCACGATGCGAGCGGTCCAAGGTTGGGTGGGATTCCTGTTGTGCGGTGGGTAAGTGAATCCGAAGAGGTGAACGGAAGTAAGTAAATATATGTGTGCGTCCGGTTCCAAGATGGCGGGTTGAGAACCACGGCCTGCCAAACGTACTGAGCTAGCTAGGGCCACCATCTGGAACCAAAGCAACGTGTACGTGACAAAACGTCAAATCTAAATGTCACGCAGAACAAAAATTAGAAATCGAGTTAAGGCTCCATTACTGATACTTAGCATAAACTTGACTTGACTTGAGAACTGTCACTTACAGTTCTGTTAAATGAACAGTGCATGTTACTGATTACTCAAAACTTGGCAACACGTAACTTGACTTAAGCTCCCATTACTGATACTTAGCATAGACTTGACTTGAATTGGCGTAAACTTGGCAACTTAGCCACGATTATACTCCACTTGGCGCATACAACCTGGCATCATAATCAGCGTTGAAATTTACTTTTAAATAAATGTCAATTTGTATGACAAAATGTCAAAATGAAATGGAAACAAACAAATGGCATCTCAAAATGTAAACGTCACTTACAACTTACATAGAAAATCAAAATTCAACAGACTTCTGGACGAAATATATTGAATAAGGGACCTTATTCACACTTTATCAATGTGGACGACCACGAAAGGCCACTGAACGCGTTAATAGGAATATCGTCAGGATAGCTCCTCTGAATACATTTAAAATTATTCCAGAAACTTCCGCGGAATTGAAGGATAGTATAAACGTGAAAACTATAATATTGTTGGTCCGCCGTCACTTGAGGTACAATAATTAGATGGTCCTGGTCCACCAGAGATACGTCCCCCCTTCCCAGAAGAAGGACAATGCAACATAAAATTGCCCATGTGTAAAACACTCTGCCCGTAAGTCAATACCAACACAGTTGAACGTTTGTCCTTGCGATTTGTTTATTGTCACTGCGAAGGAAAATTTCACTGGAAAATGTAACCGTTTATATTGGAAAGACATATCGGTCGGAATCATAGGTATGCGTGGTGTGTACGATGTTTCTTCTGCAGCTGGACCCGTAAGGATTGTTACCTCTAGGATATTGTTATGCATTCGTTTTATTTGTAATCTCGTCCCATTGCATAACGTGGGTGGCTTTAAGTTGCGCAGTAAAATAACTGGAATGTTACTTTTTAACTTTAATATATGACGGGGTAAGCCAGAGGGATTAAGAGAATTTAAAAACTCAGTAGGGTAGAGTACGGCATCTTCTCTATTAAGGACAGAGTCAGTTGATAAATACTCTCTAGTTTCGCTGGGAATTCTATCTATAAATATGTTGTTAATTTCGTCTTCCGTTTTATTTCTTGGTGAAACGATAGCCCTCTCGCATAGCCAGGTATATGGCTTACTGCAAAGATGTTCAATATTCGGGTAAATTTGCAATATTAATTCGTCCACGTTTAGGGCTGCCAACCCTCCGGTTTTCGACCGGAGACTCCGGTTTTGAGGTTGGTGTCTCCGGTCTCCGGTTTTCAGACGTACTTCTCCGGATTTAGGGGAGCGTTAGTTCAAAAATTAATACTTGCACATAACTTTCTGAGGTTCAAGCATTTGCTATAGTTTATTTCAATAAAATAAGTGAGAAAAATACACTTGTAACAGATATTGCGCGGTACAAAACGAATTTCATATTTTTAATTTGATAAAACTTGAAAATGTAGTTTTGGGCGACCTTCAGCGATACTGAGTCACCTTAAGGACATACTTAATAAAACCTTCATAGGACACTGGAATTGGAACAAAGAAATAAACAAATTGGAATCGAATAACCGAGTGGTATGCGAACATTCTTTATACCGACAGATATAAAAAATTCCGTAGAATATAAAAATTCGCTGAAATATATTAACTGAAACAGATGTGTAATATTTAACTATTATTTTATACAAAGGTAAGTTTTACGTACGTCATACATATGCATGGACCTAAAAATGGAAACTGTTGTTTACAGCCTTTTATTGTTATTCGCAGGTACAAGTATGAACGGAGATACTGAGCCTCAACAGAAAAGAAAAAAATATGATTGTGTTTTTCAACAGTCGTGGCTAGAAAATGAGAAATACAAAAAGTGGATTCGCAAAGTCGATGAAAAACCTGCGAAATGTATTTTCTGTAACTTAAGTTTTACAGTAAAATGGGATGGCGAAAATGCCCTATCTAAGCACATTGGAAGTGAAAATCATAAAAAAAAAACGTTAGGACCGTAGATGCAAACTCTTTAATGACAGCATTTATGCCACAGAAAAACTCTTCTGAAGAGATGAAGGTAGCTATTATAGAAGTATGTTCTATTTACCATGCTATAAATCACAGTCACAGTTATTTGAGTACTGATTGCGGAATCAAGTTGAATGCACTAATATATTGTGACTCATCATCAGCTCAAAAAGTTTACTGTGGAAGAACTAAAGCTGAATCAATTGCTTTAAAAGTTCTTGCCCCCTGTTCAATTAAATCCACTTTGCAAGACTTGAAAATTAGTCGTCCACAAGTTCACTTTTCTATAGCTATAGATGCTTCAAATAGAGGATCTCAAAAAATGTATCCAATTGTTGTTCGTTATTTTGACTGTGATAAAGGTATTCAAAATAAACTTATGGATTTTTTTGAAGACGCAGAGGAAACTTCATCAAAAATTTTTGAAAATATAGAAAAGTTCCTAGAAAAATATAATTTAAGTACAAACCAAGTTTCTGCGTTTTCTGCAGATAATGTCTCAGTAAATTATGGTGTACGTAATTCTGTGTACCAAAAAATTACAAATAAGTTTCATGATACAAAAGTGGTACAGGCAAATTGTAATTGTCATGTCCTCCATAATGCTACAGGAATTTCTATGAAGACATTGTGTTTTGATGTTGAAAACTTAGTTTTGAGAGTTTACGCCGAGTTTTCGAATAGTGCAAGGCGCACCAAAGAACTAGAAACCTTTGTTGAAGATTTTGAAATTGAGTACAGAAAAGTTATTCAGCGCGGACCGACCAGATGGCTTACTTTAGGTAAAGCTGTTGATCGCTTAATACAATCGTGGTCTGCCATATCGATGTATTTTAAAAGCCGGGGGGGAATCTAAATGTCATCCGGTTATATGGTAGTTCGTACAAGGCAGTAATTATGATGATGTCGGAAATTTATCTTCAAAACTTACGCTTTCAGAATGTTTTCTTTACTTTACGCATCATTATTTGAATATTATGACACAGGCAATATTGGCACTTGAAAAAATACGATTACGTCAGCCGACTTACATTATATTCTTGTTAGCGTTAAGTCTAAAATATAAGACCGACAACTAAATCAGTTTTTTTGGAGCCAAAGTCATGAGGAACTTAAAATTTCTGGACAATTCAGACCAAGAAAAATTCAAGAATGATGCTAATGAAGTATACAAAAAGACAATAAAATACTTAGATCAATATTATGATTTTGAAAATTCGGTTTTCAAGTTATTTGGCAGATTTGACTTAACCAATGTGGTTACATACGACGATGCGCTCAAGTCAGTGGAGGTACTTGGCTTAAAAAATATTAATGAAGATCGGCTATACGATGACGTTAGAAAATTAAAGGAAATACATTCCCAATTTATTCAATCAATAGACGTTTCAGTAATCCCAGTCGATTTAAAATGAGTTCGGTTATTCAAAAGTACCGATTTCTCTGAGTCTCCAGAAGTTATCGGGACTATTTTATCTATACCTATACGTAACGATTTTGTGGAGCGTGTTTTCTCATTAATGGGAAATTTATGGACTAATGAGCGAAACTGCATGTCAGTAGATATGGTCACGGCAGAATTAATGATTAAAATAAATTATAAAATGACATGCCAAGAATTCTTAAACTTTTTAAAACAACCTGCACAACAAACCCTTTTAAAATTATCTCAGAAAACTGAGAAATACGGATTTAAAAATTAAAAATTGCGCCAAATAGTTACAAAAGTACTTTTTTGAATTGTTAAAATGTTTTCGTTTATTTAAATAATTTTGTTTTAATAAATATGCATAACTGAATATGCATAAATATGTGTTTATCTACACGAAAGTAAAATGTCTTTGAATTTATAACACGGTTTTAGAAGACTTATATTTAGACAAACTAAAACCGGTTTTCACGAACGTCTGAGATAAACTGTTAGTTTGATTTTCATATTTAGCCATTTTCGAAACTTAGATCTCCGGTTTTGGAATATTTTCAAGTTGGCAGCCCTATCCACGTTATGCACCACATTACAATGCCTTGAATCAACTATAAAGTAACCGTTCTCATTGGAAATTTTACCATCCCCTATGTCGAGTATATCCTGGGGAAATGTACTAACATTTCCGGTCAGATGTACTCTCATGGTTGTTCGCAGACACAATTTCTCTACGTGATTCCATATTAAAGATGCCTTGAAGCATGATTTGACAATCTCGGACCTGTCCATACGCTCTAAACTATATTTGAAGCTCGAAATAAAGGAGTTATATATATGCAGAAAATTTTGTAGGATATCTATAACTTCCAAATTTAACGCTGGTATCATGTTTGAGCGAATGGTGGTTTGGTCAGCCTCGGAAATAAAAAACATTTGTAGGTACTGGGCATGTAGAAATGCGGTTTTGGTAATAGTGACCCAATAAGATGGTTTACCTGACCTTGAATTTTGTAAGTTGGCATGAATTTCCTTCTCTTATCTCATGCGTGCCAAAAGAAGTCATTTGAAATAACCTATTGTACTTTCTAGCATTATTCAGAAAATGCTTTGATAATGGATGAATGCCGATAATTATGGATTTTAGTGGGTCGGACGGCTCCTGAAGATTAGGAAGAATTATCTTACCTCCAGCACAGCATAAACCTGGCGCATCGCCGCTCCATTTTTTTTGCACCGCAATGAACACAAACCACATTCATTCTTCCTATTCGAAGATCCTTTGAATTGACATAATCGTAATTTAATTGGTAATTAAAAAACAATAAATCGGAATACGTTCTTGCGCACGATATGTATCTGCTGTTAACGCGTTGTGCGGTGTTTTCCGACTTAGTCTGGTTCGCTCTTTCGGCATTTTCCTTTTAAGCAAGTTCACACCTATTCGTATAGGTACAGTTACTCACAATAATAAGTATACACCTTTACTTAAGTATATACCTTTTTATAGTATTTTTATTAGATCTTGATACATTTTCTTATAGGAAATTAGTTAATATAAATTTGCAGAAGCCGAAGTTGGTGGGAACTTTTGTGAGAGACTGTATATAAATTTTCTCTGATTTTAATTCTTTTTTAACATGTACTCACGCAGTAAGAAACAAATACGCTATTAACTTCCAAACAAAAAGCAAATCATACTATCCCGAAAACAGGGTTCCACATGGGACTAAGAACTACACAATTTTAAAGAACTCGTCAACACCATATTGTCTAGGGCCACACCTTGTGAATATTTTTTGGTCAATACCTCAAACACGGGGTCTTATATGGGTCTATTAACTACACCATGTTAAAGCACTCTTCAACACCTTTCATATGACACCCATATTGTAGGGAAACCGTCTAGGGCCACACCTGGTCCATATTTTGGTCAATACCTCAAAAACGGGGTCTTACGTGGGACTAATAACTACACCATGTTAAAGCACTCGTCAACACCCGCCATTTGATACCCATATTGTATGAACAAATTATAAGGTTACCCACATTTTGTGGGATATCTCCAAAACCTTCCCGTATTCTTATACTTTTTTTGCCTATAACTATGTCGGACTACAGCCGTTTTGGAGCTTTGCGGTCCAGAAAAAACGGCTTTCAAAATATGTATATATTAGTATAGATATAGATTTCGAAAAAACTATTGTAATAAAAAATATTTACGATTTTCTTAACACCGCAGTACAGTACCAATGAAAAAAAGCGGAAATACAATATGTCACACTTAAACACACTTGAATTTAAAAATCAAAATAGTATGCAGTTTAAAGCTTGCAATCCCTATGTGTAATTGAAAAAATATGGCCTATTTAAAATTACTTTATTTTTTTTTAAATGCCTATTTAATATACAGCATGCACTGATTTTTTTCGTTATATTATTTTAATGTAGATATATATATATATATATATATAAAAGAAAAAGACATGGCATACGTTCTAACTTTTCTTTACTAAATATCACATTTACTTGCTCGAATAATTTTTTTTCGTTGTGATATTTGTATATCTGTTTCAATTCGTTTTATAATATATATGTAAATGTACTGTTTTGTTTTGTATCCTCTGCTACTACATTGTAAAGCATATTTTGTACTCTACGTATTCTACAATCAAATAAACTTAGTTTAAAATTTTTGACCCGGTGGCAATCCTAACAAAAATATTTTATCGGGTCAGCTTTCCTAAGCTTCTTTAATTTGATACCCGTACATACATTTCAATCATTGATTTTCACAAATTTTCTTGATCTGAAAATTTTCAACCAGGTGGCAACCCTAAAAAAGGTTTTGCAATTAGGGCTATTACATATCTTTGAAGAAGTGGACGTTATTCTATAATACGTTTATTTTATTAATTTACACAGTGTACATTTTTTAAGACGGTGGCAACTCTATTTTTTTTTTTTTTTTGCTAGAAATGATCGTGTTACTACGGGGAACAATACGTAAAAGGAATAATTTAAATCGGTTAAGGGGTTCTGGATTTTTGAAGCCTGTAACAAACTCACACAACATTTTGATATACATATGTATGTATATAGATTTGGAAAAAATTTGCAGAACGAGACATCAGGACGGACAGCTGTTTATACAGCTATATCTTGTAAGCATTTCAAAGACTTTTCTCCCAGAAGTGAACTGTTACAGACGCATTCAGCCACTTCCTGCCTTAGTTGTTGTAAACTTATCCCAATAGCCTTCCCTGCATATCGAATTCTTTGCACAGTACATATGTATATTTCTTATAATATCATGCGTCAAAGTTATACTCTTTGTTTTAGGCGGTTTCAGGGAATCTACTATTTGCGTTGCACTAATTAGAGAAATACCAAGAATTAAAAACTCAAATAAATGTCCATACAATTAGACAACATTGTTGAATTATTTGTATTCCTAACAAAGCAAATATTAGATTCTTTGAAACCGCCTAAAACAAAGACCATAACCTTGGCACATGAAACGAAAAACATACACGAAATATACATATGTGCTGTGCAAAGAATTCGATATACAGGGAAGGCAATTTGCACCACGCTATTAGAGTTTCTTAATATTCAAGACCATGTGATTTTTTACATCGAGTGAATGATCATAGTAAATCTGCGTCTCTGTCGCAAATACTATTAACAATAAGAGCAATCATTAGCACATACATAGCTGAAATTTTTTTTTTTTTTTTGAAGAGATCACAATTTTTCAGCTTATCACAAACTAATGTACATATATCGGTGGACATATGATGCTGGTAGAAGTCATTGCTTTCAGAGCTCGACGCTTGACTCGTTTTTCGCGATTGCCAAGTAGGCCGACACATAAGCGTTTTACTCAATCTTATAAGATTAAGAAGAAAAATTTGACATTTGCACTGGTGCTCGCACCGGTGGCCCCTCTAACCTAACCTAACCTAGCCGAAGTCAGCACACGGTTAGGATCATCTTTATTCAGAAAGCCGGCAGAAGATCTCTTGTATTACCTAAGGCCTTCAGGCCAATCAGTCTCTCGTCGTTTCTTCTTAAGACGTTTGAGCGGTTGATTGACCTGTACCTAAGGGAAAGGATTCCTCGGGGGTTACTGTCGGCTTCACAGCATGCCTATTGTAAGGACAGATCGACGGAAACGGCTCTGTATTCGATTGTAAATCAAATAGAGGGGTCCCTATAACACAAAGAGTTTGCTCTGGTTGCCTTTCTAGACAACCAGGGGTCTTTTAACAATGTCTTACCGGGGGCAATCGAAAGAACTCTGGTTGGTTTAGGAGTCGAGGCGGCTCTAGTTGAATTTATTAGCACACTTCTATGCAGCAGAATTGACGCAGAGGAGTGGGGAGGGGCAAACATTGAGAGTAAGGTGTGCGTCACAGGGGGGTGTCCTGTCTGCTCTGCTCTGGGTTGTGGTAGTCAACGAGCTTCTTGTGGAGATGTAAGCCAATGGCTGTCGAGTTGTTGCCTATGCAGATGGCCTCGCTATCCTAGTCAGAGGCAAATTTCTGGGCACCCTGCGCGATGTTCTGCAGGGCTACCTGGATACTGTGGCTAGGTGAGCTGAATCATGTGGATAGGCACTCAACCCGGGAAAAATGCAATTTGTTCTAAGATATAAGATGCCCCATTTCAGAACTCCTTTGATTGAAGGGGTACCGTTGGTACTTTCTGATAGGGTTAAATATTTGGGGATTGTTTTGGACAAGAAACTGTCCTGGAGACCCATTGTGGAAGATAGGGCCAGGAAGGCCGCGGTTGCCTTGTACTGCTGCAGGCGGGCTATCGGAAAGAGATGTGGACTTTCGTCATGAGTAGTACACTGACTTTATGAGATGGTGGTCCATTTCTGCTCTATGGGGTGCTGGTCTGGTGGAAAGCACTGAACACGGCGAGCACCTCCAAAATTTTAGTGTCAGTGCAGGGAACGGCGCTGATCGGTATCAGTGGCGCTCTCAGTACAACACCTACCTTGGCACTGAATGACATGTTGTTCACGGATGGGTCGAAGTTGAACGGAAAGGTTGGTGGGGGGGGGGGGGGGGGTCTTCTGTAAGAGCTAAATGTAAGCCGCAAGTTTAAGTTGGCTGATCACTGCAGTGTATTCCAAGTGAAAGCTGCTGTAATTAAGTATGCGGTTGATGAAATGCTATTTTATAATTAAGATTATCTGGGTCCCGGGCCATAGTGATATCCCGAGCAACTGGCAAGCGGATCTCTTAGCCCGCATCGATACAACAGAACTGCATGAAGATGGCTGTGGCTGTATGGACGATGATGAGGTGGAATCATCAAATCACCAGAATTAGGAGAAAGTACTTAGGTCGCGACTCACTTGGATCTCCAGAGGATTTGTCCAAGATTGAGATCGGTATTATTCGGAACTTTATGGTTGCTAAGTAGCTATATATACAACATCGTTATTTTATTGTATGTGGTATCACAACGGACCTTAATGTTGTCCAAGTGAGCTTCCCCTATCAGGGTAGCTACCACCAAACCTAACCTAACTCTAACATAGCCAAACAGAGAATTTATACACAATGAGAAGGAGTTTTTGCTAGATTCCAACTTTTTTGCATGTGAATGCGTCTTGCACTTCATCACACACGATCCAATTTCAATCTTAACCTGCTAACAGCAGAAAATTCTCTGTCAACAATTTCAGCTGGTGTTAATATTGTCACGGATATTAGCGTCACTAAGCTATACCATCACTAAGGCCATGCTAAGCGATATTTACGTCAATAATCAAATCATGTATACACATATATAAGGCAGCCGAGAGATGTCACACACAGATGCATTTACTTATACGCCTATGTGTGCGCGAGAGACTGTAAACTACAACCATTCACATCAATAATTCAATCATTATGTATCTACATAAACGAAACAATAACTGCGTCTACATATATGTACCATGTACGAATACGAGCAGCGGAGAGTCAATGCACTAACACATGCATATATCTGAGAAGTTTGAAAGCTACTGGACTAGTAGATTCTGGAAGCGCCTAAAAGATGCATAAAATTGTGCAATTTTAGTTATAGCTGAGAAGTTTGAGAGCTCATGGACAATGCTAGTAGATTCTAGAAAAATGCGAACGAGGAAACCAATGAGTATAAAAGGCGACAGATGTAGAGGCGCTGTAATTCAGTTTGATTTGAGTTGTCAAGCAGTTACGACTAAGACGATATCTAGCGAGCAATAGCAGTATTATTTTGAAAGTCAGTTTCATTTATGCTATCAGTTTGGTTATTAAGCTATTCGTTGCACAGTTTGAGTGTTATTGTGAAGTATTTTAATGAAGGCCATTTTTCCATTATTCAATATTGGAGTTATTTATTCAACAGTTTAGCGATACGAACCTAGCAAAAGGGCAAATAAGAGGATTTGCAGCAAATTGTTGTTGTTGTTGTTGTTGTAGCGATAAGGTTGCTCCCCCAAGGCTTTGGGGAGTGTTATCGATGTGATGGTCCTTTGCCGGATACAGATCCGGTACGCTCCGGTACCACAGCACCATTAAGGTGCTGGCCCGACCATCTCGGGAACGATTTATGTGGCCACATTAAACCTTCAGGCCATCCCCTCCCTCCCCAACCCCAAGTTCCATAAGGAGCTTAGGGTCGCCAGAGCCTCGTCTGTTAGTGAAACAGGATTCGCCGCGGATAGGTGAGGTTGACAATTGGGTTTGGAGAAGCTATATGTTGCGCTGGCAACCTGCGGGGTTGCGCTACACAGCCCCTTGAATCTGGTATTTTAGTCGCCTCTTACGACAGGCATACCTACCGCGGGTATATTCTGACCCCCCCTAACCCGCAAATTCGTTACAATTGGTGTCAGAAGAGGAATTGTTGAATAAATTCCAGAGCACAACAAGGACATGGCAAAGTTCAGTGAATTGAAAATCCAGCAACTGAAGAAGTAGTTGGAGAGCCGTGGATTGAATACAAACGGCAATAAGATCGAACTTCAAGCACGGCTACGAGAGGTAATGGAGTTGGAAGGAATTTATGTGGACGAGTATGTCTTTTATCCTGATGTGGAAGAGCCAGCGACTAAATTGGAGGAGAAGATAGAGACTTCGAATCCATTGGCGTGTGTAGACACTAACGCGATACTAGCAGCGCTGAAGCAAATGTCGTCACAAATATCAACCGATATGTCAACACAGCTCGAAGTACAAAAGACAGATATAACATCTCAACTGGAATCGCAGGAGACACGTATAACATCCAAGATTGAAGCACAGGAGACACGTATATCCGAAATGTCGTCGCAAATGTCATCTCAGCTGGAATCGCAGGAGAACCGTATAACAGCGAAGATTGAAGCACAATTGGATGAACAGAAAACACACATGGCGTCACAAATTGCAGAACAATTAAAAGAGCAAGAGGCACGCATAACATTACAACTCGAAGCCCAGGAAGAGCGTATCTCAAGGAAGCTGGAGGCACAGGAAACAAAAGTCTCATCGCAGCTGGAGGCCTTTAGTGAACGACAAAATAAAATGGAGGCCGAGATTGATGCTTTGAAAGATCGTATACAGGAGTTGCAACTAAATCGCCCAGCAGTTTCAGCGAGTAATCCAAAGGTAAAAACACCATCCTTTGACGGTTCTGTTCTTTTCCAGGTCTTCAACCTACAGTTTGAGAAAACCGCAGCAGTGAACAACTGGAATGCGGAAGATAAAGTTGCTGCACTGTTCGTGGCATTGAAGGGGCCAGCAGCAGAAATCCTACAGACGATTCCCGAAGGAGAGCGGAACAATTATGAAGCATTGACGGCTGCTGTAGAACGACGCTATGGAAGCGAGCATAGAAAACAGATATTCCAAATTGAGTTGCAAAACCGCTACCAAAAAGCAATTGCAGGAGTTTGCTTCAGATATTGAAAGATTGGCACATCTTGCAAATGCGGACGCACCCGTGGAATACACTGAAAGGGTAAAAATCCAGAGTTTCATAAATGGCATACGGGACGTGGAAACGAAGGGAGCTACATACGCAAACCCAAAGCTTACATTTGCTGAAACGGTATCACATGCATTGACTCAGGAAACGGCCTCACTATTGAGTAAACCAGCATACAAAGCTCATCGTGTGGAAGTGGAAAGACCAGATTGGGTAGACACAATTTTGGAAGCACTGAAGGGATCACAACAGAAAAATGCCGGAGTTATTAAATGTTTCAAGTGCGACAACCCAGGTCATATTGCACGACATTGTAGCAACGGTCCCAATAGCTCCAACAATGTGGGTGGTCGTAAACGCAGAGCAGAAGGTGATGAGCAAATCCCCAAGACCACTCAATCGTTAAACTAAATCGAGTCAGCCGCAAGGGGCGAAAGCTGGCTCCCGCAATTGAATGCCCCATAATCTCTATCTCGCAGATTGGAAGAAGATCGAGCAATCTTACTGTTGGAGGACATGTGGACGGAAAGGAACGTTTACTGACTGTAGATACGGGTGCATCTCATTCCATCATTCGAGCGGATTTAGTCAACAAAAAGATAAGACCATTGCTTGGAGCAAGATTACGTACAGCCACGGGAGAGGACACCCAGGTAATTGGAGAAGTAGAATGTGAAGTCGCAATTGGGAACGTCACGGTAGTACACAATTTTATATAGGCAGAAATTGTTGATGAAATCATAATTGGAGTGGACTTCTTAATCGACCAGGGCATCAAGATCGACATGCAAGGCAAGACGATGCGATACAAAAACATGGATGTACCACTTAATTTCGGCTACGAGAGAGACTACAGCAGTAAACGAGTGCTGGTGGAAGAGAGTCAGCAAATACCACCAAAATCCGAAGCAGTCATCTGGGAAAAGGTTGATGGAGATTGTGGGACAAACAAATTGTGGGTTGTCGAAGCAGCAAACAAATCAATACTAAACATACTTGTAGGAAAAACCCTGGCTATGACAAAACAAGATGGACGTATTCCGGTAAGAGTACTCAATGAGTTCAAGTCATCACTCAAACTGACTAAAGGAGCTATTTTGGGAAGATGCCAAGAGGCTGAAGTAGTTATTAACTGTGAACAGCTCCAGGAACACGTTTCAGCTAGTAATACTGATCTTTCAAATGACATCACGGCATGGACGCAGGGGCTAGAGGAAGCATATCAGAGTAAGGCAAAACAAATGCTCCTAAAGTACGCGAACATATTTGACCAGGATGATTCTAAACCAGGCCGCACCAACGTTGTGAAACATCAAATTGACACTGGAGATGCGAGGCCGATCCGTCAAGCTCCACGTAGTGTTCCACTGGCGAAGCAGGAAGTTGTGAGTCAAATCATTCAAGAAATGAGTGACAGCGGCGTCATCGAACAATCAGCTAGTCCATGGAGCTCACCGGTAGTACTTGTAAAGAAGAAGGATGGAAAAATGAGGTTTTGCGTAGACTACCGGAAGTTGAATGACGTAACGAAAAAGGATAGCTACCCATTGCCAAAAATTGACGACACTCTGGACTCGCTATCTGGTACGAAATGGTTTTCCACGCTGGACTTGAAAAGCGGCTCCTGGCAAGTGGAGGTGAAGGAGGAAGATAAAGAGAAAACAGCCTTCAGTGTCGGTGATGGTCTTTGGCAATTTACAGTGATGCCTTTTGGACTTTGTAATGCACCAGCTACTTTTGAGAGACTCATGGACCAGGTACTGAAAGGACTACATTGGAAAACATGCTTGGTGTACCTGGACGACATCATCGTATTGGGCAAGGATTTTGATGAACATCTTATCAACTTGGAGGAAGTTTTCCAAAGAATAGCTGGCGCTGGTCTGAAGTTAAGTCCCAAAAAGTGTGCGCTGTTTAAAAAGGAAGTAAATTATTTGGGTCACAAGGTAACGACAGAGGGCATCTGCACTGCGAACGAAAAGATAGAGGCTGTGAAGGATTGGCCAAGACCACAGAACCTACATGAATTAAGAAGTTTTCTTGGGCTGTGCACATATTACCGCCGATTTGTACCAAATTTTTCCAGCGTAGCCCATAGTCTCCATGAGCTTACAAGAAAAAATAAAGCTTTTGAATGGAAGAAGGAGCAAGAAGTGGCTTTCCAAACATTGAAGGAGCGTTTGTGCACTGCCCCAATATTAGCATATCCGATTCCAGGAGCAACATTTATTCTAGATACAGATGCGAGTGGATATGCTATAGGAGGCGTTTTATCACAACTGGTCGATGGACAGGAGAAGGTAGTTGCATATTACAGCCGTTCGGCTGGAAAACCAGAGAGGAACTACTGTGCTATGCGGAGAGAGCTGCTGGCATTGGTAGAGTGCATTAAACATTTTCACAATTACCTCTACGGCCAGCGATTCTGTGTCAGGACAGATCACGCAGCGTTGAAATGGCTTCTGCAGTTCCGTAATCCGGAAGGACAATTGGCACGGTGGATCGAGCGACTACAAAGCTATGACTTTTCCATTGAGCATCGAAAAGGTAGTACCCATGGAAATGCTGGACTAGTAGATTCTGGAAGAGCCTAAAAGATGTATAAAATTGTGCAATTTTAGTTATAGCTGAGAAGTTTGAGAGTTCCTGGACAATGCTAGTAGATTCTAGAAAAATGCGAACGATGAAACCAAAGAGTATAAAAGGCGACAGATGTAGAGGCGCTGTAATTCAGTTTGATTTGAGTTGTCAAGCAGTTACGACTAAGACGATATCTAGCGAGCAATAGCAGTATTATTTTGAAAGTCAGTTTCATTTATGCTATCAGTTTGGTTATTAAGCTATTCGTTGCACAGTTTGAGTGTTATTGTGAAGTATTTTAATAAAGGCCATTTTTCCATTATTCAATATTGGAGTTATTTATTCAACAGTTTAGCGATACGAACCTAGCAAAGGGGCAAATAAGAGGATTTGCAGCAAATTCGTTACAATATTATTTGATTTTCTCTTAAGATGATTTCTTTGTGAGAATATAGGTATTTAGTAGGATTAATTATATTTAAATTTTATTATTTGTAGCAATATATTTTATGTTGTAATATGAATTTGAATTAAATTAAAATAATTTAGAAATTTTAAAAAAGGTAAAAAAAGCTCAATGAGAATGCTTCAATGAGAAATGGAGGGTTGAAAATGGCCTTGCGGCGTTGCAAATACCTATACGCGGTCTAAGTAGCAGATAAGACAACAGGAAAATTATAGTAGGTTTGGCGCACTTGTTTGGCACTTGTTTGAGGCTGCAAGTGCTTGAGGTTCGAGTCTCAATAATTTGAAATAATATTTCAAGTATACAATTTTATAGCCCTTTTAATTCTACCCCAACAAAGTGCAAATGTCAAGTTCATAGAAAATTCCGCCGATTTTTGGCAATTTTTTCCCTTTTTGACTATTTGCGTTTCAAATCTTTGATTACCTTATTCTGACCTTATCAACTGACCATGTATAATTACAAATACATTGCTAGAGGTGCGCTTTTTCGGTCATTTCAGAGATTCGGTTCTTTGGTTCTTTTTGTTCATCTGTTCCTATTTTTCAAGCAAATTTGTTCACTGCCCCTCAGACCCACGAAAAAAGTCAACAAGTATAGAGGGGGTGTGTATGCAGCAATGCTTTGGGTAGGTATATTTAAATGTGTTATGAATAAATAAGTTAATATATATACATATGTATAATTAACTTCAAGAAACGTTACAAATTTCGGAAGATCCAAGAAATTGAAAGAGTACAGGCACAAATTGTAAATATGAACTTTTCAAGTTTAATGAATGTAATAATTAGTTTCTTACAAAAGATGTTTTTCATAAATATATACACACATATCGCATAAGTGGCATCACCGACATTCGTGCTCGCTGTGAATTTCTACGTATGTATGTATGAATTTACAATGTTCGTGAACGAGAAGAGAGAAAGAATAGCATTAGATAAAACGAACTAAAAGAACAAATAGAACTAAAATCGAAGATCTAGTTCACTTGTTCAGTTGAGAGACCCGGTCAATTAAACAACTTCAGAACGAAACGACCCAGCTCTATACATTGCGCTTGCAAGTGCCAGATCAAGTGCGACCGACCTCAAAAATATTTCGCTGAAAACCATGCTTTAATGATCCCGAAAAAGTCCCGAAATGACCCCGACGAGATCGCGAACGGATACCGAAAACCATCCAGAAATGATGCCGGAAAGGTCCTCAAATGATCACTTAATAGTCCCGAAATAACCCTGAGGGGATCCCGGACGGATGCCGAAAACAATCCAGAAATGATGCCGAAAGGGTCCCCAAATGATCCCGTATTAGTCGAGAAAAAGTCCCGAAATAAGCCCAACGGGATTCCGGGCTGATCCCGAAAACCATCTAGAAATGATGCCGGAAGGTACTCCAAATGATCCCGAATTAGTTCCAAAATGACGCCGACAGAATCCCGGACGTATCCCGAAAACCATCCAGAAATGATCCCGAAATAGTCCCTAAGAAGTCCCGAAATGTCCCTGACGGGATCTCAAATGGATCCCTAACTGACCCCGACGGGATCCCGGACAGATCCCGAAATCCATCCAGGAATGATCTTGCCCAAAATGATCCCGAAATAGTTTCGGAAAAGTCCACAAATTACCCTGACGGGATCCCGGACCAATCCTGAAAACCATGCTTAAATTATCCGAAAAAGTCCCGAAATAACCCCGACGGGATCTCGGACGGATCCCCAAAACCATCTAGAAATGATGAAGGAAGGTACCCAAATTGATTCCGAAAAAGTTCTGAAATGACCCCGACGGGATTCCGGACAGATCCCGAAAACCATCCAGGAATGATGCCTAAAGGGTCCCCAAATGATTCCGTATCAGCTGAGAAAAAGTCCCGAAATGATCCCAACGGGATTCCGGACGGATCCCGGAAACCATCTAGAAATGATGCCGGAAGGTACACCAAATGATCCCGAAATGAGATAGTCCCGAAACGACACCGACGGGATACCTTACGGATCCCGAAAACCATGCAGAAATGATGCCGGAAGGGACCCAAATAATCCCGAAAGAGTCCTGGAATGACCCTGATGGGATCCCGTACGAATCCCGAAAATCATCCAGAAATGATGCCAGAAGGGTCCCCAAATGATCCCGAAATGACCCCGACGGAATCTCGAAAACCATTCAGAAATGATGGCGGAAGGGACCCCAAATGATCCCGACGGGATCCCGGACTGATCCCGAAAACTATCCAGAAATGATGCCGGCAGGTACCCCAAATAATCCCGAAAAAGTCCTGAAATGACGCCGACGGGATCCCGTACGAGCCCCAAAACCATCCAGAAACGATGCCGGAAGGGAACCCAAATGATCCCGAAAAAGTCCCGAAAAGACCCCGACGGGATCCCTAACGGATACCGAAAACCATCCAGAAATGATGCCGGAAAGGTCCTCAAATGATAACCTAATAGTCCCGAAATAACCCTGCCGGGATCCCGGACGGATCCAGAAAACCATCTAGAAATGATGCCGGAAGGTACCCCAAATGACCCCGAAAAAGTTCTGAAATGAACCCGACGGGATCCCGGACGAATCCCAAAAACCATCCAGAAACGATGCCGGAAGGGAACCCAAATGATCCCGAAAAAGTCCCGAAATGACCCCGACGGGATCCCTAACGGATACCGAAAACCATTCAGAAATGATGCCGGAAGGATCCCCAAATGATCGCGAATTGGTCCCGTAATTATCCCGGAATAGTCCCGAAAATGTCCATAAATAACCCGATGAGATCCCGGACGGATCCCGAAAACCATTCAGAAATGATGCCGAAAGGGTCTCCAAATGATCCCGAATTAGTCGAGAAAAAGTCCCGAAATGACCCCGACGGGATCCCGGACGGATCCCGAAAACCACCCAGAAATGATGCCGGAAGAGCCTCCAAATGATCCCGAAAAAGTCCCCAAATGACCCCGACGAGACCCCGGACGGATCCCGAAAACCATCCGGAAATGATGCCGGAAGAGAACCCAAATGATCCCGAAAAAGTCCCCAAATTACCCCGACGAGATCCCGGACGGATCCCGAAAACCATCCAGAAATGATGCCGAAAGGGTCCCAAAATGATCCCGTATTAGTCGCGAAAAAGTCCCGAAATGACCCCGGCGGGATGCCGGACGAATCCCGAAGACCATCCAGAAATGATGCCTAAAGGGACCCAAAATAACCCCAAAAAAGTCCCGTAATGATCCCGGAAACCATCAAGAATATATCTCTCGAAGGTACGCAAATGATCCCGAAAGAACCCCGACGGGATCCCGGACGGATTCCGAAAACCATTCAGAAATGATGCCGGAGGGGTCCCCAAATGATCGCGAAATAGTCCCGAAATGATTCCGGAATAGTCCCGAAAATGTCCCAAAATAACCCCGACGGGATCCCGGACGGATCCCGAAAACTATACAGAAATGATCCCGGAAGAGTCTCGATATGACCCTTACGGGATAACAAATAAGGTGAAGCTAATTATAAAACCACTAGCCTTTACCCGCGGCCCCGTACGCAAGGAGAAAATGAGATATATGGGCTATTCCCGTTAGCCTGCTTATCAAGTTATCTGTTTAAAAAATTGTTTCTGTCTAATGCATTTTATTTTTGTAATTGAGTAAAAAAAAAGAACTAAATGAGCTGATAACCTGATATGTTCTCCAAATGATCCCGAAATTATCCAGAAAAAGCCACGAAATGATCCCGACGCTATAGCGGACGGATCCCGAAAACCATTCAGAAATGATCCCGAAATAGTCCCTAAGAAGTCCCGAAATGTCCCTGACGGGATCTCAAATGGATCCCTAACTGACCCCGACGGGATCCCGGACAGATCCCGAAATCCATCCAGGAATGATCTTGCCCAAAATGATCCCGAAATAGTTTCGGAAAAGTCCACAAATTACCCTGACGGGATCCCGGACCAATCCTGAAAACCATGCTTAAATGATCCGAAAAAGTCCCGAAATAACCCCGACGGGATCTCGGACGGATCCCCAAAACCATCTAGAAATGATGAAGGAAGGTACCCAAATTTATCCCGAAAAAGTTCTGAAATGACCCCGACGGGATTCCGGACAGATCCCGAAAACCATCCAGAAATGATGCCGAAAGGGTCCCCAAATGATTCCGTATCAGCTAAGAAAAAGTCCCGAAATGACCCCAACGGGTTTCCGGACGGATCCCGGAAACCATCTAGAAATGATGCCGGAAGGTACACCAAATGATCCCGAAATGAGATAGTCCCGAAATGACACCGACGGGATCCCTTACGGATCCCGAAAACCATGCAGAAATGATGCCGGAAGGGACCCAAATAATCCCGAAATAGTCCTGAAATGACCCTGACGGGAATCCCGAAAATCATCCAGAAATGATGTCAGAAGGGTCCCCAAATGATCCCGAAATGACCTTGACGGAATCTCGAAAACCATCCAGAAATGATGGCGGAAGGGACCCCAAATGATCCCGAAAAAGTTCCGAAATGACCCCGACGGGATCCCGGACTGATCCCGAAAACTATCCAGAAATGATGCCGGCAGATACCCCAAATGATCCCGAAAACCTCCTGAAATGACGCCGACGGGATCCCGAAAGAGTCCCGAAAACCACCCAGAAATGATGCCGGAAGGGAACCCAAATGATCCCGAAAAAGTTCCGAAATGACCCCGACGGGATCCCGGACGGATCACGAAAACCATCCAGAAACGATGGCGGAAGGGACCCCAATTGATCCCGAAAAAGTCCCGAAATGACCCCGACGGGATCCCAGACGGATACCAAAAACCATCCGGAAATGATGCCGCTAGGTACCCCAAATTATCCCCAAATGACCCCGTCGCGATCTCGGACGGATCCCGAAAACTATTCAGAAATGATGCCGGAAAGGTCCTCAAATAATCCCCTAATAGTCCCGAAATGACCCTGACGGGATCCCGGACGGACCCCGAGAACCATCCAGAAATGATGCCGAAAGGGTCCCCAAATGATCCCGTATTAGTCGAGAAAAAGTCCCGAAATGACCCCGACGGGATCCCGGACGGATCCCGAAAACCATCCAGAAATGATTACGGAAGGGACCCAAAATGACCCCGAAAGGTCTCGTAGTGATCCCGGAAACCATCAAGAATTTATCTCTCAAAGCTACGTAAATGATCCCGAAAATACCCCGACGGGATGCCGGACGGATCCCGAAACCCATCCAGAAATGATGCCGGAAGGATCCCCAAATGATCGCGAATTGGTCCCGTAATTATCCCGGAATAGTCCCGAAAATGTCCCAAATAACCCGACGGGATCCCGGACTGATCCCGAAAACTATACAGAAATGATCCCGGAAGGGTCCCAAAACGATCCCGAAATAGTCCAGAAAAAGTTCCGGAATGACCCCGGCGGGATCCCGGACGGATCCCGAAAACCATCCAGAAATGATCACGGAAGGGTTTCGATATGACCCTAACCATGTTAATAAGGCAGCAGACCTATAGAAATGATCGCTTAAATAGGACCGGAGGCGGTGTCTTGCTAGCTGTACATTCTTCAATTCCATCTGAAGATGTTAATTTAGCCGAAGTTTATTCCATCGAGTTTAAATGCATCCGAATCTTACTAGGCCGGGGTCATATTTACTTAGCCGTTTGCTATATTCCACCGTCTTCTGATCTATCAGTGTATATGCACCATATTTCACTGTTACAATCAGTCAACTCGATGATAAAGCCCACGGACTCAATGCTTGTTTTAAGCGACTTTAACCTGCCACATATATCTTGGAATACCGTTGATCACAATATTGTCCCCGTATCATGCAAGATGCATAACAATGACTTTTTGGATGGAATTACTGATCTTTGCCTTAATCAGATCAACGTCTTTCCGAAGAAGTATGGAAAATTCTTAGACTTAGCATAAGCAACGAAGTCGACTGCACTAACAAAACGCGTGTCTCTACCAGATGCTTTGATTTTTCTAAAACTAATTTCAACAATTTAAATAAAGAGCTTTCGGAGATAACGTGGCCTCGATATAAAGAGGATGTAGAGGAAAACGTTTTACATTTTAATAAAACCATTTATACTTTATTTGAAAAACATGTGCCCAAACGCACATGCTCGTACATTGAACCAGTGCAAGTTTGGTTTACTAAAGATTTAAAAGCTTTAAAAAATAAGAAATCGCGTTTATTCAAATTATATAAGAGCACCGGTTTACATTCTCATTATGCACAGTACACTATTTTCCGTCATAAGTATTTTGAACTTTATAAAAAGTGTTATAAAGCTTACATATGTAAAATTAAAAGAAACATTATTTGCCACCCGAAGTCTTTTTATGATTTCGTAAATTCTAAACGCAGAACTAACGGATTTCCTTCTGCCATGAAGTTTAGAAATAGCATTTCCAGCGACGATCAAGAGATTGCAAACTTCTTCGCTCAATTTTTTCACTCTAATTACTCAGCTGTGGTTGATTCATCACCTACAAATTATCCGTATGAGCTCCATTCTAGTAACTCAATATATGCCACACATTTGCTGCCTGAAGATGTTCTACTACATCTAAAGACCATAAAAGAATCCTTCAAATACGGTCCCGATTTGATCCCAACATGTTTTCTTAAAAAATGTGCGGAATACATTTACCAGCCCCTTACTGATCTGTTTAACCTCTCTTTAAAAAATGGCATTTTCCCGACGGCTTGGAAGGAATCTTTTCTTATCCCACTCCATAACAAAGGAAGCAAGTCGTCTATTGAAAACTATCGGTGAATAGCAAAGCTCTCCGCTATCCCTAAGCTTTTCGAAGCAATCCTTACTAATCACCTTACATTTTCGATTTCTACATTGATAAATAGTTCTCAGCATGGCTTTTGTAGAGCCAAATCAACCACAACCAATTTGCTTGAATTTACAACTCACGTCTTTAATGGGTTTAGAAACAATCATCATACTGACGTTATATACACTGATTTCAGCAAAGCATTCGACAAAGTACGCCACTCATTACTTGTTTATAAACTCGAATTGCTTGGTTTTCAACCTGGCCTAACTCGCTGGATCTCCTCCTATCTTTGCGGTAGAACTCACAGAGTCATTTTTAAAAACCTTTGTTCGAATGTCATCGATGTTCGCTCCGGTGTGCCTCAGGGCAGCCATCTCGGTCCTATTTTGTTTTTGATCTTTATAAACGATGTTTCCACATCTATAAAATATTCAAAAATTTTAATGTATGTCGACGACGTAAAACTTTTTAAGTCATACGTGTCGGTTGAAGAACGTTCTGTACTCCAGGCGGATTTAAATCGTTTAGTTACTTGGTGTAATGCGAATTTTATGCCTCTCAACATAGAAAAATGTTAATCCATGTGTTTTTCACGTGGGAACATACAGCCAGCTTCCTACAAAATTAATGGCCAAACTCTGGAAAGCGTTGATGTTTTTCTCGATTTGGGAGTTACAATGAATTGCAAACTTAGTTTCAACCCTCATATTAATGCCACAGTCAATAAAGCGAGTTCATGTGGATAGACTAGAATCAATTCAAAAACAGTTTTTACTTTTCGCCTTGAGAAATCTTCAATGGGACTCTCCGTATAATCTTCCTCCTTACACTAATCGGTTAAAACTAATAAATCTTCCTACACTTGCAAGTCGTAGAGAAATGCTAGGTGTACTATTTATGGCTAGACTTTTAAATGGATCGATTTCAAGCCCATTTCTTTTGAACGAAGTAAACTTGAATGTTCCATGCCGAGTTTCAATGCATTATCTAATATATATTATAAATGGCAAAGTTTGGATGTTAAGATGTTTGGATGTTTGGATGTTTGGATGTTTGGATGTTTGGATGTTTGTCCAGACGTTTGTCTTTGTGACTCAATAACGCAAGAACGGCTGGACCGATTTGGATGAAATTTTGCACACATATAGCCAATAGTCTAGAAGGATCTACTAGCTATATATTTTTCAAAAGGGGTGTGGTCCCCGCCCCCTAGGAACAGTTATAATTTAATTATTATATATTTTCGTCTTTGCGACTGAATCACGCCAGAATGGCTACACGGATTTTGATGAAATTTGGGACACAGACAGTAGTCTACTAGCGAAATTTTTTTCGAACATGGAAAAAGGGGTGGGGGTCCCACGACCCTTCGAGAAATTATTTTTCATAATTTTTACACATTATAACTTTACGTATACTGGCCTTCACCAATATCACAGACTCAAGGGGTCAAATAAGTCGAGGGCTTACAAAGTAAGCAGTGACACCCTCCGCCCGCCCCCCTTTATCTCCCCCTCTGGTGTAAAATCCATAAATTGTTATAACTCAATCTAAATTTTCTCCTAAATCAATAGTTTTTGGTATCTGGTACATACAGAACGAGATCTAGACAATTTTGGAGGAACGATCAGTGGTCCTCTCCTCTACTCCCGCCATCCGCCCTCCATCAATTGTTTTTATTAGCACGCTTTTATTAGCTTTACCTGTATGTTTCTATCTAACTTTTTATTCGCTCCAATGCGCCTGCTGCCTTATTAACATGGTTTTATAATTAGCTTCACCTTATTTGTAATCCCGTAAGGGTCATATCGAGACCCTTCCGGGATCATTTCTGGATGGTTTTCGGGATCGGTCCGGGATTACGCCGGGGTAATTTCGGGACTTTTTCGGGACTATTTCGGGATCATTTTGGGACCCTTCCGGTATCATTTCTGTATAGTTTACGGGATCCGTCCGGGATCCCGTCGGGGTTATTTTGGAACATTTTCGGGACTATTCCGGAATCATTTCGGGACTATTTCGCGATCATTTGGGGACCCTTCCGGCATCATTTCTGGATGGTTTTCGGGATCCGTGCGGGATCTCGTCGGGGTCATATGGGGACTTTTTCGGGATCATTTGAGGGCTCTTCCGGCATCATTTCTGGATGGTTTTCGGGATCCGTCCGGGATATCGTCAGGGCCATTTGGGGACTTTTTCGGGATCATTTGGGGGCTCTTCCGGCATCATTTCTGGATGGTTTTCGGGATCCGTCCGGGATCTCGTCGGGGTCACTTGGGGACTTTTTCGGGATCATTTTGGGGCTCATCCGGCATCATTTCTGGATGGTTTTCGGGATCCGTCCGGGATCCCGTCGGGGTCATTTCGGGACTTTTTCGCGACTAATACGGGATCATTTGGGAACCCTTTCGGCATCATTTCTGGATGGTTTTCGGGATCCGTCCGGGATCCCGTCGGGGTCATTTCGGGACTTTTTCGCGACTAATACGGGATCATTTGGGAACCCTTTCGGCATCATTTCTGGATGGTCTTCGGGATCCGTCCGGGATGCCGACGAGGTCATTTCGGGACTATTTCGATATCATTTGGGATACCTACCGGCATCATTTCTGGATGGTTTTTGGGATTCGTCCGGGATCCCGTCGTGGTCCTTTCGGGACTTTTTTCGACTAATACGGGATCATTTGCGGACCCTTTCGGCATCATTTCTGGATAGTTGTCGGGATCCCGTCACGGTCATTTCGGGACTATTAGGGGATCATTTGAGGACCTTTCCGGCATCATTTCTGTATTGTTTGTTTGTCTAGGGGTCGTTTCGTGACTTTTTCTGTTTTATTTCGGGATAATTTGGGGACCCTTCCGGCATAATTTCTTGATGGTTTGCCGGATCCATCAGGGTCATTTCGGGACCATTTTGGGATCATTTGGGGACCCTTCCGAGATCATTTCTGGATCCGTCCGGGATGCCGTAGGAGCCATTTCGGGATTTTTTGTTACTTTTCCGGGATAGTTTTTGGACCCTTCCGGGATCATTTCTGGATCTGTGCGGGATCCCATCTGGGTCATTTCCGGACTATTTCGGGATCATTTTGGGATCCTTCCGGAATCATTTCTGTATGGTTTTCGCGATCCGCCGTTGATTCCCTCGGAGCCATTTCGGAACCTTTTCTGGAGTATGTCGGGGTCATTTGGGGACTTTTTCGGGATCATTTGGGGCTCTTCCGGCATCATTTCTGGATGGTTTTCGGGATCCGTGTGGGATCTCGTCGGGGTCATTTGGGGACTTTTTCGGGATCATTTGGGGGCTCTTCCGGCATCATTTCTGGATGGTTTTCGGGATCCGTCCGGGATATCGTCGGGGTCATTTGGGGACTTTTTCGGGATCATTTGGGGGCTCTTCCGGCATCATTTCTGGATGGTTTTCGGGATCCGTCCGGGATCCCATCAGGGTAATTTCGGGACTATTAGGGGATCATTTGTGGATCTTTCCGGCATCATTTCTGGATAATTTTCGGTATCCGTCCGGGATGCCGACGAGGTCATTTCGGGATTATTTCGGGATCATTTGGGATACCTACCGGCATCATTTCTGGATGGTTTTTGGGATTCGTCCGGCATCCCGTCGGGGTCATTTCGGGACTTTTTCTCGACTAATACGGGATCATTTGCGGGCCCTTTCGGTATCATTTCTGGATAGTTGTCGGGATCCGTTCGGGATCCCGTCAGGGTCTTTTCGGAACTATTGGGAGATCTTTTGAGGACCTTTCCGGCATCATTTCTGGTTAGTTTTCGGGATCCTTTCCGGGTCCCTTCAGGGTCATTTCGGGACTTTTTCGGCATCATTTAAGATTGGTTTTCAGGATTCGTCCGGTATCCGTCAGGGTAATTTCTGGACTTTTCCCAGACTATTTCGGGATAATTTTGGGACCCTCCCAAGATCATTTCTGGATGGATTTCGGGATCTGTCCGGGATGCCGTCAGGGTCATTTTGGGACTATTAGGTGATCATTTGAGGACCTTTTCGGCATCACTTCTGGATGGTTTTCGGTATCCGCTCAGGATCCCGTCGGAATTATTGCGGGACTTTTTCGGGATCATTTGGTGTCCCTTCCGGCATCATTTCTGGCTGGTTTTTGGGATTCGTCCGGCATCCCGTCGGGTTCATTTCGGGACTTTTTCTCTACTAATACGGGATCATTTGCGGGCCCTTTCGGTATCATTTCTGGATAGTTGTCGGGATCCGTTCGGGATCCCGTCAGGGTCTTTTCGGAACTATTAGGTGATCATTTGAGGACATTTCCGGCATCATTTCTGGATAGTTTTCGGGATTCTTTCGGGGTCCAGTCAGGGTCATTTCGGGACTTTTTCGGGATCATTTAGAGATGGCTTTCAGGATTCGTCCGGGAACCCGTCAGGGTAATTTCTGAACTTTTCCGAGACTATTTCGGGATAATTTTGGGACCTTCGCAAGATCATTTCTGGATGGATTTCGGGATCTGTCCGGGATCCCGTCAGGGTCATTTAGGGGTGCGTTCGAGATCCCGTCAGGGTCATTTCGGGACTTCTTCGGGAATATATCGGGATCATATCTGGATGGTTTATGGCAGGCATGCTTAACGAACGAAACGATATCATTTCGTTACGATAATCAACGTTAATAAACGAAACGAAGTCATTTCGTTTCGTTTATTAACGTTAAGAACGCAAAATTAACGTTAATTTGACGATCTTAACGTTAATAAACGAAACGAAGTGACTTCGCTTCGTTTATTAACGTTGATTATCGTAACGAAATGATATCGTTTCGTTCGTTAAGCATGCCTGGTTTATGGGATCCGTCCATGACCCCTTAAGGGTCATTTCGGGACTATTAGGTGATCATTTGAGGACCTTTCCGGCGTCACTTCTGGATGATTTTCGGTATCCGTTCGGGATCCCGTCGGAATCAATGCGGGACTTTTACGGAATCATTTGGGATTCCTTCCGGCATCATTTCTGGATGGTTTTCGGGATTTGTCCGGGATCCCGTCGGGTTATTTCGGGACCTTTTCGGGGCTAATACGGGATCATTTGGGGATCCTCTAGGGGTCGTTTCGTGACTTTTTCTGTATTATTTCGGGATCATTTTGGGACCCTTTCGGCATAATTTCTTGATGGTTTGCCGGATCCATCAGGGTCATTTCGGGACCATTTTGGGATCATTTGGGGACCCTTCCGAGATCATTTCTGGATCCGTCCGGGATGCCGTAGGAGCCATTTCGGGATTTTTTGTTACTTTTCCGGGATAGTTTTTGCACCCTTCCGGGATCATTTCTGGATCTGTGCGGGATCCCATCTGGGTCAATTCCGGACTATTTCGGGATCATTTTGGAATCCTTCCGGAATCATTTCTGTATGGTTTTCGCGATCCATCGTGGATCCCCTCGGAGCCATTTCGGAACTATTTGTGGAGTTAGTCGGGATAATTTAGGGACCCTTCCTGGATATTTTCTGGATGGTTTCTGAGATCCGTCCGGGAGCCCGTCAGGGTAATTTCGGAACTTTTTCGGGACTATTTCGGGATCAATTTGGTACCCTTCAGGCATCATTTCTGTGTGGTTATCTGGATAAGTCTAGAATCGTGTCGTTGTCATTTCGGGTTTTTTTGGGACTACTTCGGGAACTTTTGGAAACACTTCCGGGGCGTTTCTGGATGGTTTTCGGGATCCGTCCGCGATAGCGTCGGGGTCATTTCGTGGCTTTTTCTGGATAATTTCGTTATCATTTTGGGATCCTATCAGGTTATCAGCTCATAAAGTTCTTTTTTTTACTCAATTACAAAAATAAAATGCATTAGACAGAAGAAAAATTTTAAACAGATAACTTTATAAGCAGGCTAACGTGAATAGCCCACATATTTCATTTTCTCCTTGCGGACGGGGCCGCGGGTAAAGGCTAGTAAACCTATAATTCTTAAACAATGCAGAAGCAATTTCCAACTACACGAACCTTTTCTATGTTTGTGTGAAGATTATAACTCTCACTCGAGAATAATTGATGTTTCGGACTCGCTCGCGGTTTTAGATCTCGGCGCTTAAGAAGCCACTGCCTCTCAAAGACTCGGTAACAAAAAAAATTATAAATAACACATAAATAAGAATTAGGATACATAAAAAAAAAAAGTATGTATGAATTAAAAAAAAACCAAAAACAGGATTACCCTGGTTTCATCGGGCCACTTGAGGGCAGTGCGCTGCCACAACGTCCGAAAAAAAAGGGAAATATGTATCGAAAAGCACCTCAAAGGATTCCTCACTATTACGTAACCATTCCCCGTTCTCTTTCTTTATTAGTCCTTGGACTATGTTTCCCCTTGCTAGAATTTTTTGCAACCATGCTGTTTCGCTGGAGCACTCTATATCCGTATATAAACGGCTCCTGGCTCAGCGCCAAGTCAAACAAACCATTGTTGTTGTTGTTGTTGTAGCGATAAGGCTGCTCCCCGAAAGCTTTGGGGAGTGTTATCGATGTGATGGTCCTTTGCCGGATACAGATCCGGTACGATCCGGTACCACAGCACCATTAAGGTGCTGGCCCGACCATCTCGGGAACGATTTATGTGGCCACATTAAACCTTCAGGCCATCCCCTCCCTCCCCAACCTCAAGTTCCATAAGGAGCTTAGGGTCGCCAGAGCCTCGTCTGTTAGTGAAACAGGATTCGCCGCGGATAGGTGAGGTTGACAATTGGGTTTGGAGAAGCTATATGTTGGGCTGGCAACCTGCAGGGTTGCGCTACACAGCCCCTTGAATCTGGTATTTTAGTCGCCTCTTACGACAGGCATACCTACCGCGGGTATATTCTGACCCCCCCTAACCCGCTGAGGGATCAAACAAACCCTTCTCAAGGGTTAGTAAGAGTTCGCCCGACGCCACTTTACTGTGTTGGAGGTTTATCTGTAAGACTCGCAGCACCATTTGGCTGTTTGTGCCCCTCCAACACCTTCGTAGTGACGTCGCCGTACTCCCCTTCCATTTTAGTTTAGAGTATTCGAGGCCCTCTTCAGCCCCTCGTAAATGCTGTGTCGGGTGTTCCTCTGTGCGACTAGTAGCACCATTTGGCTACGGCGAACTTCACACGTCCTTTAAGTTTCCACATAATTTTTTACATTGCAACCAAGCCTTTAGGGAAATGGTTTAAAAGCAACAATGTCATGAATTCGTAAATACTTTCGGCTGGTAAAACAAATAGGTACTTTAGGGGGGATAGAACATAATTCAGGAACTTAATCAAGTGCAAATGACTTCATAGCTCGAATTAACATTAAAAGCAAAAACGAAGATTTCCAAGACCAAAATAATGACGTATCAATTAAAAAATCGGATTCCAATATAATAAATTAAAAAACACTCTCAACATTAGGGGCGAACTTCACACCTTTTTGTTTTTTTTTTTTTTTAATGGGGACCAACCCGGTCTAACGTAAGAAGCATAACTTCAAAGATGTAATATCGTATTAAAAATAGAAAATGTAAAAAAACTGATCACACGCTACACAATCAATAACTTACGTATTTAGCAAAAACATTTCAGATCAAAAAATAATAACGCCAAAATGTGAATAAATTTGCGAAAGCAAAAATTTATAGATTATGGCTGAAAACCAAAAACTAATTAATTGGCTATGGTAAGGTTATGACAAAGGCGGTATGCTATGATATTAATAACAAATATATTGATTTCCATAAGGTTGGTGGGATTAGCTGTTTTATACCGATATGGACCGGTCAACTTATTTCATTATTTTCTTTTTGTCTATGTTCCATTCATAAACCAGGGAACTTAAAAGATTTCACAACCTAAGGCATTTGCATGCGTCAAATCTTAAATGCATACAACCAAAGTTTTTTTTTTTTTTTAATCGCAATTACATTTTTTTATTATTTGTTCGTAAATAACACAAAAAAAAATATTACTATTTGCACTGCTTATTGAAATGTCACCATATCTCCTCTGCCGTTCCGAAAACGCTCTATCTTAGCATAAATTCTATGTTTTGATGTGAGCTAGGATGTTTATGAAAAAAGTTCAGAAAGTTCAGCATTCAGCCGAGTTAGGTGAACTCAGCAGTCGATTTAAAAAAAAAACATCTTGCAACTGATGTATTATTGTATGTTCTAGAAAAGCTCGAACATGATTATTATCTATATTTGTATATAAAATTGTATAATAGCTGGTCAAAGGACCTATCCCATCTGTTAGCACCGCACAAAACTTTCTCCCGCAGCGTCCGGTGCACCAACATCTCCCCAAGACGTATAATTTCTCTTTGCCCGATCTTTTAAACAAATTACTGTTGTTGGGTAACATTTCTCTAACGCCGCATAACGAGGCCAATAATAAGAAGCACATTCGTCGCTGGAGAGTACTTCAAATTCAGCAGATTGCAGCATAAGCGAAGGTTGCTTGTCTGCATTTATCGAACCCCATCCACTAACCTGCAATTTTACGGCCGGGTCCAATTCAGTTTCGCATAAAGATATTGTTTTTATTCTTGGGCTCGGTTGGTACGCATAATCAAATACAATCACAGCTATATCTATTTCGACCACACTAGGTTCAGGTCGAATTATCCGCTCCGCAGTGCGAACTACTCCTTTTCGATTTAAACTGGATACACCAGCTTTAAAAGTGATGACATTCTCGACACAATTTTGCAAGGAAAATTTAGATATAACCACCTTCCTCCAAGTGATTAAAGTAACAACGCAAAGATAATTCCTGTCATAATGTATTGACACCATATGTAGACTTTGCTTTATATCCAACTAGCCTTTACCCGCGGCCCCATTCGCAAGGAGAAAATAAATGGGCTATTTACGTTATCTTGCTTATCAAGTTAAAAAAATAACTAAATGAGCTGAAAACCTGAAAGGCCCGCTAACGTGAATAGTACAATACAGTTGTTTCGAATTAAAAACTACATTTTGTTTTTAAGTTAAATTATTAAGTTATATTTGTTCCCAAACTAATCATGTGATCTATTGTATACTGCCATAAAACCAGATTATTACCTGACGGGATCCCGGAAAGATCCCCAAAACCAACCATAAATGATGCTGAAAGGGTCCCCAAATGACCCCGTATTAGTCGCGAAAAATTCCCGAAATTACCCCGACGAGATCCCGGACAGATTTCGAAAACCATCCAGAAATGATCCCGAAGAAGTCCTGACGGGATCTCAAACGGGTCCGTAAATGACCCTGACGTGATCCCGGTCAGATCTCGAAAACCATCCAGAAATGATCTTGGAAATAATCTCGGAAGTCCAGAAATTACCCTGACAGGATCCCGTACGAATCCTGAACCCCATCCTTAAACGATCCCGAAACGGATCCCGGACGAATACCAACCAGAAATTATGCCGGAAGGGACCCAAATAATCCCGAAAGAGTCCTGAAATGATCCTGACGGGATCCCGGAAGGATCCCGAAAACCATACAGAAATGATGCCAGCAGGGATCCCAAATGATCCCGAAAAAGTTCCGAAATGACCCCGCCGGGATCCCGAAGATCATCCAGAAATGATGGCGGAAGGGACCCCAAATAATCCCGAAAAACTTCCGGAATGACCCGGACGGGATCCGAACGGATACCGAAAACCATCCAGAAATTATGCCGGAAGGGACCCAAATAATCCCGAAAGAGTCCTGAAATGACCCTGACGGGATCCCGGAAGGATCCCGAAAACCATCCAGAAATGATGGCGGAAGGGACCCCAAATGATCCCGAAAAACTTCCGGAATGACCCGGGCGGCATCCCGGAATGATCCCGAAAACATGCAGAAATGATGCCGAAAGGGTCTGCAAATGATTTCGCATCAGCTCAGAAAAAGTCCCGCAATGACGCCGATAGGATTTCGGACGGATACCGAAAACCATTCAGAAATTATGTCGGTAGGTACCCCAAATGATCCTGAAATGACCCAGTCGGGATCCCGGACGGATACCGAAAACGTCCCGAAAAAGTCCCGAAATGACCCCGACGGGATCCCGGACGGATACGGAAAACCATCCAGAAACGATGCAGGTAGGTACCCCAAATGATCCCAAAAAAGTCCTGAAATGATCCTGACGGCATCCCGGACGGATACCGAAAACCATCCAGAAATGAATCCGGTAGATACCACAAACGAACCCAAAAAAGTCCCGAAATGACCCCGACGGGATCCCGGACGAATCCCGAAAACCATCCAGGAATGATGCCGGAAGGGACCTCAAATGATCCCGAAAAAGTCCCGTAATGATCCCGGAAATCATCAATAATTTATCTCTCAAAGGCACGCAAATGATCCCGAAAATACCCCGACGGGATGCCGGACGGATCCCGAAACCCATCCATAAATGATACCGAAAGGGTCCCCTAATGATCCCGTATTAGTCGAGAAAAAGTCCCGAAATGATCCCGACGGGATACCGGTCGTATCCCGAAACCCATCCATAAATGATACCGAAAGGGTCCCCTAATGATCCCGAAAAGGTACTGAAATGACCCCGACGGGATCCCGGACGGATCCCCAAAACCCTACATAAATGTGGCCCAAAAAAGTCCCGAAATCACCCCGACTGGATCCAGGACGGATCCCGAAATCTATCCAGAAATGATGCCGGAAAGGTCCCCAAATGATCCCCTAATAGTCCCGAAATGGTCCTGACGGGATCCCCGACGGATCCCGAAAATCATCTACAAATGATACCGAAAGGGTCCCCTAATGATCCCGTATTAGCCGTGAAAAGGTCCCGAAATGACCCCGACGGGATTCCGAAAACCATGATGCCGGTAGGTACCCCAAATGATCCCGAAATAGTCCCGAAATTACCACGTCGGTCATCCAGTTGGGTCCCGAAAACTATCCAGAAATGATGCCGGAAAGGTCCTCAAATGATCCCCTAATAGTCCCGAAATGGTCCTGACGGGTTCCCCGATGGATCCCGAAAATCATCCACAATTCATACCGAAAGAGTCCCCTAATGATCCCGTATTAGTCCCGAAAAGGTCCCGAAATGACCCCGACGGGATTCCGAAAACCATGATGCCGGTAGGTACCCCAAATGATCCCGAAATAGTCCCGAAATTACCCCGTCGGTCATCCAGTTGGATCCCGTAAACCATCTAGAAATGATGCCGGAAGGTACACCAAATGATCCCGAAAAACTCCTGAAATGACCCCGACGGGATCCCGGACGAATCCCGAAAACCATCCAGAAATGATTCCGGAACGGACCTCAAATGATCCGGAAAAGTTCCGAAAGGACTCCGACAGAATCCCGGACGGATATCGAAAACCATCCAGAAATGATGCCTGTAGGTAGCCCAAATGATCTCCAAATTACCCCATCCTGATCCCGAAAACTATCCAGAAATGATGCCGAAAAGGTCCTGAAATGCTCTTCTAATAGTCCCGAAATGACACTGACGGGATCCCGAAAACCATTCAGAAATGATGCCGGTAGGTACTGTTACGTGGCTGACTGTTTGGGTGGTGAGGAGCGGCGGCAAGCAGGTATGCTTGCGGGCCCAGGCTAGCTCGTCGTCTTGGGCGGGGTATTGCACCACCGACCTCACCCGCAGCCACATGAACAAAATTGGGGTTCATACCTGCATGATGAAAAAAAAAGGATGAAAGAAAAGCTGAAAAAGATATAAATAGACGTGAGGGGCAAAGTTATAGAGGGGAAAGCATGAGGGGCAGAAAAAGGTGAAGGCCTGTCCTGTCAGGTGGAGTCTACCCTCCCTCTGCAGTGCAACTTGCACTGCACCGTGGGCACTGTGCTGACTCCTATTTACCTTACAGTGCCCCCAAGCCTGACACTAGTCTGTCCGTCTGTCAATTGGTCATTTTTCTCTACCACTCACCTTCACCTTACCTTGCCACGCACAAGCGCAGCACCAACACCAAGATTTGACTTAGCCCTGCATTATTGAAACTATTAAAATTTCATCCAAACATACTTCTTAAGATTTATTTACAAAATTTTTTTTTTTTTTTTTTTGCTTCCAACTTACTAACTAATACCCTACTACCAGTTCAATAATTTCAACAAAACTTTAAAATCAAAATGTACTGCAAAATAATTTGCCAAGACTTCCAAAAGGCTAACTAGTATCAATTTGTAAAGCTTCTATTTACTCAAAGTAAAAAAAATGCTCAAATCTAATACTGAATCTTATTACTAGCTAACTTTATAAATTCAAGGGAATACAGGAAGAAGTAGATGAATTTCAGATTCCATACAATACAAGATACTTATGGCTAATAGACAAGGTGTCCGAACTCAAATAAAAAAATTAAACTTTTAGGGCCACCCTAATGCCATATTATTACTAGGACCTAATTCTAAACCCTAAAATTACAAATTCAAATAAAATAAAATAAGAGGGCGAATAAGTAAAAAAATCCAAGTACCCTAATCTCTGACCTACCGCAACCGCTCAAGTAAACATATGATCAAATATGTACAATGCAAAAGTAGGTCATCAAGGCAAAAGAATTCATATGTTTATGACAACAAAAGGTATGTATGTATGTAAGTGCAAATGTACGTTTGTGACGTTTTTCATGCATGTACATATGTTCGATGCAATCTGTTTTTTTTTTCTTTCTGATTTGCTAATTCCTGTTCTATTTTTGCAAGAGCAGGAATCTGTGCTAACACATGTACATACAACTAAACAGGTGTATTAGGAAAAATATTATGCTCAATTTTCACTCACCCATATACTCGTACTCCAACGGCGCCGGTGTAGTTGAGTGGATGTGCTGAATTCGCTGAAATAGCAGAGTCAAAAACATACATATATACCTATGATCACACTCAAACACTCAGCCAAGATCACTCGCTGGTGATCTTTGATAATGAGTGCTTTGGTAGTATCGGAGCAGCCCGCGTGATGGTAAAACGCAAAAAAAAATTAAAAGAAATCAAAATGTGTAATCAAAGAAAAAAATGTTCTTGGTGCTGAAGGCGCACTGTGTATATACGCCCTCCGGGTGTGATGTGGCAATTTATTTTGCCAATGATAATAGAAGTAAGTACCAAAAATAAAAAAAAAATGGCAAAAATTCGAAAATATGAAAATCTCAATTTGGTGCTACCATAGGTAGCAGAAACCGTATGCAAAGGAAAAATGTGTATATGGTAGAAAGTGGGGATAAAAATACAAAGAAAAATTAAATGTCAAACTAAAGTAGAAAAATAAAAAAAAAAGAAAATGAAGAAACGAAGATAAAAAAAGGTGATGGAGGCAAAAGTGCCACCATTAACTCCTGAAGTATGGAGTTAAATAAACTCAGCCTTTATATGCGCGACAAAGAAATGCTCGGCCCCGGAAATAGAGTGCCCCGTTTGCCCGTTTCCTACCAACTACTTATGCCCCCTTATGAAAATGTTTGCATGATAATGGTAATAATATAAAACAAAATATGTATATAAAAATAATAATGTTATCTGATGTAATGCCGGAAAAGCTCCTCCCTCTGCAGGTGTTTGTTGTTACTTGTGTTTTTGTTTTGTGTCGTTTTGCCAAACGTCATATGTGTTGACGGGCTGTTGTTGTGGTTGCGTCTCAATGCCGCCGGTGAAAAGGGCTGTCGATGTTGCTAATTCTATTGTGCTTTTGCAGTTGTTGTTGTGGTGTGCGCATGCAACAAATTAACTCGAAGGTAGTGCTTGTGGAAGCGTGGCAATTGTTTTTGGCCGGAATGTCACCAGTGTGATGTTGTTGTTGTTGGTGTTGCGTCGCCAACGTAGTGGAGATGGTATAATTGGTGTTGAGCGGTATGTCGCCAATGTGATATAGTTGTCGTTGGGCGTTTCGCCGCCAATATATAAAAAAATTGTTGTTGTGGTTATTGCTTCCGTATATCGCCAATATAGAGACTAACTACCGGTTGTGGTTGGTGTTGCGCCGCCGATATGACAAAAATGTTGTAGTTGTTGTTGAGCGTTATGCCGCCAATATAAAAAAACGCTGTTGTGGTTGTTGTTGAGCGTTATGCCGCCAATATAAAAAAACGCTGTTGTGGTTGTTGTTGAGCGTTATGCCGCCAATATAAAAAAAGAGGTGCTGTAGTGGTTGTTGTTGTGGTGTGCGCCACCAAATTAAAAGTGTAGTGTAGTGCGTGGTTGTTGTTGCCGGGCGGTATTTCGCCAAGAATACTGTATTTGTTTTTGGGCGGTACGCCGCCAAGAACCGTGCCCAGTGGACCCTCTCCCCAGAAAAATCAATCATGCGCTGCAATTAAATGCAGAAAAAAAAGAAAATCTCTTTAGAAAATTCAGAGGTAAAAGCGTATTTATGTACATGTACCTATACACAGTTGCCTATGGATTTTCTGTCTGCATAGTCATATACTCATCTACATACCTATATTTGTATGTAGGAGCGTAAATGACAATGCAAGTTTTCTTTTGGCTCGCTTGGGAGGTAGGCCAGGTGGATGACCCAGCTCCAGTCAAGCATGCCTGAAAAAAAAGAATATGTGTTCTTACCTCTTGCAGAATTTATTGACAGAAAACTGCTTCCAGCTCTTTGCGCGTACCGCGGAAACTTTCGACGCGCACAAACTTTCAAAAATGCGATTAAATTCGCGCACTGCAAACTTTGTTAACTTTTTTTTTTTCCACTTTCGTTTAAAAGCGCGCACTTCACTTTTGAATATCACCACTAGACTTGCACTGGACACTGTTAAAACAAGACTTTGGCCCGTTGACTCAGTTTTCCCCTTCTTATAGCCACCGCCGTGGTAAGGAACGTTACCCAGAAAACGGAAAATTCCTACCTATACAAGCTAAACCTTCTTTTCGGCTTTCCCGTATTTTCCATCTATACAATCATGCACTCATACATCCATACGCTTACCGCTCCACCAAACGAACACCTACACAGATACATTTGGTTCGTGCCTTGACCGCTCGCACTGATGCATTCACACGCTCATAGCCTTGTACAGATACACATCCGCATACATAATACCGAACAGAACAAACACATAGTTACATATCATTCGTCAAGGCTGCTAGGTTGTTAGCAACATGGTGAAATTTTACTTATTATAACAACATGATGCCAAGCGCAACATCTTACTTCCGTGGTAACATTGTGTTCACTATAGGTACAATGTTGTTAATGTTAATGTTATTATGTTAATATTATTTTACTGGCAGCATTGCGGCTAAGGTGCGGACCTGGACACAAAACACACAAACACATAGACGCATATACACTCTGCCACTCATTTAAGCCAGTATGGAGACAGGCTGTCGTTACAGGCTCGCAACCGCCGATGGTGCCTGCACTATGGAGCGTGGGCGTAAAGAATTCGAACGCAGCCTGACAAGTATTATTTCCCGCGTCCAACGTGTGGCCTCGACCCACGACTCAATGCCGGGCCTATTTCTCTTCAAGCCTTTAAATTTTCACACTGCCTAACTACGAACTAAATCGCTGGGCTAACGCTACTACTTAAACCTATATCACAGACACTACTCTACATATCTAATAGTAAATAAAATATCACAGATAAGATAAATAAAAAAAAATAACTAAAAATAAAAAAAAACAAAAATAAAATAAAATAAAATAAAATATCACAGTTAGCAGAACAATAAAAAAATTTTTATAAAATAAAATATCACAGATGGCAAAAAAAAATGTATATATAAAAAAAATATCACGGATCAAATGGTCAAGTAGGTAAACTAAATAAATAAATAAAAAAATAAAAATAAAAAAATAAATAAATGCAAAAATAATCAAGTAAATCAAAAGGTCAAAAAAAAAGAAAAAAATAAAAATAATTTCAGAATATAATCACATACGTCACTAAGCTAATAAATACAATACGTCGATAAATAAATAAATAACAGAGAACAAGAGTACTAACACTACAAAAAAGAACATTAAGCTATTTTGCGAAAATGTCTTTAGCGTGGTATACGCCGATCTTTTTCCCACTACTATCGCCAAGCTCGTACATTGAATTACCTATGGAATTAAGTACGACACACTTTACTTGTTTCGGTGCTAATTTAGCGTTGTAGTTATCAACTTGGGAGCTTTGTTTGAAGTTGCGGCGATATACCACTTGTCCAATCTGAAACTTTATATCCTTACTCCTGGTGTCGTAGACCTTTTGACTTCTATCGTGGGCTAGCTTCAGCTCCTTCATAATTCTCTTTCTTATGAGCTGCATCTTATCACCAGCCGTATCCATCTCCACGTCACCATCCTTCAACGCCGCCAACTTTCGGTATAGCTCATATGATGCAGCATGCTGTATCATAGGCATACCGAAAGTGGCATAGTATGGTGACATGTTGATGGCTGAGTGAGTAACGCTGCGGAGTGCAAATGCGGCATCGCTGACGCATTTGTCCCAGTTCTTTTGGTTGCCCTTTATGAAGGACCTAATTATCTGCAGCACAGATCGGTTGACTCTTTCCGCAGCGTTACCCTGAGGTGAATAAAATGCAGTTCTCACGTGTGTCGTGCCGTATTTCTCCAAAAACTCTTTGAATATTTCCGAGACGAATTGTTTGCCGTTGTCCGAATGGACATATTCGGGCACACCAAACACGTGAAAGACTTCTTTCTCTAAGAATTTTATAACCTCAGCTGAATTGGCCCTTCTCATGGGTTTTAAAAACACAAACTTAGTAAAGTGATCTAGACAAACAAAGACATACACGTTACCATCACTAGAACGAGGATAAGGACCCATAAAATCAATGAATAAACGTTGGAAAGGTCGCTCTGTGAGCTTTTGCTTTCCCATCATGGGTTGTTTAAACACGTTTTGAGTTTTGTTAGTTTTGCAGGTTTCGCAGTCTTTTACATGGGCGCATACGTCGGTGACCATTCCTGGCCAGTAATATTTCTGACGTAGTCGTGACAGTGTCTTGTGGATGCCACCATGACCAGCGGACGGTGAGCTATGAGACGACTCTACCAGCCCCGGTCGCAGTTCCGACGGAATCCAGAGCTTCCAGGTCTGGTCCGCTAGAAGATCGTCCCCCCTGTCGAATTGCGTCCGTTTATAAACGTAACCGTCCGATATGCATAAGTCTGGCAACTTATCTTTGTTCTCGGTCACCGTCCTTTTCAACTCCGTATACTCCTCCGACTCGAAGCACGGTGATTCGAGACACACGTCTATGGCTCTGTCATTCGTCTGTATTTCGTCCATGTGCATTCGTGAGAGTGTGTCGGGAACCACGTTTTGTGCACCCTTTCGATGTTGGATATCAAAATCATAACCCTGGAGTTTCAAACTCCACCTTGCCAACCTCCCAGAAAGATCTTTCTGATTCATGAGCCATTTGAGGCTGGCATGATCAGTTATGATGGTGAACGGGGTTCCTTCCACATAAGGTCGGAATCTTTTAACACTCACGATCGCAGCATAACATTCAAGTTCCGTTATGCTGTAGTTCTTCTGCGCTTTATTTAGTTTTGCCGAAACGTAGGCAATCGGTCTTTCGTTCTGGTCATCGTCCAACTGGAACAAAACCCCTCCCACTCCGTCCGTTGACGCATCACATTGAATATAAAAACGACGCTTAAAGTCCGGATGTGTAAGCACCGGTGCAGAAACCAAACTCTGCTTTAAAATTTCAAATGATTTCGTTGCTTCGTCCGTCATTGCAAACTTCTTAATTTTGTCCTTTTTGAGGCAGTCGTGCAGTGGAGCTGCGATAGTCGCATAGTCCTGTATGAAACGTCGGTACCAGCCCGACATACCCAGGAACCGTCGTAGTTGCTTCGGGGTTTTCGGAACTGGAAAGTCCCTCACAGCTACCACTTTGTTGGCGTCTGTCCTAATACATCCATCCCCGACTACGTATCCTAGATAGCGAACTTCTTTAAAACAAAACTTGCTCTTTTCGACATTAATTGTTAACTTAGCCTCGCGAAGACACCGAGCGACCTTTTCCAATAAACACATATGGGACTCGAAACCTACAGAACAAACTAACAAATCGTCAAGATAAACAAAAACACATTCACGTAAAGCGGCCGGAATGACCTTGTCCATGAGACGACACATTCGTTGCGCTGCATTGCACAACCCGAAAGGCATGACGGTGAAATGGTATAGGGGTCGGCCAGGGACAGTAAAAGCAGTCTTTTCTCTTGACTTCTTCTCCAGAGGAATCTGCCAGAAAGCGTCCTTCAAATCTATCGCGGAAATAAATCGTGTATTTTGTAGTCGGCTGAGGATTCCATCAATGTGGGGTAAGGGGTAGGCATCCTTAATTGTTCGTTCGTTGACTTTGCGAGCGTCAAGGCATAAGCGGTTTTTCGTCCCTTTTATTACCAGCGATACCGGCGAATTCCAGCTGCTGTTGGACTCCTCGATGACTCCCATGTCCAACATTCGATCTAACTCTGCGTATATGAGTTTTTGAATAGCTGGTGAAATCGGGTAATGGCGCTGCTTTACTGGCAGATTCTCGTCAACCACCTCGATGACGTGTTCCTCCTTATCTGTTTGACCTAACCCTAATACCGCGAAGGACGGGAATTGGGCTTTCACACGCTCCAACCTATTATTTTGCTCCGGCGTTAAAACGTGCTGCACAGCATCGAAAGACAAGTCACCCTCGGCGGGCACGAGCTCCGCCACACTGGCTATATTTGGACACACATTCCCATTCATACCTTTACTCACGACACTCATACGGAATGCCTGCCAAAAGTCTATACCTAAATAAACTTGTTGTTGCAGACCTGGCACTATCAAAAATTCTAATTCTTCCATCGAATTATCCCACACAACCGGTAACTTTATTACTCCTACCACGGCGGTTTCCTCCCCGTTCGCGGTTCGGATATTTTGGCCCCTGATTGGCACAATCGAGGCTTCCTTTCCCAGAAGGAGTGCAGCTGAGTCTTTGCCTAAGCAGCTGGCACTCGCCCCTGAGTCTAAGAGAGCCAGAACCTCATGACCTCCTATCTTTGTTTTGGCGTAAAATCTGTTATCTCCTTTCACGGTAACAATTGTTGCAACTATTTTATTCTTCAACCTTTTCAAATATTTTCTCTTCTCCCTCATCTTTTCTATTTTCTTGAAATTTCTGTTTTTCCTACTTGCATTTATTGTATCACAAAATATTCTTTTCCTAGCTTCTTCATATTCAATTTTCCTCTGATGTAAACTTTTTCCCTCGCGCATTTTCAACTTTCCCTCTACCTTTTCAACTCTTCTATCTCCCTCTTCCCTACTCAAAATCTTTACGGTTGTGCTGCCGGGTTGCCTGGCTTCTGGCTGAAGTCCCCGGTCAACTCCGCCAGCCTGGGGTTTCCCTGCTTCGGTTTAAAAACACAAAAGGACGAATCACTTCCACACGCAAAACAGACCATATTGTGGAACGAGGACGAACACTTATTTGGTTTTTGTGCTTCTGCCGGGTTTTTCACAAAGTGATCCACCGGCATACCGCACCAAAAACACAACATCAAGTGGAAGGGTGATGCACAAAAGGAATTCACAGTCGACTTGGGCGCAGGACTAACAGAAGGACGAACAATATTGGGATTGGCTGTGGTTTGGTGCTGGGGTAAGGATTGGGATTGGTGTTGGGGTTTCCTATCAAAGGCTTCGACTTTTGTTGCCTCTCCTACCCTTGACTGCTCAAAATCGACCTCGTTAACTACCCTAGCCCTACTCTTGTTCTCTTTAATAAGTTTTTCGGCTCTCTTGCATTCCGACTTGAGCTCCGCCAACGAGTCCATTTTTATGGCGAAGGTCAAGTTGGCCAGGTACGGTTTGAGGTTGCCCCTGATGATGCCAACCAACTCCTTCTCAGGGATCCTCTTCCGCAAACGGAATGTCATATTGTGGACTTCGGCATAAAAGTCATCGAAAGCTTCCGCGGGCAGCTGTTTCCTTTCCATGATTTCACGGATGATTTCATAGTCGGACTCGGCGGATTTGAAGTGGCTTAGCATTTCTGCTTTCAGCCCGAAATATCCGAAATCGGGTTCGTCCGCGTGGTCCTCAAGGACCTGCCAATACCACTTCAAAGCACCGCCGGAAACCAGACTATGAAAGTCCGTGAAGAGCTGGAAGTAGGAAATATTATGCTGCTCGCGCATCCTTTCCACCCGAAAGATGAAGCTTTCGACGCTTATACCTTTACTTGTTCCATCGAATTTGATGTGCCATTTTTCCAGATCTAACTTTTTCCACCTTGGAGGGTCACTACTATCTCGTTCAGCAATCCGACTGCCACTCGGAATACCGTTGCGGGTAGCAGGCTCCCCCCTACGGTTCTGCGGCTCAGGCGTGGATGCCACAGCGGACCGATGTCACACCGCGTGACTGGATGCCTCCATCTCTGCCACGCGGCCACCAAGATGATCGACGTTGGTCTTGATGCTTCGCACTTCACCCGCCATTTGCACCACCAAATCTTGTTGTTGCGCCATCATCGCCATCATGCGGCTCAGCTGTTCAACATTGGTTGCCTGCTCATTAGCGTCGGTGCGAGGAGCATTCAAGCCGCCGTTAACCATTGCTGGTGCGTTTCGCGATGTAACATCGCCCCCCTGTGCACCCACGTTGTCGCTATCGGACATTTGGCACACCAAATCGATCTTCTGGGAAAAATTTAAACTATTTTCCGAGTCGTTGAACGACACCCCGTTCGCGAAAGAGAGCCTAATCGGGCGTTCAGGGCCAAACGATCCGAAAATCCGCGACGCGCACCTATTGAAGTAATCTGTAGGCACAAAGTCGACGGCCCTGGGAATACCAGTGTCGATTTGATTGAACACGGACCCAGCGATCTGGTTTTCCATGGCTCGCGCACGGCTCCTAGTTAAGCGCCTATTAGGATCTAAGATCCCCAATCCCCCAAAAGGTCTTTCCTCGGTATGTTTGCCCTGGTCTTGGTCAGACATTCACTGTCTGCAGCAGCAAAAAAAAGGACGTTTAAGCAAATGTTCAAACGAGAAAAGAAAGAAAAAAAAAAATCAAGACTCAAAATTTTACGTGTAATGGATCCAAGGAAAATAAAACCCCACACCTAACCGAGTAACGAGCGGTAAAAAAAAAAAAAATACGAAAAAGATATGTTAATCTATATATTTTGGTGTTAGGTGATAGAAGACTGAACAAAATTTAGCAAGAAAAAAAAATTATATGTAAATAAGTTATTTATTGTAAATAATGTGTGTTACTAAATGGATGTGTATTTCAAATATGTGTGAATATGTGTAAAAATCCAGACAATGTGTATATGTGTGTATCTTAGAGATAAGAAAGAATTCAGTGAATTGCCTTAAAAGTCTATGAACCCAAAACCAAAAATGAAAACTTAAATATTTTTCTGTTTGTGGAATAACTAAATATATAAGCAATGTATTGAGGTTATATGCATCGACCAGGGGTATATAAAAAAAAAACCTATCGAAAACCCTACAATTGGAAATTGCAAAATAAACAAAATTAATAAAGGGAATAACAGGCAATGCCTGTATGTATAAGACGTGTAAGAAAAATAAATGCTAAGGATGTGTGTGTATAAGAAAAATAACAATTTTCACTATAAATTAAATATATAAAAATTCAAATACAATATACAAAAATGGCTACTTAAAAACCAAGATGAAAATAAGAAGAAAAAAAAATAAAAAAATAAATCAACTACAAAAGAAAACTTGAAGGATATAAAAAAAAAATTATTGAAAAATTCTAAACTTTCCGACTTTTTTTTTTTTTTTTTTTTTTTTTTTTTTTTTATAAAAGGCAGGGATTTAGAAATATTAACTTAAAGTTTGGATATGAGTTGAACCTGAGTTATAATATATACATAAGTCTTGGTGTGTTTGGTGCTGCCTTGGCGAAGGTTCAGTGAAGGCGGTATGTTGTCCGTATCTAATTACTGTCAAGTCAGTTTTCGTGCTGTCCGTGGAAGTGTGGCACATCGTACCTATCAACTAGTTTCCAGGTGTGGCTGCCACACCCCCCTACTCCTATCTATCGTAGCGACGACTGTAAACCTCACCTACCGGCAGTGCTGGACTCCCGGTAAGGTAACTTAAACAGCTCGCCACGATCTTCTGCTAACGTCCGTCTTTTGGCTGAGCGTCATACCAGGTACCACTTAGTCCAGTTGTAGAAACCAAAAGAAGGAACCCTGGCATGAATACTCAACCACTCCCTATATCTTTCTCATGACGACACTTGTCGACCAGGCGAGCCCAATCGGCGCTGCCATCATGACGGTCCCTGTCCTGTCAAAAGACGGAAATAGGGATTGGGTTTGGATGGACTTGGGATAAAAAAAAAAACACAGGAAATCTAGAAGAAAAGTGGGATGATTAAAGAATAGTGAAAGATAGAGTGATTTGTAACGTGTGGGAAATAAAAAAAGATTACCGGGCTATTACCGTTGGGCGCCATTGTTACGTGGCTGACTGTTTGGGTGGTGAGGAGCGGCGGCAAGCAGGTATGCTTGCGGGCCCAGGCTAGCTCGTCGTCTTGGGCGGGGTATTGCACCACCGACCTCACCCACAGCCACATGAACAAAATTGGGGTTCATACCTGCATGATGAAAAAAAAAGGATGAAAGAAAAGCTGAAAAAGATATAAATAGACGTGAGGGGCAAAGTTATAGAGGGGAAAGCATGAGGGGCAGAAAAAGGTGAAGGCCTGTCCTGTCAGGTGGAGTCTACCCTCCCGCTGCAGTGCAACTTGCACTGCACCGTGGGCACTGTGCTGACTCCTATTTACCTTACAGTGCCCCCAAGCCTGACACTAGTCTGTCCGTCTGTCAATTGGTCATTTTTCTCTACCACTCACCTTCACCTTACCTTGCCACGCACAAGCGCAGCACCAACACCAAGATTTGACTTAGCCCTGCATTATTGAAACTATTAAAATTTCATCCAAACATACTTCTTAAGATTTATTTACAAAATTTTTTTTTTTTTTGCTTCCAACTTACTAACTAATACCCTACTATCAATAATTTCAACAAAACTTTAAAATCAAAATGTACTACAAAATAATTTGCCAAGACTTCCAAAAGGCTAACTAGTATCAATTTGTAAAGCTTCTATTTACTCAAAGTAAAAAAAAATGCTCAAATCTAATACTGAATCTTATTACTAGCTAACTTTATAAATTCAAGGGAATACAGGAAGAAGTAGATGAATTTCAGATTCCATACAATACAAGATACTTATGGCTAATAGACAAGGTGTCCGAACTCAAATAAAAAAATTAAACTTTTAGGGCCACCCTAATGCCATATTATTACTAGGACCTAATTCTAAACCCTAAAATTATAAATTCAAATAAAATAAAATAAGAGGGCGAATAAGTAAAAAAATCCAAGTACCCTAATCTCTGACCTACCGCAACCGCTCAAGTAAACATATGATCAAATATGTACAATGCAAAAGTAGGTCATCAAGGCAAAAGAATTCATATGTTTATGACAACAAAAGGTATGTATGTAAGTGCAAATGTACGTTTGTGACGTTTTTCATGCATGTACATATGTTCGATGCAATCTGTTTTTTTTTCTTTCTGATTTGCTTATTCCTGTTCTATTTTTGCAAGAGCAGGAATCTGTGCTAACACATGTACATACAACTAAACAGGTGTATTAGGAAAAATATTATGCTCAATTTTCACTCACCCATATACTCGTACTCCAACGGCGCCGGTGTAGTTGAGTGGATGTGCTGAATTCGCTGAAATAGCAGAGTCAAAAACATACATATATACCTATGATCACACTCAAACACTCAGCCAAGATCACTCGCTGGTGATCTTTGATAATGAGTGCTTTGGTAGTATCGGAGCAGCCCGCGTGATGGTAAAACGCAAAAAAAAATTAAAAGAAATCAAAATGTGTAATCAAAGAAAAAAATGTTCTTGGTGCTGAAGGCGCACTGTGTATATACGCCCTCCGGGTGTGATGTGGCAATTTATTTTGCCAATGATAATAGAAGTAAGTACCAAAAATAAAAAAAAAAATGGCAAAAATTCGAAAATATGAAAATCTCAATTTGGTGCTACCATAGGTAGCAGAAAACGTATGCAAAGGAAAAATGTGTATATGGTAGAAAGTGGGGATAAAAATACAAAGAAAAATTAAATGTCAAACTAAAGTAGAAAAATAAAAAAAAAAAAAAAAAAGAAGAAACGAAGATAAAAAAAGGTGATGGAGGCAAAAGTGCCACCATTAACTCCTGAAGTATGGAGTTAAATAAACTCAGCCTTTATATGCGCGACAAAGAAATGCTCGGCCCCGGAAATAGAGTGCCCCGTTTGCCCGTTTCCTACCAACTACTTATGCCCCCTTATGAAAATGTTTGCATGATAATGGTAATAATATAAAACAAAATATGTATATAAAAATAATAATGTTATCTGATGTAATGCCGGAAAAGCTCCTCCCTCTGCAGGTGTTTGTTGTTACTTGTGTTTTTGTTTTGTGTCGTTTTGCCAAACGTCATATGTGTTGACGGGCTGTTGTTGTGGTTGCGTCTCAATGCCGCCGGTGAAAAGGGCTGTCGATGTTGCTAATTCTATTGTGCTTTTGCAGTTGTTGTTGTGGTGTGCGCATGCAACAAATTAACTCGAAGGTAGTGCTTGTGGAAGCGTGGCAATTGTTTTTGGCCGGAATGTCACCAGTGTGATGTTGTTGTTGTTGGTGTTGCGTCGCCAACGTAGTGGAGATGGTATAATTGGTGTTGAGCGGTATGTCGCCAATGTGATATAGTTGTCGTTGGGCGTTTCGCCGCCAATATATAAAAAAATTGTTGTTGTGGTTATTGCTTCCGTATATCGCCAATATAGAGACTAACTACCGGTTGTGGTTGGTGTTGCGCCGCCGATATGACAAAAATGTTGTAGTTGTTGTTGAGCGTTATGCCGCCAATATAAAAAAACGCTGTTGTGGTTGTTGTTGAGCGTTATGCCGCCAATATAAAAAAACGCTGTTGTGGTTGTTGTTGAGCGTTATGCCGCCAATATAAAAAAAGAGGTGCTGTAGTGGTTGTTGTTGTGGTGTGCGCCACCAAATTAAAAGTGTAGTGTAGTGCGTGGTTGTTGTTGCCGGGCGGTATTTCGCCAAGAATACTGTATTTGTTTTTGGGCGGTACGCCGCCAAGAACCGTGCCCAGTGGACCCTCTCCCCAGAAAAATCAATCATGCGCTGCAATTAAATGCAGAAAAAAAAGAAAATCTCTTTAGAAAATTCAGAGGTAAAAGCGTATTTATGTACATGTACCTATACACAGTTGCCTATGGATTTTCTGTCTGCATAGTCATATACTCATCTACATACCTATATTTGTATGTAGGAGCGTAAATGACAATGCAAGTTTTCTTTTGGCTCGCTTGGGAGGTAGGCCAGGTGGATGACCCAGCTCCAGTCAAGCATGCCTGAAAAAAAAGAATATGTGTTCTTACCTCTTGCAGAATTTATTGACAGAAAACTGCTTCCAGCTCTTTGCGCGTACCGCGGAAACTTTCGACGCGCACAAACTTTCAAAAATGCGATTAAATTCGCGCACTGCAAACTTTGTTAACTTTTTTTTTTCCACTTTCGTTTAAAAGTGCGCACTTCACTTTTGAATATCACCACTAGACTTGCACTGGACACTGTTAAAACAAGACTTTGGCCCGTTGACTCAGTTTTCCCCTTCTTATAGCCACCGCCGTGGTAAGGAACGTTACCCAGAAAACGGAAAATTCCTACCTATACAAGCTAAACCTTCTTTTCGGCTTTCCCGTATTTTCCATCTATACAATCATGCACTCATACATCCATACGCTTACCGCTCCACCAAACGAACACCTACACAGATACATTTGGTTCGTGCCTTGACCGCTCGCACTGATGCATTCACACGCTCATAGCCTTGTACAGATACACATCCGCATACATAATACCGAACAGAACAAACACATAGTTACATATCATTCGTCAAGGCTGCTAGGTTGTTAGCAACATGGTGAAATTTTACTTATTATAACAACATGATGCCAAGCGCAACATCTTACTTCCGTGGTAACATTGTGTTCACTATAGGTACAATGTTGTTAATGTTAATGTTATTATGTTAATATTATTTTACTGGCAGCATTGCGGCTAAGGTGCGGACCTGGACACAAAACACACAAACACATAGACGCATATACACTCTGCCACTCATTTAAGCCAGTATGGAGACAGGCTGTCGTTACAGTACCCAAAATGATCCCGAAATTACCCCGTCGGTCATCCAGTCGGATCCCGAAAACTATCCAGAAATGATGCCGGAAAGGTCCTCAAATGATCCCCTAATAGACGCGAAATGACCCTGACGGGATCGCGGACGGATCCCGAAAACCATCCAAAAATGATGCCGAAAGGGTCCCCAAATGATCCCGTATTAGTCGAGAAAAAGTCCCGACATGACCCCGACGGGATCCTGGACGGATCTCGAAACCGTCCAGAAATGATGCCCGAAGATAACCCAAATCATCCCAAAATAGCCCCGAAATGACTCGACGGGTTCCCGGACGGATCCCGAAAACCATCCAGAAATGATGCCGGAAGGGACCCAAAATGACCCCGAAAAAAAGCCGTAATGATCCCGGAAACCATCAAGAATTTATCTCTCAAAGGTACGCAAATCATCCCGAAAATACCCCGACGGGATGCCGGACGGATCCCGAAACCCAAATGATACCCCAAATGATCCCAAAAAAGTCTTGAAATGGTCCCGACGGGTTCCCGAACGGATCCCGAAACCCATCCAGAAATGATCCTGGAAAGGTCCCAAAATGATCCAGAAATGGTCCCGGCGGGAACCCGAAAACAGCCAGAAATGATCCCAGAAGGGTCTCGATATGACCCTAACGGGATTACAAATAATGTGAAGCTAACTATAAAACCATGTTAATAAGGCAGCAGGCGCGTTGGAGCGAATGAAAAGTTACAAAGAAACATACAGGTAAAGCAAATAAAAGCGTGCTAATAAAAACAATTGAAGGAGGGCGGATGGCGGGAGGAGACGGTGAGCACCACCGATCGTTTTTCCAAAATTGTTTAGATCTCCATCTGTATGAGCCAGATACCAAAAATTATTGATTTAGGAGAACTACAGAACAGGGTGTACCTAAAATCGGAGACACAAACCTCTGGTTGCCATAATGTATAACATATAGCTAAATCGGTTGCGATGAATAGTGGATAACACACCATTTTTAGAGGTGATACACAGAATTTGTGCTGAGGTAAAACATAGACGCATATGTCAGTTACATCTGAGTTTAATGAGTATTGAAATTTAGTAGTACTAGTTGTATGCGCAGCAATTTCAGAGGTGTATTTAAAGTTTGACGCTTAGCAGTCCATATAAAGTTTAAGCGTAAACGTATACGTGTATAAAAAAAAACACTGCTATTATTTGCGAACGCATTCGTTGTTTATATATTGTAACGAATTTAGTGCAAATCCTCTTATTTGCCCTTCTGCTAACGTTCGAATCACTAAATTGTTGAATAAATAACTCCACTATTCAATAATGCAAAATCACTATTCAGTAATGCAAAATCACTATTCGATAATGCAAAATGGCCTTTGTTAAAGTTCTTCACAATAACACTACTATTGCTCACCAGATAGCGCCTTAAAACAAACTGATTGTCTTGCCTCTACTGTTGCTGCCTTTTATACTCTGTGATTTCTCGTTTGCATACTTCTAGGCTCTTCCAGAATTTACCTAGTTACTGCTATATAATTATAACTACAGATGCACATGTATAGCTTCTCATATGCGCGTGTATTTGTGAGCGACACTTCCACAATTAAGTGCATACTTTTGGGAGCGTCTCAGATAAGATATCTGCATGTGTTTGTGCGTCTCTTCTCCGCTGCGTGTACGTACAATATGTGTAGGCATAATGATTTATTCGTTTACGTACATACAAGTGTAGCAGCTTGCTTCATTGTTGTTGTGGCTTTATTTACTTAGTATCAGATTAGTGATGGAAGTATCACTTAGTGTCACTAATATAATAATAATAATAACCGATCAGACAAATCTCCCGATCTAAACGCTGCTAGCATCTCCAAATGTACCACTCTTCTACTTCGTGGTTTCCCAATGGTTTGTATGAGGTAGATGGTGTCACTGATCTTATTCACAACTTTGTACGGGCCTTCCCAACTGCGCCGAAATTTGGATGGAACACCTTTCCGCCGGTGAGGGTTGTATAGCAGGACCAGATCTCCCTCCAAGAAACCTTCCGAATTAAAGTTCTTGTCATGCCAGTGTTTGATCTTACTACTCATTACCCTGGGCCGTTCCCTCACACTCTGTTGTTTGGCCAATGAACTACTTCGTAGAGCTTGCGCTTGACGGATTGGCTTCGCATAATCAGTATCGTTCCCACGTTTCACAACAGTAGTGCGCTCTGGCTTGAAACTACCCTCGCATTCATTGTGGGAAATTCGTTGCTTCGATTTTGTGCGTCCATTAGGTTGTGTCAATGCCAGTGTTTCTCTCGCAGGTACTTTTGATTTTGCTTTATTTGGCGCATTCGATCTATTAACCTTTGCCTTTGACTTTCATGGACTTTGTCGAGTCTTTTCCACCAGTACTCGATTACTACTGAACCCTTTCTGCAAACTGAAGTTAAGTGGTATATCCTGTTTCTTAAAACGCATCACCCATCTCTGCATATCGATCTTGATGTCATGGTCAACCAAGAAATCCACTCCCAATATAAGTTCATCAACAATCTCCGCCACAACGAATTTGTGTAAAACCACCACCTTCCCAATTAAGAATTCACAGATCACTTCTCCCCGGACTTGGTTATACTCGCCAGTGACCGCACGGACCTTGCTCCAGGTAATGACTTTACTCTCCTGTAGACCAAATCAGATCGAACCAAGGAATGAGATGCGCCCGTAACTACAGTCAGTACACGTTCTTTGCCATCAATTTGCGACACAGATATCACAGGGCATTCAATAGCTGGATCTAGCTCTCGATCTCTACATCTTACTAGCTCTTGCTCATCCCCTCCAGCTTTGTTATTAAGACCACTCATGCTGTTGCAACCACTAGGATCAAGATCGCAATGACGTGCAATGTGCCCGGGCTTCCCGTATTTGAAGCATTTGATAACTCTCTCACTCCGCTTTTGCGATCCTTTCAGCTCCTCCAATATTGCGTCTACCCACTCTGGCCTTTCTACTTCCACACGGCATGCTTTGAAAACTGGCTTACACAGAAGCGACGCTGTTTCCTGAATCTGAGCATGTGATACCGTTTTTGCGAATGTTGGCTTAGGGTTTGCGTATGTAGCTCGCTTTGTTTCGACGTCCCGTATAATAAAGCTCTGAATCTTTATCCTTTCAGTGTATTCCACGGGTAGGTCCGCATTCGCTAAATGCGCTAGCCTTTCAATATCCGACGCAAACTCTTGCAATGTTTCACCAGGCCTCTGGAAGCGGTTCAGCAACTCCATTTGGTATATCTGTCTCCTATGCTCAGTTCCGCAGCTGCAGGCCCTTTCAACGCCATGAACAGCGCAGCAACTTTGTCTTCAGTATTCCACTTGTTCACTGCTGATGTCTTTTCAGATTGAAGCTTAAAGACATGGAAAGGAACAGAGCCGTCAAAGGATGGTGTTTTTACCTTTGGATTACTCGCTGAAACAGCCGGGCGATTTAGTTGTAACTGCTCCATACGACCCTTCAAATCATCGGCTTCTGCCTTAAATTGAGCGATTTTTGCATCCTGCGCTTCCAGTTTCGATGATACCCTTGCTTCCTGTTCTGACAGTTGCGACGATATGCGAGTTTCTTGTGCTTTCAACTGCTTAGCCATATATGTCTTCTGTTCTTCTAACTGTGTTTCCATCTTAGATGTAATCTGTGTCGACATTTCTGAAATACGCGCCTCCTGTTATTCAATCTTTGATGTTATTCGTGTCTCTTGGGATACCATCTTGGATGTTATACGGTCCTCCTGGCATTCTAGTTTAGATGCCATATGTGTCTTCTGTTCTTCCAGTTGAGATGACATTTGCGACTACATTGATGTTACTGTCGATGTTTGTGCAGATATTGCAGCCAATATCATGTTCAAGTCTGTGCTGGTAACTGTCTGCTATGTTTCGTTTTTCTCCTCAATGTTTGTTGTTGTCTCGTCGCCATTAAGATGAAAGACATACTCTTCCACGTTAATTCCTTCTGCTTCCATTGCCTCTCGTAGTCTTGCCTGAAGTTCGAGTTTATTGCCGGTTGCATTCAATCCACGGCTCTCCAACTTCTTCCAAGTTATATTCGAAGCCTTCGGAATTTATTCGACAATTCCTCTTCTGACACCAATTGTAACGAATTTACTGCAAATCCTCTTATTTGCCCTTCTGCTAACGTTCGAATCACTAAACTGTTGAATAAATAAATCCAGTATTCAATAATGCAAAATGGCCTTTATTAAAGTTCTTCACAATAACACTGCTATTGCTCGCCATATAGCGTCTTAAATCAAACTGATTGTCGTGCCTCTATCTGTCGCTGCCTTTTATACTCTGTGATTTCTCGTTTGCATACTTCTAGGCTCTTCTAGAATTTACTTAGTTACTGCTATATAATTATAACTACAAATGCAGGTGTATAGCTTCTCATATGCGCGTGTATTTGTGAGCGACACTTCCACAATTATAATTGCATACTTTTGGGAACGTCTCAGATAGGATATCTGCATGTGTTTGTGCGTCTCTTCTCTGCTGCGTGTGCGTACATATGTATAGACATAATGATTGATCTATTGATGTGCATACAAGTCACTGCTTAGCATCGGCTTAGAGATGATAGTATCCCTTATTGTTGCTAATATTCGTCACAATATCGTGCACGTCTTGCAGTTGAATATGCATTTTTTTTACATTCTGCTTGAGTCTGGAAATGTTGCATTCCTTCCGTATCATGCAGATCATTAGTTGCTTTTCGCCATGGAGGAAAACTTTATCGAGCAAATCTAAAATCAGGGAGCAGAACTTAGAGTTGACTGGGATAATAATTGTACACAGATATTTATAGCTCATAACTAAACGACCGTCAATTTGGAGGATGCCATCATCTAGCATGGGTTTTAAGGGCCCATTACTGATACTTAGCATAGACTTGATTTGGCTGGGCGTAAACTTGGCAACTTAGCCACGATTATACTCCACTTAGCGCATACAATCTGGCATCATAATCAGTAAATGTCAATTTGTATGACAAAATGTCAAAATGAAATGGAAACAAACAAATGGCAAACAAATTGTAAACGTCACTTAGAACTTACATAGAAAATCAAAATTCAACAGACTTCTAAGCCAAGTAAAGTGTTGCTAAGTTTTGAATAATCAGTAACATGCAATGTTCATTTAACATAACTGTAAGTGACAGTTCTCAAGTCAATTCAAGACTATGCTAAGTATCAGTAATGGGCCAGCAGGGAGCTTTCCTTGCTTGATAGTGTTTGATTCTTCTAACTGAGTAATTTCTGCTAGGAAATGATGGCGTTGCATTAACATTATGAGTTTCATTTTAGCGTCGTACCCGTGAGTGAGGGCATCGAATTGGAAATCGGGTCGTTTTAAGTGTGACGGATGAAACGGCCTTAATGTATTGTTCCACGGAGGAGATGGATTGGAATATTTTGGCTAGAATGTGTTCGGCTTAGAGAACTATTGGAGTCCATTCCACCATAACGAGCAGTCAACTATATCTTGTTGTTTGCATCCTCGATTTCCTAAATAGGCGGGGTTCTCATCGCTAGGTACTTGGCGCCAAATTGTGTTGCTGACGTTCTGTAAAATTTGGGTAATCCTGTATGCCACATAATTTTCCATTTCATTTTTTTTTTTATTTTTTCATTTTATTTCATTTATTAATCATTTTCTTAATGCAAAATCATTAGGAAGTAATGAAGGCTAAGTTCGGGTGTAACCGAACATTACATACTCAGCTGAGAGCTTTGGAGACAAAATAAAGGAAAATCACCATTTAGCAAAATGAACCTAGGGTAACCCTGGAATGTGTTTGTATGACATGGGTTTCAAATGGAAGGTGTTAATGAGTATTTTAAAAGGGAGTGGGCCATAGTTCTATAGGTGGACGCCTTTTCGAGATATCGCCATAAAGGTGTACCAGGGGTGACTAGAATGCGTTTGTACGATACGGGTATCAAATTAAAGGTATTAATGAGGCTTTCAAAAGGGAGTGGGTGGTATTTGTATATGTGAAGGCGTTTTCCAGATATCGACCAAAATGTGGACCAGGGTGACCCAGAACATCATCTGTTGGATACCGCTAATTTATTTATATATATAATATCACGAACAGTATTCCTGCCAAGATTCCAAGGGCTTTTGATTTCGCCCTGCAGAACTTTTTCATTTTCTTCTACTTAATATGGTAGGTGTCACACCAATTTTACAAAGTTTTTTCTAAAGTTATATTTTGCGTCAACACACGAATCCAATTACCATGTTTCATCTCTTTTTTCATATTTAGTATAGAATTATGGATTTTTTTCATTTTTCGTAATTTTCGATATCGGAAAAGTGGGCGTGATCATAGTCGGATTTCGGCCATTTTTTATACCAAGATAAAGTGAGTTCAGATAAGTACGTGAACTAAGTTTAGTAAAGATATATCGATTTTTGCCAAGTTATCATGTTAACGGCCGAGCGGAAGGACAGAAGGTCGACTGTGTATAAAAACTGGGCATGGCTTCAACCGATTTCGCCCATTTTCACAGAAAAAATTACCGTCATAGAATATATGTCCCTACCAAATTTCACAAGGATTGGTAAATTTTTGTTCGACTTCGAATTAAATGAAAAAGGGCGGAGCCACACCCATTTTGAAATTTTCTTTTATTTTTGTATTTTGTTGCACCATATCATTACTGGAGTTGAATGTTGACATAATTTACTTATATACTGTAAAGTTATTAAATTTTTTGTTAAAATTTGACTTAAATAAAATTTTTTTTTTAAGTGGGCGTATTCGTCATCCGATTTTGCTAATTTTTATTTAGGACACATATAGTAATAGGAGTAACGTGCCTACCAAATTTCATCATGATATCTTCAACGACTGCCAAATTACAGTTTGCAAAACTTTTAAATTACCTTCTTTTAAAAGTGGGCGGTGCCACGCCCATTGTCCAAAATTTTACTAATTTTCTATTTTGCGTCATAAGTTCAACGCACCTGCCAAGTTTTATCGCTTTATCCGTCTTTGGTAATGAATTATCGCACTTTTTCGGTTTTTCGAAATTTTCGATACCGAAAAAGTGGGCGTGGTTGTTGTCCGATTTTGTTCATTTTAAATAGCGATCTGAGATGAGCGCCCAGGAACCTTTCATCAAGATACCTCAAAATTTAGTCAAGTTATCGTGTTTACGGACGGACGGACATGGCTAAATCAATTTCTTTTTTCGCCCAGATCATTTTGATATATAGAACTCTATATCTATCTCGATTAGTTTATGCCGTTACGGATTACCGTTGTGCGAACAAAGTTAATACACTCTGTGAGCTCTGCTCAGCTGAGTATAAAAATTACAACATTGTATAAGATACATTTAACTTCAATGCAGTAAATAAAAGAATATGGCATTTCATAAATTAGGTAGTAAAATAGTACTAAATGTCATTTCAATTTATTTTAACATTTAGTGTGGGGTGTACATCTATTAATACTTTGATTTAAGACTGAAATATTGAATTCAAGTTGTGAGAAAGGAAAAAAATAAATAATAAATTAGAAACAATAAATACAAAAACTTGGAGTATGTAAAGTTTACAATGTAGTCCCCAGCAAGGTGTCAAGTTCAAAATGATTATAGCTAAGCAGATACATTTTTAATTGTTTTTGAAATAAGTTAAGATTACGTATGGTCTGTACAGTAGTGGGAAGAGAGTTGAAAACTTTGCGCGACGTGTACGTATAAAAACTTCTAAAGTGAAACGTCCTGGAATGACGAATTTGTACCGACGGAAGCAGATTACTTCTTAGGTTGTAGACTTCAGAGGGAAAGCTTTCGAGGTACCCAGATCTAATAAAGAAAGTTTTTAGGACTTTAACTAAATAAAGATGGCGACACGGAAGTATATCCGATCTCCGAAAATTTAACATAGAAGGAGACCTTTGGTTAGCACTGCATATTCGTCTCATAATTCCTTTTTGAATTGTTACAACTGGTGAAAATTTATTAGACGAGGCCCCACCCCAGCAGGTGATACCATATTGCAATTTCGATTGAAACACACCATAGTATACAGCCTTTAGTGTGGACATAGTGCAAAACTTTTTGAGACGATAGAAATGACGGGTAGTATATAAGAAATATTGTTTTAATTTCTGAATGTGCTCAGTCCAATTCATCCGGTTGTCAATTATAATACCTGGGTATTTGAAGCTATTGACTGTATCAACTTTAAAGCAGTTAACGATGCGTTTAGCATTGCAAGCGTAGGATCGTTTCGCGGATTTCAAAGAGCAATCCGTATGATGTATATTAAAGCGGGTGCAGTCAGATGAATGAAAGAAAAGATCACAAGCACTGAATTCTCTGCCAATATGGCTAAAATACATAAGCATAATTTTATCACTTACAAGGAGTTTGTGGGTAGCAAACCAGGTTCTCAACAACTTTAAGTCAAAGCTAATGTTACATATTAATTCGAAGTAAGTCGTTGTACTATACGCAATTGCGAGATCATCTGAAAAAGCAGTCGTGTTGCCTTTAAATGGAAGGAAAAAAATTTAATTATGTCGGGATTTTTCTAGCCAGGCCAACACAATGGAAGAATCCGACCAGAGTGTCGGTTCTGGTGGTGGGAACTTCGATTGAAATTTAGCAAGCGAAATCAGTGATGCAAAATCCTTTAGTAGGCTTCATGGGTTTAAGAACTCATTTGAAATGATTCTCAAGGGTTTGAAAAATCACTTTATTTATTAAAATAGGGTCTGAAATGTTAATTTTGATTTGATTTTTACCCTTCATTGTTTAACACTCAAGTCTCCCGGTTTGACATTTCCTAAAGTTGGCGGCCCTATCCTCGACTAGTACCTTGGAGTGAATCACATTGGATATAGACTAGCAACCGTGTTTAAATATCACCTACACTTTACGGCCCCTATTATAATTGTGAATACGTAAGCACATATTTTAACCATGTTAGGCTTTGTCCTTCGTAAGAACACTCAAAGTGGTGAAGCAAAAACTTTCCGAAGAAATTTTTAAAACTTTATCCACGATCTCCAGCCATGAGTAAAGCAAGGATATCCACATGGACTGCTTATGATTTTGAGGGCGAGGGCATCCTTGGCCGAATAGTCACTCCCTAACATTTCAAGGTGCTTCGTTGGTGTAGCTTGGCAGCAAAGCGCGAAAAAATTATCCGTCAGAAAGTCTTCGGAGCTGCACCTAGAGGTTCGAGTGACATCGACGAAGATATATGTTTGAAGTCGCAGTCTTAGAAGCAGCCGAAACTAGTAAAGGTGTCTAAGTTCGGGTGTAACCGAACATTATATACTCAGCGTGAGCTTCAATTGTACATTTCATTTCAGATATATTACTTTTCTACATAACACGTGGCACCGCCCGTTTAAAAAAATTTCTCCCCATTTCCTCTTACAATAAAACTTGATAAGTGGAATATCATTGATTCAAAACTATTTTTTTATAAGTTATAGCTTATTATTCTAGTCTACGACCCTTTTAAACTTGTATTAATCTAAGTTGCCGTGGTCTTAACCGATCCCGTCCATTTTTTCTAGAATTATGTCCTGCTATAGGGAAAATATGGTTACATAATTTCATTAACATATGTTAATTTTTCTTCGAGTTATGGCTCCCGAAACATAGAAAATTGCTTAGTCATAAAAGGGGCGGTGCCAGGCCCATTTTTTTAAATGTGAAGTTTTTCCTATTTACTGTTATAAATCCACTTGGGAAATGAAAGACCATTGATATAAAACTCTTTTTTGCAAAGATATAGCTTATTTTATTCGTCAACGACCCTTTTAAAAATCTTTTATATAAAAGTGGGCGTGGTTCTTAACCGATTTCGTTAATCTTTCTTCAAAGCTTTCCATGTAAAGGAAATCTGTCTGCCGAATTCTTTACGATAGGTTTAGCGATTTTTGATTTATGATTAATAATATTTGTAAAATTGATTTTGTCACAAGTGGGCGGTGCCACGCACATCTAAACACATTTTTTTAAAATTTTTATCAACCCAGCCAGCATTTTTTTGAAAATTATGATCAAAAAATATTCAAATATCATACCCCAAGATGATTAAAAATGTTCAAATTTAAAAGCATTTTCTGTTCGAAAATTAACGTATCGTCGGGAGAAAAATGTACAATAAATGTGATTATTCTTGAATAATCATTTATGATTCATATTTCCAAAGACTTTTTGTGCATATCTGATATCATTGTAAAATTGGGCTTTAATTGTCTTATAGTAATATTTGAATGCTTTCCACAATCATTTTCTGATCATATTCGTGAACATATTTCAATCATTTTGATAGAGATTTTTAAATCATTTTTGAATGCGATTATCATGCATTTATTTTCCATATCTCATACAAAATAAGATACTACATGCTAATCTTATTGCATCAGGGGAAGAAAGCATGCGGAAGTGAGCTATTTGAACCAAAGGTAATTCGCAAACAAACTAGACCAATATACACCTGTGACTACAACATCTAGTATCAGATATGATCGTCAACATCTTAAAATACGATATGGTATGGGATGTTGAAGCCATATCCAGGTACATATGTCAAGAGAGTTTCACTTACCTGGGGTTCAAATAGTTCACAACCTTTGTATTTTCTATTGGTTGGATTTGTATTTTCTGGGAAGCCGAATGTAGAGAAATGGTTGGGGCCATCTTTTGTTAGGAGCAGTATATACATTATTTCTTGTCTTGAAGAATAAAATTTTAATATATTTTTTCTGAACTTCATGATTGAAAAAATGTGTGTATGCGAAAAAATAAGATCTTCAATCAAAAGTAAAATTTTAACAATTATAAAATTCATCATTCAGTCAACAAAGATTGTCAGAAAAGATTCAGAAAGCTGAATGAAAAATGATTAAAAATTTTTGATCACCTAAAGTAAGCACATTTGATTCAAATCTGATTCCAAAATATGATTGAAAAACTATATATAGTTTTTGATCATCAAGAGTATTCATATTTGATTATTTGTTTTGTTCAATTGTATGATAACTCATTTTTTAGTCAGAAAGAGTGATCAAATTGTATTGATATGTAGGGAAATTCAAAATTTTATCACCTAAATGCTGAGTGGGAAGAGTCTCAATATCAGTCCACACGTCAAATTTTAACATTCTAGGTGTATTAGTTACTAAATAATCAGGTTTTTGTGTTTTCCAAAATGTTATATATATAAAAAAGTGGGCGTGGTTATCATCCGATTTCGCTCATTTTCAATACCAATCTATTCTGAGTCTACATAAGCTCGTGTACCAAATTTGGTGAAGATATCTCAATATTTACTCAAGTTATCGTGTTAACGGACAGACGGACGGACATGACTCAATCAAATTTTTTTTCGATATTGATGATTTTGATATATGGAAGTCTATATCTATCTCGATTCTTTTAAACCTGTACAACCAACCCTTACCCAATCAAAGTTAATATACTCTGTGTTCAAAGCACTTTCAGTATAAAAATTGAAAGTGCCCTTTGGCGCGATCAACAATAAGCCAATATTGATGCTTATTGTTAAAACTGTGCCACAAGAGTCATGACTATAAGTAGATAATTATAGCAACCGTAAGTCGCCATTGTGCGTGACCAACATGGAGCCACAAATGATTTAAAGAAATCGTGCCGACGACGAGTATTAGAGTTAGCCCAGAACAACAGCTACAAAAGTGTGACCATTATAAGTATTTCGCCCTCTCTCTACAAGGAGCTACTCCTGCAATTTTTTGAACGGGCCGTAAGATTTTGGATTCAAAACTCCGGATCTTTCCGAATGGCCGAAACGTCGATTTCCTTAAATATATATAAGCAAAACCTTTCCAAATATATATTTTTTAATTTTCGTGTTACAAGCCTCCCAGATACTCATCCGCAACTTTAGGATATTGTTCCAGATAGTCAAACATACGATTGACGTCAGGAGTACGTTTCCATATTCATTAGTTGTGGAAAATGTGTTACTCTGAAGTCCAGCCATTCAGTTTTGAGGTTTACGCCGATCACTTTGTCGGCACGCTGCACAGTGGCCAATTTGGCTTCGTTAGCGGCATTTAATTAAAATTTTCAAATTTGAAAAACCGTAAATTTTTTTTTAACAATCGATAAGAAATACATTCACTAGATTTGTATCGATTTTTAATAGCTCAGCTTACAGCTGTTCATCAGCTGTCAAAGTCAGCACATGTTTCTGCAAGTGTTGTGCAAAATATTTCCGCCTTTTTGATCATCGTTTTCGTATTCGTGTTAAACTTGCAAATTTTATTATTTTCATTAAAAGTTTTGTTATATACTAACGCCAAGGTATGTATTATATAAAAAAAACTGTGGTTGTGATCTGTGTATACTTATGTTATTTATAAAACGTAATCGTGTTTAAGTGTATTAGCAACTCGCCCATTGTAACGTACACCTGTTTTTCGTGGAGTAGAACTTTCAAAATTCACCTAGATTCAGTGTAATTTTAAATTTTCCTATATGTGTAAACCATTGTGTGTCCAAAATGTTTAAAATGAACTGCGAGTACCTGCGAGCCTTCAATTTATTGTACATTTTAGGCAAAATGTCTGTGTCAAAACGCACCCTTTTTTTAATATGGCATGAAGAAGCGATCCCCACCAAGAAGTTTCTCGCCGTAGAAAATTATGTTTTTGGTACCGTTTTGAGTAAAATAACATATACTCAGAAGGAGCAGTGCAAAAATGGAAAGAAACTGCGCAATTTTGTTAGTAGGCTTATCCAAAAGTGGAAGGCCTGTGGCAGAAGTAAGGTGTTTTTCGAAAAAATTAACCAAGAATGGCTAGATACACCATTGGTATTGTTGGGAAAAAAAGCAAATGAACATATTGGACGGCCGGAAAAAGAGCTTTCCAAGTGCTGCAGAAAAACGCAAGTCAATAAGATGTCAGGGCTTACAGAGGAAGTGTCATGTGAAGGATTGTTGGTAGCTGCAAGCTGCTGTTTATATAAAGTTGGAAAGCGCAGTGCTTCCAAAGTTGTAGAAATGGTAAATGGCGATGAGGAGTTTAGCGGAAAGGTAATACAAAATATAAACAAACCAAAGCCCCTTCCATCCAAATTTTCGGACGATAAAGCGCTTGCGCTATTTGTAGATCTTGGACATACCAGATACACTTGGAACTTGAATAAGAAAGCAGCAAAAAACCAAAACGCCGATATATATCCATGCTACGAAAAATTACGCTTCGCCAAAAAAAAGTGCTATCCTAGTGACATTACAGTCACTGATTATTATGCTGAAGTGCCACTACAAAGTCTTGTGGACCATACAATAAACAGGATGATGGAAGCACACTCTGAAAGTTTTGAAATCCCATCTAGAAGTAATAATAACACCCATTTAACTGCTGTCTACAAATAGGGTTGTGATGGCAGCAGCGGCCATTCCACATATAGGCAAAAATTTAACGACTGCGAAGGAAACATGAGAGACCAATATTTATTTTCAATTTGTACTGTACCACTGCAAGTGCCGAACGGACCGACAGTTTTATAGAAAAACAATCGACCTTCTTCTACACGATACTGTCGACCAATCAAAATACTTTGCGACAAGGAAACGGCGGACCTGAGTCGCAGGGAAATTGAAAATATTAAGAGCCAAATATTAAATATTGTACCAACATATGTAAACTCATTGATTATTGATCACCAATTTCACATGACCATGCTTGATGGTAAAACTTTCAGCGTCATTTCAGAATCTTCTTCGCAAATATGCGGAATCTGCAAGGCAACACCGAAAAATATGAATGACTTAAATTTGGTGAAGAGCTTTCCAATTAAAGTGAACCTCTTTCAATATGGGCTATCCAGTCTCCACGCCTGGATAAGGTTTTTTGAATGTATTTTGCACATATCCTATAGAATACCAATAAAAAAGTGGCAAACTCGTGGTGCTGACAAGGATATTGTTGGACAAAATAAAACAAATATACAGCAGAAGCTACGAGAAGAAATGCATTTGTTGGTCGACATACCAATGGCTGTTACTGGAAATACCAACAACGGAAATACGGCAAGAAGGTTCTTTCAACAACCAGATTTAGCCGCTCGTATAACTGAGGTGAACGAAAATTTAATATATCGATTCAGCGTCGTCTTACGAGCACTTGCACGTGGATACGATATAAACACGGAGGCATTCAGACTTTACGCAATGGAAACTGCCGAAATTTTTGTTACTTTATACCCTTGGTTTTACATGGAGCAGACATAATCAATCATTTTTCGCTTCCAATTGGTATGATGTCCGAGGAAGCGCTTGAAGCCAGAAATAAAGATTATCGGAACATCCGTGAAAATAATACCAGAAAAAATTGCAGAAAAAATACAATGGAAGATATAATTAACGCTCTTTTCGTTTCTTCCGATCCGTTAATATCTTCATTGTCCAACGGCTCATCAATTTCCTATTCCAGAAATATTAGTTTCGATAAGGAAGTTAAAAGCTTGCTTCTAATGCATCATTTTGAAGATGCTTTCTCTGAATCTGATACTGAAGAATCTGATTAATATTTCTTTTATAATATGGTTTCTCTTTGAGTTGACAATTTTTTTCTTATTTTATATATGAATATATGGTGGAAAATGTTTATTGAATTAAAAACAAATTAAAAAATTAAAAAAAAATTAAAAATTAAAAAAAAAATTTAAAATAAAAAATTAAAAAAAAAAAATTAAATTTTTTTTCCAAAAATTGTTTGATTTTTTTCTGAATTGAGAAAAAAAAAATTTTGAAGATAACTTCTTTACTTTGGAAGCTATGAATAAAATGCCGCTAGCGAAGCCAAATTGGCCACTGTGCGCCGGCCTAGTTTGATTAGGCTGAGCCAATATGTTCATATGTGTGTGCGCACATAATCATTGTAGTAACTATGTACTGTAGAAAATAAGTTTCGTTGATGTAAAATACGTACAAATAGAAGAAAGAAATCAATAAAGAATCAATTATTCAATGTGCTTCGGATAGCACTCACTAAATAATAAATTCTTCAGAGTATATTTGCTGAAGACTAAAGAGGTTCTTCAACTGTTTATAATGTATTTATTTATTACGGCTTTCCTAAGCCTAACTTAAATCTATTTTATATGTTTATAATTGTCTTCTGGACAATGCAATCTGGAGTACTATGGATGGGAGACTTCCAGATCATGCGAACAAAGTGTTGTGCTTGTGTAGTATGTAGGCATTTTACGCATGTTAGTAAAGCGCGAAGACTACATCTGCATGGCGATGCACTGAGTTAATCGAGTGATGCGTTTCAGTATGTGCTTCGGCAACCTTTTTTGTATGCGTACAAGAGCTTGGAAGTCTTGGCGCTACATAGCAGTATAGTTTCGCTGCACTTCTATCGATGCTATGGAAGCCCGCCTGTCCAGCACTAAATTGGTAGTGTTCTGCAATAATTGTACAATTTTTGTTTAAATTTATTGGAATGAACGGTAGTTCATTATAGGGTTTAAGACCTTTATAATACAGATGACATTTGTCTGCTTCAGTTTTATAAGCCAGCAGATTAAAATCATTTTTATTACGAGTATTTACAGAGTTCATATCTTTTACATATTTTATATTAGTCCTCAAATACGCTGGCAAAGTTCCTTCTATTATGTTTTTAATAAATTTTATGGTATAATAAAAAAGTTGCTGTCTAATGCTAAGCCAATTAAGAGAGCATAGCATGTCTCTGATAGGTGTGTCATACCGTTTTTTGAGAATAAATCTCATAGCTCGGTTCTGTTGCTTTTGTAGCTTGTTATCTGACTATCTCGCAAGATGAAAAATATAGTTGGGCAATAAATAAAATGAGGTTCGATTATAGATCTGTATACGATGATTTCATACCTTCTATTTAAATATTTGCAGGTTCGTTGTGTAAAATATAACTTTTTCGCTATTTTTCCTACCGTATAATCCAGGTGCTCGTTGAAATTCAGCTTATCATCTATTTTTATTCCCAAGTACTTTATGGTGCTGACTTTTTCAATTAGTTCGTTATTTATATTTAAGTTTTGTAGCTCACTGTTTTGAAAATTGCGTCTAGATATAACCATAAATTTCGTTTTATTGACATTCACTTTTAGTCTGTTTACGCATAACCAACCATATACGCTGTTAAGATCTTCTTGCAGCTTAGCATATATTTCAGTAATATTGTTCCCACTTATCATCAGCAAACAATTTTTTCGAAGCTGTAGACCCTTTGTGGAATCTAGTAGAGCTGTTGGGCTTTTACCGTAAGTAGTCATTCAGTTTGGTCACCTATCAGGCTTGCTGACCATTTTGAGTAAAAATGCTCCATTATATTACTTTCCAAAACGAAAGTGTGAAGACTTGAGTCGGGTCCACCAGCAGGGAGAGATTCATTTTTATGTTCCTATCGCATTTTTCGTTTTAAGTAAGTGCAAAAAAATTACGATTAATATTTGTGAAGAAGATTAAACTTACCCCTGCAGAAAATTATACTCACCTCACTCACTCACTTAGAAAAGCTACTTACCTACAAAGGAAAACCCACTCACCTGTGAAAATTTCACAAACCTTAATTTATTAAAAAAGAAAGACAAAAAATAATGACCTTAAAAATCCCAATGGAGAGAATTGCAAAAACGAATATATAGATGGATGTGTTTATATCCACATTTTGCACGCTCTAATTTTTAAAAAGTGCTGTGCAAAATCAAATCCACACAATCATATTTTTTGACCACGAGCAGTAGACCTGCATAGGTGGTACACCTAAAACAGAAAAGACAAAAACAATACCAAGGCGATAATGCATGTAAAGTAAATTAAAATAGTAATATAGGTTATTGAATTTATTGCAACAACCTTTAAATGTTATTTTCATAGGGTGCGCTATTCCAAGGAAGATATTGAAGTTCTGCGGATATAATTGATTTAGTATTTGGTAGTAAATTGTCCCTATTCTTTTTTCCCACACTGTAATTATTTGCACAATCGAGTTGGTATATTAGTTTGATAACAATTGTGTGATATGTGTACAATAACTGTGTTTTTAATGAATAAATAGAGAAAAGTAAAAAGGGTGTACTTAATTAGTTCTATCTGTTATCAAACTGCTAATTAGTTCTATTGTATTCTCCGGCCACAAAACCATAGTTGAGGGCAGTGCACTAAATTTTGGGCAACAACACTACTCGAAATTAAGTGGGTTGACATAATCAAGATCTTGTAACGTTAATTTGCTACCGATTTAAACATTTGTTCATCTTTAACATATTCTTTAAATTTAATGAGCTTAAGACGGCATTTGTAGGAATAGAAATAGAGTTTTCATCGCTACAAATAAATAAATATAGTTTAAAAAAAAACTAAAAATACTTTTGAAGCCAGGGGATAAATTCGACTGTATTCGAACGGAGCTTTCCCGATACCGGGCTAACTCGGGAAGTATTTATGGACTTACCACAGTAAGGCGGACGGTTCTTTCCCCGTATATAATACTGGACCGCTGAGCCTGCCTTGCCATTACCTAATTGTAATAAGGACGATGATAAGGGGAGGACTGAGTCGCAAGCCCAGTTCGAAAACAACGCATTAAGCCATGCGTCGGACTCGGGGAGCGAGAGTAGTTCTGATTCCATGAAATCGGTGTTAGAAAAGCACACAAATGAAAACGGAGTAGCAAAGCGGAGAAGGGTACGGAGCAGAGGAAGTAATAGAGCTCTCTCGCAGTACCGTGCAGCACTAAGAATTGTCAACACCTGGGAGCAGTGGTCGACCGAACAGAAGTGGAGGTCGAGCGCTTGGAATGGGTTCATGAAGCGGTAAAAGTTGGTCGAAGGCAGTTCAAAAGGTTTTGTTACGAGAAACCCTCGATACTGCAACCGGTACGAGGAAGAAGGAGCGACGAATGGCAGAATGAAGGGGAAACGTTCGGCGGAAGACGACAAGCCTGCTTTCAAAAGGCAGAAAGGACCCAGTCCCAGAACCGCGAGGCAAAGCAGTCACATAGACAAGACAAGTAGGTCTCATCGGAAGGCAAGGTTTCTGTGATCAGCGCGCGCGGATTTGTCGTTTACTACGCGCAAACGGAAGGTCGGGTGCGAGCTGTAGTCATGGTTAAGAAGCAGCTGCATTCATATATGCTGCCTAATTTGTGGAAAAAAATAAGCAGGCATTTATCCTGGCATCCAGCTACATGGCCCATGCTGCGGAGGTTCCGCCGATGGAGTGCAAAAGGCTAGTACAGGACAAAGAGCGGTTGGTCATAGGCGCGATGCAAATACGAACCACAATGCGTGGGGAGGAGATACGAATTATAGAGGCGAATCTCTATTTTGTTACATCCTGCAAACCAATTTCCAGATAGCCAACAAGGGAAGTGTCTCTACATACATTAGTCCAATATCCAGCAATGTTCTTTATGCTACATTGAGCTCAAAACGCGATATATCAAGGTATGATTGGATGGTTCTTGATAGACCATCCTTCTCCGACCATGCGTATATCAGCTTCGGCATCCCCCTAAAGAGGGTAGAGAAGGGAAGAACCTTTAGAAACCCTAGATGAACGAACTGGACGAAATTCCAGAGGTAGGTAGAAACAAATCTGGGACAACCCAAAGAGGTTATCAATGTGGAAGTACTGGAAGAGTCTATTGAATTTCTTACAAGGACGCTTATGACTGCGTATAACAGGGCTTGCCCTCTAAGAAGATTCAGAGGAAAAGCAAAGCCGCCACGGTGGAACAATGAGCTGAGTCTTCTAGAAGACAGGTAAAAAATAAATGTTTAAGCTAGCAAAGACCGCGGAAAGCAAAGCGTAGAGTTGGGTCATTTCGTTCTGAACTTGTTCAATTAACCGGGTCTCTCGACTAAACAAGTGAACTAGATCTTTGATTTCGGTTCTATTTGTTCTTTTAGTTCATTTTATCTAATGTTATTCTTTCTCTCTTCTCGTTCGCGAACATTGTAAATTCATACATACATACGTAGAAATTCATAGTGAGCACGAATGTCGATGATGCCACTTATACTAAAGATATGTGTGGACTATTTATGAAAAACAACTTTTGCAGGAAACTAATTATTACATTTATCAAACTTGAAAAGTTAATATTTACAATTTGTGTCTGTACCCTTTCAACTTCCTGGATCTTCCGAAATTTGTAACTTTTTTTGAAGTTAATTACATATATATTAACTTATTTAATCATAACACATTTAAATATACCTACACAAAGCATTGCTGCATACACACCACCATATGTACTTGTTGGCTTTTTTCGCGGGTGCGAGCAGCAGTGAACAAATTTGCTTGAAAAAAAGGAACTGATGAACAACAAGTAAGGAAGGTTAAGTTCGGGTGTAACCGAACATTACATACTCAGTTGAGAGCTATGGTGACAACATAAGGGAAAATAACCATGTAGGAAAATGAACCGAGGGAAACCCTGGAATGTGTTTGTATGACATGTGTATCAAATGAAAGGCATTAAAGAGTATTTTATGAGGGAGTGGGCCATGGTTCTATAGGTGGACGCCATTTAGGGATATAGCCATAAAGGTGGATCAGGGTTGACTCTAGAATGCGTTTGTACGATATGGGTATAAAATGAAAGGTATTAATGAGTATTTTAAAAGGGCGTGGACCTAAGTTCTATAGATGGACGCCTTTTCGAGATATCGCCGTAAAGATGGACCAGGGGTGACTCTAGAATGCGTTTGTACGATATGGGTATCAAATGAAAGGTGTTAATGAGCATTTTAAAAGGGAGTGGGCCATAGTTCTATAGGTGGACGCCATTTAGGGATATAGCCATAAAGGTGGATCAGGGTTGACTCTAGAATGCGTTTGTACGATATGGGTATAAAATGAAAGGTATTAATGAGTATTTTAAAAGGGCGTGGACCTAAGTTCTATAGATGGACGCCTTTTCGAAATATCGCCGTAAAGATGGACCAGGGGTGACTCTAGAATGCGTTTGTACGATATGGGCATCAAACGAAAGGTGTTAATAAGTATTTTAAAAGGAAGTGGGCCTTAATTCTATAGGTGGACGCCGTTTCGAGATATCGCCATAAAGGTGGGCCAGGGGTGACTCTAGAATTCGTTTGTGCAATATGGGTATCACACGAAAGGAGTTAATGAGTATTTTAAGAGGGAGTGGGCCTTAGTTCTATAGGTGGACGCATTTTCGAGGTATCGCTATAAAGGTGGACCAGGGGTGATTCTAGACTTTTTTTGTACGATTTGGGTATCAAATGAAAGGTGTTAATGAGTATTTTTAAAAGGGCGTGGACCTAAGTTCTATAGATGGACGCCTTTTCGAGATATCGCCGTAAAGATGGACCAGGGGTGACTCTAGAATTCGTTTGTACGATATGGGTATCAAATGAAAGGTGTTAATGAGCATTTTAAAAGGGAGTGGGCCATAGTTCTATAGGTGGACGCCATTTAGGGATATAGCCATAAAGGTGGATCAGGGTTGACTCTAGAATGCGTTTGTACGATATGGGTATAAAATGAAAGGTATTAATGAGTATTTTAAAAGGGCGTGGACCTAAGTTCTATAGATGGACGCCTTTTCGAAATATCGCCGTAAAGATGGACCAGGGGTGACTCTAGAATGCGTTTGTACGATATGGGTATCAAATGAAAGGTGTTAATGAGCATTTTAAAAGGGAGTAATCCTTAGTTCCATAGGTGGACACCGTTTCGAGATATCGCCATAAAGGTGGACCAGGGGTGACCCTAGAATTTGTTTGCACAATATGGGCATCAAACGAAAGGTGTTAATAAGTATTTTAAAAGGAAGTGGGCCTTAATTCTATAGGTGGACGCCGTTTCGAGATATCGCCATAAAGGTGGGCCAGGGGTGACTCTAGAATTCGTTTGTGCAATATGGGTATCACACGAAAGGAGTTAATGAGTATTTTAAGAGGGAGTGGGCCTTAGTTCTATAGGTGGACGCATTTTCGAGGTATCGCTATAAAGGTGGACCAGGGGTGATTCTAGACTTTTTTTGTACGATTTGGGTATCAAATGAAAGGTGTTAATGAGTATTTTTAAAAGGGAGTGGGCCTTCGTTTTATAGGTGTTCGCCTTTTCGAGATATCGCCATAAAGGTGGACCAGGGGTGACTTTAGAATTTGTTTGTATGATATGGGTATCAAATGAAAGGTGTTAATGATTATTTTAAAAGGGCGTGGGGCTTAGTTCTATAGGTGGACCCCTTTTCGAGATATCGCTATAAAGGTGGACCAGGGGTGACTCTAGAATTCGTTTGTGCAATATGGGTATCAAACGAAAGGAGTTAATGAGTATTTTAAGAGGGAGTGGGCCTTAGTTCTATAGGTGGACGCCTTTTCGAGATATCGTCATAAAGATGGACCAGGTGTGACTCTAGAATGCGTTTGTACGATATGGGTATCAAATGAAAGGTGTTAATGAGTATTTTAAAAGGGAGTAATCCTTAGTTCCATAGGTGGACGCCGTTTCGGGATATCGCCATAAAGGTGGGACAGGGGTGACTCTAGAATTCGTTTGTGCAATATGGGTATCAAATGAAAGGAGTTAATGAGTATTTTAAGAGGGCGTGGGCCTTTCTGGACCAGTTGTGACTCTAGACTTTGTTTGTACGGTATCAAATGAAAGGTGTTAATGAGTATTTTTAAAAGGGAGTGGGCCTTCGTTCTATAGGTGTTCGCCTTTTCGAAATATCGCCATAAAGGTGGACCAGGGGTGACCCTAGAATTTGTTTGTACAATATGGGTATCAAAAGAAAGGTGTTAATGAGTATTTTAAAAGGGAGTAATCCTTAGTTCCATAGGTGGACGCCGTATCGAGACATCGCCATAAAGGTGGACCAGGGGTGACCCTAGAATTTGTTTGTACAATATGGGCATCAAACGAAAGGAGTTAATGAGTATTTTAAGAGGGAGTGGGCCTTAGTTCTATAGGTGGACGCCGTTTCGAGATATCGGCATAAAGGTGGACCAGGGGTGACCCTAGAATTTGTTTGTACAATATGGGTATCAAAAGAAAGGTGTTAATGAGTATTTTAAAAGGGAGTAATCCTTAGATCCATAGGTGGACGCCGTTTCGAGACATCGCCATAAAGGTGGATCAGGGGTGACCCTAGAATTTGTTTGGACGCCGTTTCGAAAATCGCCATAAAGGTGGACCAGGGGTGACTCTAGAATGTATTTGTATGATATGGGTATCAAAAGAAAGGTGTTAATGAGTATTTTAAAAGGGAGTAATCCTTAGTTCCATAAGTGGACGCCGTTTCGAGATACCGCCGTAAAGGTGGACCAGGGATGACTCTAGAATTCGTTTGTGCAATATGGGTATCAAACGAATGGTGTTAATGAGTATTTTAAAAGGAAGGGGGCCTTAGTTCTATAGGTGGACGCCTTTTCGAGGTATCGCAATTAAGGTGGACCAGGGGTGACTCTAGACTTTGTTTGTACGATATAGGTATCAAATTAAAGGTATTAATGAAAGTTTTAAAAGGGAGTGGTGGTAGTTGTATATGTGAAGGCGTTTTCCAGATATCGACCAAAATGTGGACCAGGGTGACCCAGAACATCATCTGTTGGATACCGCTAATTTATTTATATATGTAATACCTGCCAAGATTTTAAGGGTTTTTTATTTCGCCCTGCAGAACTTTTTCATTTTCTTCTACTTAATATGGTAGGTGTCACAACCATTTTATAAAGTTTTTTCTAAAGTTATATTTCGCGTCAATAAAACAATCCAATTACCTTACCATATTTCATCCCTTTTTTCGTATTTAGTATAGAATTATGGCATTTTTTTCATTTCTCGTAATTTTCGATATCGAAAAAGTGGGCGTGGTCATAGTCGGATTTCGTTCATTTTTCATACCAAGATAAAGTGAGTTCAGATAAGTACGTGAACTGAGTTTAGTAAAGATATATCGATTTTTGCTCAAGTTATCGTGTTAACGGCCATGCGGAAGGACAGACGGACGACTGTGTATAAAAACTGGGCGTGACATCAACCGATTTCGCCCATTTTCACAGAAAACAGTTAACGCCATAAAATCTATACCCCTACCAAATTTCAAAAGGATTGGTTAATTTTTGTTCGACTTATGGCGTTAAAAGTATCCTAGACAAATTAAATGAAAAAGGGCGGAGCCACGCCCATTTTTAAATTTTCTTTTATTTTTGTATTTTGTTGCACCATATCATTACTGGAGTTGAATCTTGACATAATTTACTTATATACTGTAAAGATATTAAATTTTTTGTTAAAATTTTACTTTAAAAAATTTTTTTTTTTAAAAGTGGGCGTGGTCCTTCTCCGATTTTGCTAATTTTTATTAGGCGTACATATAGTAATAAGAGTAACGTTCCTGCCAAATTTCATCATGATATCTTCAACGACTGCCAAATTACAGCTTGCAAAAATTTTAAATTACCTTCTTTTAAAAGTGGGCGGTGCCACGCCCATTGTCCAAAATTTTACTAATTTTCTATTTTGCGTCATAAGTTCAACTCATCTACCAAGCTTCGTCGCTTTATCGGTCTTTTGTAATGAATTATCGCACTTTTTCGATTTTTCGAAATTTTCGATATCGAAAAAATGGGCGTGGTTATAGTCCGATATCGTTCATTTTAAATAGCGATCTGAAATGAGTGCTCAGGAACCTACACACCAAATTTCATCAAGATACCTCAAAATTTACTCAAGTTATCGTGTTAACGGACGGACGGACGGACATGGCTCAATCAAATTTTTTTTCGATCCTGATTATTTTGATATATGGAAGTCTATATCTATCTCGATTCCTTTATATATGTACAACCAACCGTTATCCAATCAAACTTAATATACTCTGTGAGCTCTGCTCAACTGAGTATAAAAAGAACAACTTGAGAACAATGAAAGAACCGAATCTCTGAAATGAGCGAAAAAGCACAACTCTAGCGAAGCGTGTCGGAACGAGTACAGGGATCTACTGAGGATCTACAAGAGTGAAATTTCCAGGGCGAAGAGAGAGAAGGAAAGTTTCTGTGCGGACATAGAGTACTCCAGCGAAACAGCACGGTTGAAAAAAGTTCTACCAAGGGGAAACATAGTACAGGAACTAATAAAGAAAGAAAACGGGGAAAGGCCACGTAATAGCGTCAACATCACATTTCCCATCGGGGGATGATTTAGAAGAGCCAGAAGACAGCACTCACACTTCGATCACGGAGCGGGTAGTGCCGGGCTTGGTGACCGATAGGAAGATCGAATGGGCGGTGAAGACGTTTTCTAAGTTTAAATCGCCGGGCCCAGATGGTATATTCCCGGCCATGCTACAAGTTTCAAGTAGATCGATCGTGGAATGGTTTAAAATAATATTCGATGGGTGCATAAGACTGAATCATGGAGCACACTGTGCTCGTGTAGCTTTCCTACCAAAGGCTGGGAAGATCGGTTACGTGTATCCCAAAGACTGTAGACCCATTAGTTTAACATCATTTCTGCCCAAAGACTTTGAGAGGCTGATAGATGTGTACATAAAGTTCAACATGGATGAAAAGCTGTTCTCCACAACACAACATGCGTACACCAAAGGAAAGTCAGTAGCCACCGCATTGCATAAAGTGGTAATAAGCATAGGAAAAAACCCTGAAATATGACATATGAGTCTTATTAGACTTGACGGGGCTTTCAACAATCTTTCTAAGTGGGCGATTATGGATTGTATTAATTACATTAAAGTACATCCAGCCTTAACCAGATGGGGATTGTACGAGGCCACGAAATCAGTGGACAGGGGCACGCCGCAGAGAGGGGTGCTATCACCTCTGCTGTGGACGCTGGTCATCAACCAACTGCTCAGGCGATTCGATGAGGGACCCGTAAAACTTACGGCTTACGCAGATGACATTGCAATTGTCATAAGTGGAAAGTGCCTTCCAACGATCTTTGATAGATCGGCGGTTCATACATGGGCATATTATGTCGGGATGACAGCCAAAGCGGAGAAGACGGAAATGATCTTGTTTACAAAGAGGTACAAGGTCTCAAATTGGACCAGGCCTAATTTAGGAAATATGGGAAGCATTCTAGACAGTAAGCTGTCATGGAAGCTCAACGTGGAGGAGAGGGTGAAGGAGCTCTCACCGGCATTTTATTCATGTAAAAGAATGCTGGGGTATGTGGGGTTTATTGTCCTCTCTTTCTCATTGGGTTTTTACAGCGTTTATAAAACCTATCCTATACAATGGAGTTTTTGATTGGTGGAAAGCCCCACAAAAAACAACTTCAAAAAATGAGGGGGGTCTGCAGACTACCAATGCTTAGCTTTACGGGAGCCATGAAAACAACCCCAACGGATGCATTTTATGCCATTCTGCACATTCCACCTGCAGACCTGGTAATAAAAAATATAGCGTTAACAACTGCAACCAGGCTCAGTTCCTCGTGGCAGCTTGAGCGCCGATCATACGGCCATAGTCGTATAACGTCATCAGTTACAGGACGAACAGACTACCTGCGCTTCAAGTGAGATCTTAAGGCCAAAATAGAGGTGGATGGTTGGCGCAAGGGTGCTCAAATGGCGGACGAGGCGATACATGTGTACACAGATGGTTCCATAGTAGTGGAAGGTGTAGGGTCTGCGGTATACTGTGCTGATCTGGAAATAAACATGCTGGAAGATTACTGAAGGGTTTTCCAAGCTGAAATATTGGCCGCAACCAAAGCAGTAGAAACACTGAAAGAGAACAGCTTATACTGCGCTGGCTCCCCTCGTCTACGTCTTGCGAATGCTTTTGTAGTTGCGTTCCACGTGTAATAAGGCGGGGATTCCGAATACATTAGTGTTCTGGCAAAATCTTCATGCTGACATAATGTGAAAAAAGCAGTTAGCTAGGTATCTGGTGGACTGAGTGCTCTTTGTTCCGCATTAGCATTTGTGAAATAAACACGTCGTCAATTCTCTAAATGGACTGCTAAATGCATTACAGCTGAATAGCGTTCATGTATGGGAAATGAAAAGATTCTCCATGCAGCCTCATTGCTGCTTATACATCTTCCAACCTGCTACTTTTTAATTTCGTCAATATTTTCTACTACTCTACTATTCACCATATCGCTGCCTTTGTTCACATATTTTCACATTTATTGATTTGGCAGAATTGCAATATTGTACGTTTATGTTTTTGACAACAGAGGTTGTCTACGTCAATATCACAATTTCGCGTATTTAAAGTCGGCCGATTCCCACCATCTTCAATCGATCGCCTTCTGTAGAGAGGATATCCATCGTCTCCTGTTACCGTGTTGTTTACAAATGTTCTAGGATATCGTTTAGAGCATTTCGTGCTCGATGAATTCGGATTTAGAGTATCTCATGGTCCATGTGTCATGTTTTTGATAACTATTGCATGCAAATCCAGTGCATATCACATCGTCGATTTCATTTGGACTTATCTTATCATATAGCCAGATTAATATGTTTGCGCGTGTGACAGTCCTCTCTTAGCCATTCTACTGAATACATCCAGCCACGAACACTTCAAAACACTTCGTTTTTCACTTCAACGACTTAAGCTTTTGTCTAAACACACGTGCTGTTATGTCATGCCTATCCACATAAGAACGAACATATGCCATGTCGTTTTGAGCATATTCATCCCTACGTACGAAGATGGCATAATAATCAGCTTTCCAACAATTGTTGTATTACCGTCATTTATAACAGAATCTCGCAAATGTATGTATTGTTCAGAAGGAACTTTAGTCGGATTTAAGCGCGTAGCAATCGTTCTGTTTCAATTGGTACATACATATCCACAATGTACTGATGAAACAACTGGCGATATTTCAAGATATAGTTGTCTTCAATACTTCGAATCATTAATCTGTAAGAATAATAAATAATCCATAACCCCAGCGGGTTAGGGGGTTAGAATATACCCGCGGTAGGTATGCCTTTCATAAGAGGCGACTAAAGTACCAAATACAAGGGGTTGTGTGGCGCAACCTTTCCAGGTTGCCAGCGCAATATATAGCTTCTCCAAACCCAATTGTCAACCTCATCTTCGAGCGGCGAATCCCGTATCCTTAATAGACGAGGCTCTGGCAACTCCAAGCTCCTCATGGAACTTGGGGGTGGGGAGGGAGGGATGGCCTGAAGGTTTAATGTGAGAGATGGTCGGGCTAGCACCTTAATAGAGCTGTGTTACCGGAGCGTACCGGATCTGTATCCGGCAAAGAACCATCCCATCGATAACACTCCCCAAAGCCTTCGGGGAGTAACCTTTTCGCTACAACAACAACAACAACAATAATAATTCATTGCGCTGCACTTTTTATTTATTTCATCACCATTTTCTGGATTTGTCATCATTACATTGAAATGATATCCATCGGCACCATCCCAGAAGATAATTGGAAATTACAGAGCATCGTAGCAACGATAAGTCTCAGCAACGTTGATCAGCTGATCATTTCTTCGATGTACAAGAATATCCCTCTGTTGAAATTTATCTCCCACCATGACAATTGCCACTTCATCAATAGTTTGATCATTATATCTCCGGGCATGTTCTACAGAAGGCATTCTGTCCGGATGAATGACAATCTTGTGGGTATCCGATGGCATCATATCAAGTGCGGTTTTGAACAAACGAATCAAATTGTTTTTGTCGTAAAGGAGTTCTTGCAGTTGCAAAATTATAGATCTTTTAAGAGTTGTATGTATTCTTAAACGTGTATATATTTGATCACTTTCTCCACCTATAAAAAACATCCGACGAAATTTATGGTCACTGTTTTGAACAGGTAGCAAGTAGCCAGTTTTGTGATAGATTTGCCCTTGGTTTTTGAAAGTTGGCATACATTGGGCAGTGATAATATTCACACCAAGCGAAGTCATTTGAAAGCAACTATTATATTTGCTGACGCTCGATAGGAAATGCTTTGATTCGGGAGTAGACCCAGAAAGTAAAGTTCTTAATGGTTCTGGTGGTACCTCAGATTGAGGCAATTTGATTTTTCCACCTGCTCAACAGATTCCTTTCGTTTCATTTTTGAACTTCACAGCCTGACAGTAATTACAGATATGAGTCATCTGCCCAATGTCAACACTATGATTGTAATCAGCACTTGGATTATACCGGAATGCAAGACGAATAAAATTCTAACACTGACTTATTCTTCTTTGTGCACGGGATTCAGCTACGAAAACCCTATGGCGCTCGTTCCGTTGAGAACGAAGAGAATCTATTGCTGCAAACCGCGACTGCCGTGCCCGAAGTCACCAAAAATTTTTGAAGATAAGGATGTTGCATGCGCGAACTTTAGTGGAAAGCAGCGGAGCTTCACAAAATTCTAGTAGGCCACTTCCACCACACCACAAATCTTAACACGATTTTTAACATAATTTAAGCACACAAAATACACCGGTTGTAGCTTTGGAGTGTAAAAATGTGAATTCTGAACACATTAGCTGAATAAAAAGTGTACAAATAATTGTTAAATAATAAATACAGACAGTGGTAGTTTACTGTGGTAAGTGGTGAATGTGACCTACTAGAAGTTTTGTGAAGCTTGCTTCACACTATTTTTCGTCCCTGCAATGTCTCTATGTTAATGTTGTCTCTGAAGTCACTAAGCCTTGCCGCGTGAGTTACATATATGAACATGTCTATACCTGTGTTATATTTACTTTGAACAGAATCATACTTATAATTATAATTAGTTTTATATGTCTACCTAAGATTTTCATGTTTAAAAAAAAATTTAAAAAAGATATTCAATGTTATAACCATGGTATAAATATTACCAGGTAAAACCATAATGGCGGCCATAATAGTGTTTTGATTTTTAAAAAAAATTTAAAATCACTCTCTTAAACTTTGTGGAAATGCCAAACCAAACTAAACACAAAAAAATTTTTGGTTTGAGATTTTCATTTTTTTTAATGCCGAAAAAATGCTTATGGCGGCCACCGTGGTGTGATGGTAGCGTGCTCCGCCTATCACGCCGTATGCCCTGGGTTCAACTCCCGGGCAAAGCAACATCAAAATTTTAGAAATAAGATTTTTCAATTACAAGAAAATTTTTCTAAGCGGGGTCGCCCCTCGGCAGTGTCTGGCAAGCGCTCCGATTGTATTTCTGCCATGAAAAGCTCTCAGTGAAAACTCATCTGCCTTGCAGATGCCGTTCGGAGTCGGCATAAAACATGTAGGTCCCGTCCGGCCAATTTGTAGGGAAAAATCAAGAGGAGCACGACGCAAATTGGAAGAGAAGCTCGGCCTTAGATCTCTTCGGAGGTTATCGCGCCTTACATTTATTTATTTTAAAAATGCTTATGAAATAAGTGAAAAAATATTTGGAAAAGTTTTGAAATCGGTTTTTATGTATATGGCAAAAAATTTAGTTGCCAATATAATGGATGCCTCAACACGTGCTATTTTTGCAAAGGGGCAAAAGAAAAGGCCTTACTTCATAACCTCTTCTAATTAAGAAGCGAATGTTGGAGACCACCCCTATTGATTTTTCATTCATCCTTCTTCAATTGGTTGATACGTCTATAACCCTTAAATATGTCAAGTGTCCTCGCTTCTGCGGAAATAAATGATCTTGGAGATATTCTTTGGTTTGTTTTGGTCCTTTTCCTCGCAGTTGGAACATAAATTTTTTAATTGGCGCTTAACCGTTTAGGAGATGCTGGTCGTTGCGTAACAAGTCACTCCAGCTAACCCTGTTTCGCGATAACTTCCCATAACTTACCCACGCCAGCAAAAACGCTGTAGCTCTTCGCAGCTTAGCTAAACATCATCGTCCAGTTGGAGTATGATAGTTCATGGAGGCTGAATTTACCGGCTGAATGGTCAAAGTCTGCCGCCATGGTGTAGAGCTAGTGTGTTGGCCTATCCATCAAAAATATTTAAGAAAATTTGTATAAATGGCATTGATTGTCCCTCGGCATTACCTTGGCACCAAAAGTTCGTCCGAATTAGCATATGCATTTTTGGGTCGGCACAAAACATGTATTTAGGCGAGCCAGTTCGTAGAAAAACAAATACACGATAAGTAGTCTTCGAATTGGATGGAAAGCTAGACCTTAATCTCCTCAGATAGATATGTATCTCTTCCGTACACCTTAGCGGCTAGTCGGGTTTTTCTTCTCGTCGCGCAGACGCTGATACATTTCTAAACAATTTGTTGAAGAAAATTCTTAGAAGAGGATCGTGGCCTGATGCTTCCTTTTGCGGGAAACCACAATACAATTCTGGAATTTGGTTGACCATTGAGATTTCTTATTTTCTGGTTATATCCACCAATAAAAAATTTCGTTCTGGATAAAATATCATAATATTAATGTTAGAACGCAAAAATATATGATATTTCTATACGACAGCATGAAACTGGTAATACGCGTCTAAAAATGCCGAGAGAGGTGTCAAAAGACTCGTATTGACCTCGACAACAATTAACGAAAAACCGAAAAATGACCCCGGAGTGCTCCGAAACCGAAGGTGGGATCCATAGTATTTTTGCGCAGAACACCTTTCCTCATTGGCGGCCTGTCGCCGCGCTTATATAAAATTACCTTGGATGGGTCCAACACCGGTTTGGAGACCAAAACTATATCCGCGGAAAACACTTATGTTCACAATTTTTTTTGTGGATACAACAAAATCATCAAAATTACAACAACCACATGAAAATTTTCAAAATTTCTTTTGCATATAACTCCTGACAGACCCAAAATTGTTTACCTCCGCTTTCGGATTCGCGATCCTGGACCCAAAACGCGTCTTTTGATACCCCTCTTGATATTTTTGGACGTGTATTAAGAGTGTCATGCTGTCGTATAGAATTACCAAATATATTACAGTTTGTTATACTTTTGTTATGAAAACAACACCAAAATAAAACAAGTAAGGAAGGCTAAGTTCGGGTGTAACCGAACATTACATACTCAGCTGAGAGCTTTGGAGACAAAATAAGGGAAAATCACCATTTAGCAAAATTAACCTAGGGTAACCCTAGAATGCGTTTGTACAATATGGGTATCAAACGAAAGGTGTTAATGAGTATTTTAAAAGGTAGTGGGCCTTAGTTCTATAGGTGGACGCCTTTTCGAGATATTGCCATAAAGGTGGACCAGGGGTGACTCTAGAATTAATTTGTACGATATGGGTACCAAATAAAAGGTGCTAATGAGTATTTTAAAAGGTAGTGGGCCTTAGTTCTATGGGTGGACGCCTTTTCGAGATATCGCCATAAAGGTGGACCAGGGGTGACTCTAGAATACGTTTGAATACATAGTACCAAAAATAAATCCTCATAATCCATACTTTAAAATTCATTGCGGGATTATGAGGGCCGCCAACGGACGATGCTACATCAAAAATTTTAGGTGACATGGCTTTAACTTCGAGCAGTGTTAGCACTAACAAGTAAGGAAGACTAAGTTCAGGTGTAACCGAACATTACATACTCAGCTGAGGGCTTTGGAGAGAAAATAAGGGAAAATCACCGTTTAGGAAAATGAGCCTAGGGTAACCCTGGAATGTGTTTGTATGACATGGGTATCAAATGGAAGCTATTAAAGAGTATTTTAAAAGGGAATGGGCCATAGTTTTATAGGTGGACGCCTTTTCGAGATATCGCCATAAAGGTGGACCAGGGGTGACTCTAGAATGTGTTTGTACGATATGGGTATCAAATTAAAGGTGCTAATGTGTATTTTAAAAGGGAATGGGCCATAGTTTTATAGGTGGACGCCTTTTCGAGATATCGCCATAAAGGTGGACCAGGGGTGACTCTATAATTTGTTTGTACGATATGGGTCTCAAATTAAAGGTGTTAATGAGGGTTTTAAAAGGAAGTTGCCCTCAGTTGTATATGTGAAGGCGTTTTCGAGATATCGACCAAAACGTGGACCAGGGTGGCCCAGAACATCATCTGTCGGGTATCGGAAATTTATTTATATATGTAATACCACGAATAATAATATTCCTGCCATGATTCCAAGGGCTTCTGATTTCGCCCTGCAGAACTTTTTCATTTTCTTCTACTTAATATGGTAGGTGTAACACCTGTTTTACAAAGTTTTTTTTCTAAAGTTATATTTTACGTCCCTCACTAGGGTAGGCACCTTGTCGTTGGTGTGAGGGCTTAGCCGAACTCCATAGCGCCCGACTATGAGGCGGAGCTGTTTAGGACTGACATCTACGCCGTTTCGCCTCATAGGAGGGCGGCGGGATTTCGGTGACCAAGAACTGCCAACCCCCTAATCCAGGGTGTTATGCGGACCGTGCCTATTGGACGATTTGCAGCCAGGGGATAAATTCGGCTGTATTCGAACGGAGCCTTCCCGATACCGGGCCATCTCGGGAAGTAGTTATGGCCTTACCGCAGTAAGGGGCGCTGCTGTGGCGGACGGTTCTTTCCCCGTATATAATACTGGACCGCTGAGCCCGCCTTGTCGGGCAGGTGGTCGTACGACCAAGATGAACAACTCATTACCTGAATGTAATAAGGAGGATGTAAAGAGGAGGACTGAGTCGCAATCCAAGGACGACAAATACGAATTAAGCAATGCGTCGGACTCGGGGAGCGAGAGTAGTGCTGATTCAATGAACTCCGTGTTGGAGAAGCACACAAATGAAAACGGAGTAGAAGAGTGGAGAAGGGTACGGAGCAGAGGAAGTAAAAGAGCTCTCTCGCAGTACCGTGCAGCACTAAGAATTGTACAACGCTTGGGAGCAGTGGTCGACCCAACAGAAGTGGAGATGGAGCGCTTGGAATGGGCCCATGAAGCGGTAGAAGTAGGTCGAAGGCAGTTCAAAAGGTTTGCTGCGAGAAACCCTCGGTTCTGCAACCGGTACGAGGAGGAAGAAGCGTCGAATGGCAGAATGAAGAGGCAACGTTCGGCAGAAGGCGACAAGCCTGCTTTCAAGAGGCAGAAAGGACCCAGTCCTAGAGCCGCGAGGCAGGGCAGTCGCATAGACAAGACAAGTAGGCCCAAAGCTGTAAGACAGATGGGTTCCAATAGCGAGGTAGCAACTACCTCGAAAGCTGCCAGTCAGAGGGAAGTTCCAACTACGGAAGTAGGAGATAAGCCAAAGGTAGATAACGCTAAGACTCCGGCTTTCTCGGAGGCGCTAAAGGGAGTTAACGCGAAGACTCCGGTGTTCTCGGAGGTTCCAAAGGGAGATAACACTAAGACTCCTGCTTTTCATGAGAAGATGAGTGATGTGGCAAAGCAGTCACTGACTGTGGCGCTGGTTGATCGTAGCAGTCCGTTCGGACAAATGACTACTGAAAGGTGGAGATCTGTGGAAAGGGAGCTTATTAGCTTAATGCTTAAGATGATGCGGGAACAACCAAGTAAGCCCCTTCCAACCTTTGATTCGGGGGATGGTATAATGGTGTGAAGATGATAGCGTGCGACAACATCGCGAGCTTGCGGTGGCTGGAGGAAGTCGTTCCAAACCTCCAAAGGCAAGGCACGAACGCGCGGTTTGAGGTGGTGGATAAAGCGCAAATCCCCACGGTACCAAAAGTTAAGGTATGGATACCATGCGTGATGAAGTCGGAGGATACACTGCGACTTCTGCAGAATCAGAATCCGAACATACCGACACAGGATTGGAAGGTACTTACTGTATCTCGGCCTACCGAGGATGGTCAGTTCTACATCTTCCAAATAAACAAGCAGGCGGAGGATATTTTGTACACGCAGCTTGGCAAAATGTCCTTTGGCACTGGCAAAATTTACATGCGACTCAGGAAAAGAAGTCCCGAGGATAAAAATCCTAACACGCTGGAAGTGGGCGAAGTCGAAAAGGACCTCAGAAGCCTAAGGGAAAAAAGACAGGTGGAGGTCCCCGACGTCACCACGAACGTGCTAGAAGAGGACCAACCGCTAAATAGTGCTGTGACTCGCACAGAGGAACACACGGCACAACATTCACGAGGGGCTGAAGGGGGCCTCGAATACTCTAAACCAAAAGGGCAAGAGGAGGACGACGACGTCAAGACGAAGGTGCTGGAGGGGGACAAACAGCCCAATGGTGCTGCGAGTCCTACAGATAAACCTCCAACACAGTAAAGTGGCGTCGAGCGAACTCCTCCTAACCCTTGAGGAGGGTTCGTTTGACGTGGCGCTGATCCAGGAGCCGTGGCTCTCATCGGGAGGAAAGGTTTCTGGACTTAGCGCGCGCGGGCTTGGCGTTTACTACGCACAAACGGAAGGACGGGTGCGAGCTGTAGTAATGGTAAGGAAACAGCTGCATTCATATATGCTGCCTAATTACACCACCGAGGATCTCCTAGCGGTGGCCGTTGAGCAAAAGAATAAGCAGGCATTTATCCTGGCGTCCTGCTACATGGCCCATGCTGCGGAGGTTCGACCGATGGAGTGCAAAAGGCTAGTACAGGAGGAAGGGCGCAAAGGGCGGTTGGTCATAGGCGCAGATGCAAATGCGCACCACAATGCGTGGGGAGGAGCAGATACGAACGAGAGAGGCGAATCTCTATTTTGTTACATCCTGCAAACCAATTTGCAGATAGCCAACAGGGGAAATGTTCCTACATACATTGGTCCAACATCCAGCAATATTCTGGATATTACATTGAGCTCCGAGCGTGATATATCAAGGTATGATTGGATGGTTCTCGATAGACCATCCTTCTCCGACCATGCGTATATAAGCTTCAGCATCCCACTAAAGAGGGTAGAGAAGGGGGAACCTTTAGAAACCCTAGGGCAACGAATTGGACTAAATTCCAGAAATATGTAGAAACGAAACTGGGACAACCCAAAGAGGTTGCTAATGTAGAGGAACTGGAGGAGTCGAATGAATTCCTAACAAGGACGCTTATGACTGCATATAACAAAGCTTGCCCTCTAAGAAGATTCAGAGGAAAAGCAAAGCCGCCATGGTGGAGCAATGAGCTGAGTCTTCTAAGAAGACAGGTAAAAGAAATGTTTAAACTCGCAAAGACCGCGGAAAGCGAAGCGTGTCGGAACGAGTACAGGGATCTACTGAGGATCTACAAGCGTGAAATTACCAGGGCGAAGAGAAACTCATGGAAAAGTTTCTGTACGGACATAGAGTGCTCCAGTGAAACAGCACGGTTGAAAAAAGTCCTAGCAAAGGGAAACATAGTCCAGGGACTAATAAAGAAAGAGAACGGGGAATGGTCACGTGATAGTGAGGAATCCCTTGAGGTGCTTCTCGATACACATTTCCCATCGGGAGACGGTTTAGAAGAACCAGCAGACATCACTCACACTTCGATCACGGAGCTAGTGGTGCCGGGCTTGGTGACCGATACCAAGATCGAGTGGGCAGTGAAGACGTTTTCTAAGTTTAAATCGCCGGGCCCAGATGGTATATTCCCGGCCATGCTACAAGTCTCAAGTAGGGCGGTCGTGGAATGGCTTAAAATAATATTCGATGGGTGCATAAGACTGAATCATGTACCGCACTCTTGGAGAACTGCTCGTGTAGCTTTTCTACCAAAGGCGGGGAAGATCGGTCACGTGTATCCCAAAGACTATAGACCCATTAGCTTAACATCATTTCTGCTCAAAACCTTTGAGAGGCTGATAGATGTGTACATAAAGTCCAACGTGGATGAAAAGCTGCTCTCCACAACACAGCATGCGTACACCAAAGGCAAGTCGGTAGACACCGCATTGCATAGGGTGGTAATAAGCATAGAGAAATCCCTGGAATATAAGGAGTATGCTCTAGGAGTCTTCTTGGACATTGCCGGGGCTTTCAATAATGTTGCAAAATGGGCGATTATGGATGGTCTTAATTTCATTAAAGTACATCCTGCCTTAATCAGATGGATCGGCTGCATGTTGAATTGCAGAAAGATTACATCACAATGGGGATTGTACGAGGCCACGAAATCAGTGGACAGGGGCACGCCGCAGGGAGGGGTGCTATCACCTCTGCTGTGGACACTGGTCATCAACCAACTGCTCAGGCAATTCGATGAGGGACCCGTAAAACTTACGGCTTACGCAGATGACGTTGCAATTGTCATAAGTGGAAAATGCCTTCCAACGATTAGTTCTTTGATGGATCGGGCGCTTCGGGATATTCATACCTGGGCATCTAATGTCGGGCTGAAAGTCAATGCGGAGAAGACGGATATGGTCTTGTTTACAAAGAGGTACAAGGTCCCAAATTGGACCAGGCCTAAGTTAGGAGCGGTGACCTTACAGGAGAAACCTTGCACAAAATATCTAGGAATCATCCTAGACAGTAAGCTGTCATGGAAGCTCAACTTGGAGGAGAGGGTCAAGAAGGCCTCAACGGCACTCTATGCATGTAAAAGAATGCTGGGGTGTACGTGGGGCCTATCGCCCTCTCTTTCTCATTGGGTTTTTACAGCGATTGTAAGCCCTATTCTATACTATGGAGTTCTTGTTTGGTGGAAAGCTACACAAAAAACAACATACCTCAAAAAATTAGAGGGGGTATGCAGACTATCGATGCTTTGCATTACGGGAGCCCTGAAAACAACCCCGACGGCTGCACTGTATGCCATTCTGCACATTCCACCTGTAGACCTGGTAGCAAAGAACAAAGCGTTAACGACCGCAACCAGGCTCGATGCTTCGGGGCAGTTTGAGCGCCGACCATATGGCCATAGTAGTATAGCGTCCTCAGTCACAAGACGAACAGACTACATGATTCCCTACCTGCACTTTGAGGGAGATCTTAAGGCCACAATAGAGGTGGACGGTTGGCGCAAGGGTGCGCAAATGGCGGACGAGGCGATACATGTGTACACCGATGGTTCCAAAATAGTGGAAGGAGTAGGGTCTGCGGTATACTGCGCTGATCCGGAATTAAGCAGATCCTACAGGCTGCCGGATTACTGTAGCGTTTTCCAAGCGGAAATATTAGCCGTAACCAAAGCAGTAGAAACCCTGGAAGAGAATAGCTTAAGCTGCAACCGTGTTAACTTTTATATTGACAGTCAAGCAGCAATTAAGGCAATAATCTCGCATAGCACAGCATCTAAATGCGTGTTAGAGTGTAAGCAGTCTCTGGAGAGAATCGGGACAGGGAGAAGTATACATCTATATTGGGTCCCAGGGCATATGGGAATAGATGGGAATAAAAAAGCGGACGAATTAGCTAAAAAGGGCGCATCCCTTGAAGCTTGCTCCGTAGACGTCCCAATTAGATTGGGCGATATTAAGCGAATGCGAGAGGTGCACATGATCGACCAAGCAGAAAAGGCGTGGGTTCAAGCGCGGGGCTGTAAAGTGTCGAAGATTATGTGTAGGTCTTACAACCGTAGACTAACACAGTTGCTTCTATCATTAAAAAGAGAGGACTGTAGACTCATGACGGGTATTCTGACTGGACACTGCCTTCTGGCGTCACATGCCTTTAAATTAGGCTTGGTCAGTGATAGCAGGTGTAGGAAGTGCGGGTTGGAGGAGGAAACGATCGAGCACGTTCTGTGCTCGTGCCCTGCACTTGCCAGGCTAAGACTCCAGATATTAGGAGTGATACAGCTGTCAGATCTAGAAGCAGCAAGTGGCTTAAGTCCTAGGAAGCTTCTAGTATTTGCCAAGAGGACGGAGTTATTTTATAACATAGGTCCTGGTTTTTGATAGGGTTTTTCAGTTTGGTCGTTAAAACAAACTTCTGGTAACACTACGGACTCAATCAGTCTATGTGAGGTCCTCATGGACCGGCCAGTTCAACCTACCTACCTACCTATATTTTACGTCAATAAACCAATCCAATTACCATGTTTCATCTCTTTTTTCATATTTGGTATAGAGTTATGGCATTTTTTTCATTTTTCGAAATTTTCGATATCGAATTTCGGATTTCGCCACAGTTTTAATACCGAGATAAAGTGAGTTCAGGTAAGCATGTGAATTAAGTTTAGTAAAGATATATCGGTTTTTGCTCAAGTTATCGTGTTAAAGGTCGAGCGGAAGGACAGGACTTCGACTGTATATAGAAACTGGGCGCGGCTTAAACCGATTTCGCCCATTTTCACAGAAAACAGTTATCGTCATAGAAGCTATGCCCTTACCAAATTTCACAGGGATTGGTAAATTTTTGTTCGACTTATGTCATTAAAAGTATTCTAAACAAATTAAATGAAAAAGGGCGAAGTCACGCCCATTTTGAAATTATCTTTTATTTTTGTATTAAGTTGCACCATACCATTACTGGCGTTGAATTTTGACATAATTTACTTATATACCGTAAAGTTAATCAATTTTTGTTAAAACTTGACTTTAAAAAGTTTTTTTAAAGAGTGGCCGTGGTCGTCATCCGATTTAGCTAATTTATACTATAAACACATATAGTAATAGGAGTAACGTTCCTGCTAAATTTTATCATGATATTTTCAATGACTGCCAAATTGCAGCTTGCAAAACTTTTAAGTTACCTTCTTTTAAAAGTGTCCAAAAGTTTGCTAATTTTCTATTCTACGTCATAAGAGGTCAACCCACCTACCGAGTTTCATCACTTTATCCGTTTTTGGTAATGAAGTATCGCACTTTTTCGGTTTTTTGAAACATTCGATATCGAAAAAGTGGGCGTGGTTATAGTCTGATTTCGTTCATTTTAAATAGCGGTCTTATATACCGAATTTCATCAAGATACATCAAAATTTACTCAAGTTATCGTGTTTACTGGCGAACGGACGGACAGACATGGCTAAATTAATTTCTTTTTTCGCCCATATCATTTTGATGTATAGAAGTCTATATCTATCTCGATTAGCTTATGCCATTACAGGGGACCGTTATGCGAAAAAAATTAATATAATCTGTGAGCTCTGCCCAGCTGAGTATAAAAATTGTGGGCACTGCTTTCAAGTCTGCTTTTCTGTATTGAGTTATTAAAAGTACAGTCATTGTACAAATATCACGCAACCTCTCTCAGCTCAATACAAAAATTCAACTGTGCAAATATGTTAATGAGCAAATAAAAGGGAATTTTATTTTCAGAAATAATAAGTAAATATTTCGCCAAAGTCGGGCTCACTTCATTTGGCTGAAATATATGTACGTAAAATGTCTGATTTGTTAATTTGGTAGAGCAAACATTTTCTAAAGCTACATATTATGGGCTGAGTAGATAAAAAAAGTAAGGAAGTCTAAGTTCGGGTGAAACCGAACATTACATACCCCGCTGTACACTTGAAATGCTGTTGTTTGTTTTGTGTGCTTAATAGTGTTACAAGTCTGCGCAATAATACATATACATATGGTTCGATTCTGAAATAATTTTCGTTTAAAACAAGCAAAAAGGATACAGAGGCTAACACCAATGACCTTGAACGGGTAATAATGCAATTTTCCTTCAGATATGGGGATTTCCCTACTGTTTATTTTAAAATAAAGATATAACAGAACAATAAAAATACGATTGGTGCAAAACTATTTTTCGCTAAGATTTAACTTATAATTTTTGCCTACGACCCTTTTTAAAGTCATTTATATAAAAGTGGGCGTGGTCCTTAACCAATCATCCATTTTTACTAGAAATATTTCCTGCTAAAAGGAAAATATGTGTACCCAATTTTCTTATGATATGTAAATTTTTCTTCGAGTTATGGCTCCCGAAACATTGAAAATTGCTTAGACAAAAAAGGGCGGTGCCACACCCATTTTCAAAAATTAGTAATTAGTTAGTGTTTTCCAATTTAATGTTATGATTGAATTTAGAAAGTAAAATTCTATTGATAAAGGCTATTTTTCGCTAAGATATAGCTTATTATTATCGTTATATAAAATTTTTATGATTGTGGCAGCATAAGTGTGAAAACAATTAAATTTAGGTAGGTATATTGGATTGATGAATACAACAACAAAAACGTTTAAATATCAACATATCGGCACTCTGATGTTTGGGAAAGTACCTAGCTTTTTGTAGCAATATAGAAGTATTACATATATAAAATTTGTTCAAAAAAAGTTACCATCAAAGCAACCCATATCTGATATTCCGCTCCTTTTTTGTTTCCCTGCATCGATGTCGATGACAGCAACCCTGGTAATTTTGACACTTCGTTCAGTGTCAAACTCAGGTTCCACGCTAGTTTGACACTTCGGTCAGTGTCAAACGGCAGTGTGTTAGAAAGAGAAGGAATTGTATCCTTCTCACACATATCCTACTTGTAAACCTGTACTACGAGGATGACAACACCTGAACATTTTTATATTAAATGTGCTTTGCACACAGAGTATATTAACTTTGATTGGATAACGGTTGGTTTTACAGGTATAAAGGAATCGAGATAGATATAGACTTCCATATATCAAAATCATCAGTATCGAAAAAAATTTGATTGAGCCATGTCCGTCCGTCCGTCTCTCCGTTAACACGATAACTTGAGAAAATATTGAGATATGTTCACCAAATTTGGTACACGAGCTTATCTGGACCCAGAATAAATTGATATTGAAAATGAGCGAAATCGGATGATAACCAGCCCACTTTATATATATATAACCTTTTGGAAAACACAAAAAAACTGATTATTTAGTAAATAATACACCTAGAATGTTGAAATTTGACGTGTGAACTGATATTGAGACTCCAGATAAAAATTTGTTTTAAATGGGCGTGACACCGCCCACTTGTGATAAAATCAATTTTACAAGTATTATTTATCATAAATCAGAAATCGTTAAACCTATCGTAACAAAATTAGGAAGAGAGGTTTCCTTTACTATATGGAGTGCTTTGAAGAAAAATTAACTAAATCGGTTAAGGACCACGCCCACTTTTATATAAAAGATTTTTAAAGGGTCGTGGACGAATAAAATAAGCTATATCTTTGCAAAAAAGAGCTTTATATCAATGGTATTTCATTTCCCAAGTGGATTTAAAACAATAAATAGTGTAACGAATTTAGTGCAATTCCGCTTATTTGCAATCTACTACCAACTTTCGTATCGCTAAACTGTTGAATAAAACAATCCAATATTCAATAATGCAAAATGTCTTTATTAGACTACTTTGAAAACACTTATACTTCGCAACTGATAGCGTGCTTAAATCAAACTGATTGGTCGTGCCCCAGCTGGTGCTGATTTTATACTTTTAGATTTCCTCGTTGGCATATTTCTAGGCGTTTATATTTCTAGAATTTACTACTTGTTTACCAGCTATAAATTTCTCAGCTATAACTACAGATACACGATTATAGCTTCTCGCACAGCCATATGCGTGTGTATATGTGAGTGATACTTCCACCGATGATTGCCTACTTTTGGGAGTATCTCAGATATATGCATGTGTTTGTGCGTTTCTCTCCGTTGCTTGGATGGACATATGTGTAGACATAATGATTGATTTGTTTATGTGCATACAAGTCACCAGCATCCCCTAGTGTTGCCAATATTCGTAACAATAGGAAAAACTTCAAATTTAAACAAGTAAGGAAGGCTAAGTTCGGGTGTAACCGAACATTACATACTCAGTTGAGAGCTATGGTGACAACATAAGGGAAAATAACCATGTAGGAAAATGAACCGAGGGAAACCCTGGAATGTGTTTGTATGACATGTGTATCAAATGAAAGGCATTAAAGAGTATTTTATGAGGGAGTGGGCTATAGTTCTATAGGTGGACGCCATTTAGGGATATCGCCATAAAGGTGGATCAGGGTTGACTCTAGAATTTGTTTGTACGATATGGGTATCAAATGAAAGGTGTTAATGAGTATTTTAAAAGGGAGTAATCCTAAGTTCCATAGGTGGACGCCGTTTCGAGATATATCCATAAAGGTGGACCAGGGGTGACCCAAGAATTTGTTTGTACAATATGGGTATCAAAAGAAAGGTGTTAATGAGTATTTTAAAAGGGAGTGATCCTTAGTTCCATAGGTGGACGCCGTTTCGAGATATCGCCATAAAGGTGGACCAGGGGTGACCCTAGAATTTGTTTGTACGATATGGGTATCAAATTAAAGGTATTAATGAGGGTTTTAAAAGGGAGTGATCCTTAGTTCCATAGGTGGACGCCGTTTCGAGATATCGCCATAAAGGTGGACCAGGGGTGACCCTAGAATTTGTTTGTACGATATGGGTATCAAATTAAAGGTATTAATGAGGGTTTTAAAAGGGAGTGGTGGTAGTTGTATAGGTGGTCGCCTTTTCGAGATATCGCCATAAAGGTGGACCAGGGGTGACTCTAGAATGTGTTTGTACGATATGGGTATCAAATGAAAGGTGTTAATGAGTATTTTTAAAAGGGAGTGGGCCTTCGTTCAATAGGTGGTCGCCTTTTCGAGATATCGCCATAAAGGTGGACCAGGGGTGACCCTAGAATTTGTTTGTACGATATGGGTATCAAATTAAAGGTATTAATGAGGGTTTTAAAAGGGAGTGATCCTTAGTTCCATAGGTGGACGCTGTTTCGAGATATCGCCATAAAGGTGGACCAGGGGTGACCCTAGAATTTGTTTGTACGATATGGGTATCAAATTAAAGGTATTAATGAGGGTTTTAAAAGGGAGTGGTGGTAGTTGTATAGGTGGTCGCCTTTTCGAGATATCGCCATAAAGGTGGACCAGGGGTGACTCTAGAATGTGTTTGTACGATATGGGTATCAAATGAAAGGTGTTAATGAGTATTTTTAAAAGGGAGTGGGCCTTCGTTCTATAGGTGGACGCCTTTTCGAGATATCGCCATAAAGGTGGACCAGGGGTGACTCTAGAATGTGTTTGTACGATATTGGTATCAAATTAAAGGTATTAATGAGAGTTTTAAAAGGGAGTGGTGGTAGTTGTATATGTGAAGTCGTTTTCCAGATATCGACCAAAATGTGGACCAGGATGACCCAGAACATCATCTCTTGGATACCGCTAATTTATTTATATATGTAATACCTCCCAAGATTTCAAGGGTGTTTTATTTCGCCCTGCAGAACTTTTTCATTTTCTTCTACATAATATGGTAGGTGTCACAACCATTTTGCAAAGTTTTTTCTAAAGTTATATTTCGCGTCAATAAACCAATCCAATTACCATGTTTCATCCCTTTTTTCGTATTTGGTATAGAATTATGACATTTTTTTCATTTTTCGTAATTTTCGATATCGGAAAAGTGGGCGTGGTCATAGTCGGATTTCGTTCATTTTTTATACCAAGATAAAGTGAGTTCAGATAAGTACGTGAACTAAGTTCAGTAAAGATATGTCGATTTTTGCTCAAGTTATCGTATTAAAGGCCATGCGGAAGGACTGTGTATAAAAATTGGGCGTGGCTTCAAACGATTTCGCCCATTTTCACAGAAAACAGTTAACGTCATAAAATATATGCCCCTACCAAATTTCAAAAGGATTGGGAAATTTTTGTTCGACTTATGTCATTAAAAGTATCCTAGACAAACTAAATGAAAAAGGGCGGAGCCATGCCCATTTTGAAATTTTCTTTATTTTTGTATTTTGTTGCACCATATCATTACTAGAGTTGAAAGTTGACATAATTTACTTACATACTGTAAAGATATTAAATTTTTTGTTAAAATTTTACTTTAAAAAAAATTTGTTTAAAAGTGGGCGTGGTCCTTCTCCGATTTTGCTAATTTTTATTAAACGTACATATAGTAATAGTAGTAACGTTCCTGCCAAATTTCATAATGATATCTTCAACGACTGCTAAATTACAGCTTTTAAAAATTTTAAATTACCTTGTTTTAAAAATGGGCGGTGCCACGCCCATTGTTCAAAATTTTACTAATTTTCTATTCTTCGTTATAAGTTCAACTCACCTACCAAGTTTCATCGCTTTATCTGTCTTTGGTAATGAATTATTGCACTTTTTCGGTTTTTTGAAATTTTCGATATCGAAAAAGTGGGCGTGGTTATAGTCCGATATCGTTCATTTTAAATAGCGATCTGAGATAAGTGCTCAGGAACATACATACCAAATTTCATCATGATACCTCAAAATTTACTCAAGTTATCGTGTTAACGGCCGGACGGACGGACATGGCTCAATAAAATTTTTTTTCGATCCTGATGATTTTGATATATGTAAGTCTATATATATCTCGATTCCTTTATACCTGTACAACCAACCGTTATCCAATCAAACTTAATATGCTCTGTGAGCTCTGTTTAACTGAGTATAAAAAAATAATATTTGGAGGGGTTTTGCTGTTTTTAAGAAAATCGCCGTTGCGGCCATTCGGAAAGATCCGGAGTTTTGGCCTTAAAATCTTGCGGCTCGTTCAAAAAATTTCAGGAGTAGCTCCTTGCGGAGGGAGGGAGAAATACTTAAAATGGTCACACTTTTGTAGCTGTTGTTCTGGGCTAACTCTAATACTCGTCGTCGGCATATATTCTTTAAATCATTTGTGACTCCATGCTGGTCACGCAAAATGGCGATACAGGTTGCTATCAATTATCTACTAATAGGCATGACTCTCGTGGCACAGTTTTAACAATAAGCATCAATATTGCCTTATTGTTGATCGCGCCAAAGGGCGCTTTCAATTTTTTCGGCTGTTTCTAAGACTGCGACTTTAAACTTATATCTTCGTCGTCACTAGAAGCTCTAGGTGCTGCTCCGAAGACTTTCTGACGGATATTATTGTTGCGCTTTGCTGCCAACATACACCTTGAAACGTTATGGAATAGCTATTCGGCCAAGGATGCCGCCCTCAAAATCATAAGCAAACCATGTGGATATCCTTGCGTTACTCATGGGTGAAGATCGTGGATAAAATTTTAAAAATTTCTTCGGAAAGTTTTTGATTCACCACTTTGAGTGTTCTTACGAAGGATAAAGCCTAACCTGGTTAAAATATGTGCTTACGTATTCACAATTATGATAGGAGCCGTAACGTGTAGGTGATATTTAAACATGGTTGATAGTCTATATCCAATGTGATTCCAAGGGACTAGTTGGGGATAGGGCCGCCAGGAAATGTCAAACCGGGAGACTTGGGTGTTGAATAATGAAGTGTGAAAATCTAATCAAAATTAACATTTCTGAGAATCATTTCAAAGGAGTTCATATACCCCTGAAGCCTACTAAAGGAGTTTGCATCACTGATTTCGCCTTATTCTTTCAGTCAATCGGGATATAGAATTTCGGCACCTTTTTCGGTTAACTTGCTTTTTTAACAACTTGAGGACAATTTGGAAACATGTTCGACTTGGGTGATTTTATTTAAATTCATTGTTCTTTACAAATTTTTTGAAAAAACTATACAAAGTGAGCATTTAAATTTAACTTTTTTTAGTGTTTTGTCTTAATAATTTGGTGAATTCGGTTATGCAAAGTCCGTGTTAAGCTGGCATTGAAAGCGTCTGTTTTCTCAAATATCTTTTGAACGGTTATAAAGTGTTAAATTTCGCAATTGGACTTTTATAACTGGCAGTGATGCGCACCCGACCAATTTTCGAAATGATCAATAAATGGCCTAGACAGTCTTAAACAGTGAGGAAGGCCAAGTTCGGGTGTAACCGAACATTACATACTCAACTGCCAAATTACAGCTTGCAAAACTTTTAAATTACCTTCTTTTAAAAGTGGGCGGTGCCACGCCCCTTCTCCAAAATTTTAGTAATTTTCTATTCTGCGTCATAAGGTCAACCCACCTACTAGAAATATACGCCGCCGATAAACGCCGCCGCCGCCGATTCGCAACGTTTTACGCACGCCGCCGCCGAATGTGAAAAATATCGGCGCGGCGGCGGCGCACAGTGTTTCGTGTAGAACAAGCTAGCTGGACAAAAACAAAGTTCTTATCCCAAGAAAAGTGTAATGAGAAATGAAAGAAAACAAACAAAATAAAGGGATTTTTGCTTTTTTTTTATATTTTTGCTCATATATATTGAGTAATTGAAGTAAGAAAGCAGGAGTGGCCGTAAAATGCATTGATTAATTTGCAATATTCTTGTTGAATATTAAGCTTCATATTTCTTTTAGGTGAACACTTTTATATAATTTTTTGATGGATTCTAAGCTCGAAGGTAAGTAAAATTTTATAATAGTAATTCTTTCGCAATTTGAGTATTTTCAATATATTTAACATTCCGTTATTGAGAAGAAAAGGTATTTTTTCTCTGTATTTGTAAATTTAGGGACAAAAAAGTTACATACATCCACGGACATCCGGGCTAAATTTTACATATGTATGTTATAGTCGCAGGTATTCTCTAATAGTCGAAAGAAAAAACCATTGCGAATTCTTTGCACATCTATTTTAATTTTTTTTTTTTGTAGATTTAGTTATCTCTACATATAAAATAATATGTATATACGTACCAGCTCCGACTGATTTCGCTTATTCTTTCATTCAATCGGGATATAAAATTCGGCACCTTTTTCGGGTAACTTATTTAAATTCATTGTACTTTATTGATTTTTTGAAAAAATTATGTGAAGTGAGCATTTAAATTTATTATATAACTTTTTAAGTGTTTTGTTTTAATGACTTGGTGAATTCGGTTATGCAAAGTCCGTGTTAAGCTGGCATTGAAAGCGTTTGTTTCCTCAAATAACTTTTGAACGGTTAGAAAGTGTTAAATTTAACAATTGCATTTTTATAACTGGCAGTGATGCGCACCCCTTGATACCCCTTTCGACCATATCGGACCCACTTTCGAGATGAACAATGAATACCTATACAGTCTTAAAAGAGTAGAAAATAGAGTAACGCGCCGAACGCCGCCGCACAGTGTTTCGTGTACAACAAGCTAGCTGGACAAAATTATTTTATGAGATTTTCCGTTTCATATGCAGTAATTTATTACAACTACGTCATTTTTTTCAGCCACATGTTCTTTTTTTTTATTTTTTTCCAAAATTTTACTTCATTTGCATACATTTGCTTATTTCATATACAGTAACTCATGTGAATAAGTGACATAGATCCAAAAAAATTTAGAGGACTTAAGAATATTACTTTATTGTACTTAAATTGAATGGACTACAAATCCCAATACTCTAAAAAATTCAAAAAATTCGGAAAAAAAATTAAAATTTTTTATGAAAATTCGTCGAATTTTTCAAATATTTTTTAAATATAATTTAGTTTTTGTTATAGATCGTGACAAATTTTCTTATGGGGAATTGGTTAAAATAAATTTGCGAAAGCGAAAATTGTAAGAATTGTCCAAAAAGGGGTGTCTACTTATTTATGTGAGTGACTGTACATACATATTTTGTATTTATTTGAGTATTTATCCTGTCACTACAAATTTTACAAAATTATTTTATATTACTTACTTACTTAATTGGCGCTTAACCGTCTAAACGGTTATGGCCGTCCAACAAGGCGCGCCAGTCGCTCCTTCGCTCCGCCAACCGGCGCCAATTGGTCACACCAAGGGAGTTTAAATCGTTTTCCACCTGGTCCTTCCAACGGAGTGGGGGCCGCCCACTACCTCTGCTTCCATAGGCGGGTTCCGATAGAAACACTTTCTTGGCCGGAGCATCATCTTTCATTCGCATAACATGGCCTAGCCAGCGCAGCCGCTGCGTTTTAATTCGCTGGACTATGTTGATGTCTGCGTATAGCTCGTACAGCTCATCATTAAATCTTCTTCGGTACTCGCCATCGCCAACGCGTAGAGGTCGATAAATCTTTCGAAGAACTTTTCTCTCGAACACTCCCAAAGCCGCTTCATCTGCTGTTGTCATGGTCCATGCTTCTGCCCCATATAGCAGGACGGGTACGATAAGTGACTTGTAGAGTATG